>NC_090922.1:1170576948-1170879978 GCF_040938575.1 Ambystoma mexicanum
CTTCACCCCATTAGAAGGTTTGTTTTGGCACAAGTGTCTACAGCTACCCAATGCCTTCTCACTCTCAGTGATACACCAATCCCTCAGACTACAGTCCCTAGAGAGTATTGTATTATGGAAGTCTGTGGCTTTGTATCAAAAAGCAGATTAGCAGAAGTTGGATCGCCTCTTTAAATCTTTGCATGCAAGGAAAAGACTAGTGATCAAGTTCTGCGGAAATGGTGGTAAAAGATCGAGAGAATAATAGCAGAACGAGAATTAGACGAAAAAGAACTACTCATCAACCCCATGATAATTAAAAACAAACTACAGGAGCAGGATTGGATCGAAACGTTCCCCCTTTGTACCTGCAGAAGTTCCCCTCAGCATACTACCAAGACCTGCTGCTGAGAGTGAGACTAAACATCCTTGACAGAAGAGAGGTGGAACTTGAGAGGAAGCTAATAACTCCGGAAGAAGCACACTGTCGATATTGCAATTTGGGGTTGTTTTACTGTGGCGCAAATGTCTGCAACGGAAATGACTGCATGAGAAATGTATGTTACACATAAATGTTAGAATCTCTCAATCACTCTGTAACCTCCTGTCTAGCCCTGTCAAACCTTTGAACTAAATATCTCAGGAAGCATCAAATGAACTGTAACATCGAATTAGACCAGCACTGGTGAGAGTGGTTGTTGATGGGGAGAGAATAAGCTTTTGTTTGAAAGTCCTAAAGTTCACAGAAGCTATTCTATCTAAGTCATAAGAACTGAAGTCTAGCCAACTGGTTTCTTTAATGGTATTAGGGGGAGATGTCCTCATGGATTAACAACAAAGGGCCTGAGGACACCATGGGCCCTCAAGAATTGAACCCTATTTTACCTTGGTATCTATTTCTTTCTTTTTTTTTGTTGATATTCTGTGTATGAAGGATTGACTTTAAAGGTTAACATTTTTTAGAATGATGTGGTAGCAGAGAATGGAGTAATGTAAATGGTTAGACTAACTTGTTCATATTATGTTTGTCAATATAAATAAGTTTAACCAATAAACATTTAAAAAATTCAAGAACAAATCAAAATATTCACTCACAGGGCCATGCCCAAGATGTCACTAATAGTATCCAAACTAGAAAATGCAAAAAGCCTCTACCTCAGACTCAGAATGAAGCAATTTGAACATATCACTCCAACCTTACGTACTCTCCACTGGCAACCCATACAAAAACACCATTTTTAAACCTTGTGTATAGTCCATCGTTCATACCACAAGTATGCCCTTCCTCCTTTAGAAACAAGTTTCAACACTGCCCACCTTCCAAAACACTTAGGTTCATCATTGCTGCACTAGTGCTAGCCCCTCACTTCAACAAGAAATGGCAAGGAGATTCCTCGTTTTTAGTTAGAGCCACAAACACAGAGCAACACCCTACCCAAACCTCTCCACCTGGAGGAGAACCACCTTACTTTCAAGAAACAGCTCAGGACTTGGTTTTTTTTAACCAACCACTGTGAAAGAAATGAAAAAAATAGCAACTGACTAAAAACTGTGCCCCAGAGCTTTTGTGCTAAATAATGATAAGCATTTTTTGCAACTCTCGGCACTACCGTCTGCTACAAACCAAGCTGATTCATGGAACCTTTCTTGCCTGATACTGCTCCTCACCTTTTATCACAGTGAATTCTAACATCAAGAGCAAGGAAGTAAGAACACCCTCACACCATCACGCTTCTACTAAAATCTTGCATCCTACACCTCCAACACTGCTACAGACGACTTCCAGGAATGGTGTACTTAACAGATGTAGACCCTATTCATCTTCTATCAACAACCATGCTCTTCATTTCTGCACTCCACAATCCAGGGGATCCACATGTGGCTAACCTGCCCAGTCAGAACCAACCACAAACAACTTAGAGGTATTCATATCAACACCCAGGTAATGTGTTCTTCCGACCTGCATCCATCAACACCAAAGCTTTCTGCATTTGCCGTCCTCCTATCCGACTAACACACCTTGCCCTCCGTTCTTACAGCTCCATACGTATTGAGGCCAACATTATTGGCTGAAGAATGCTATATAAGGCAACTTTACATTACATGTTCTTACTGCATCTTGCTGAGTGAAAATGTTGAGGTTGTCTCAGTTGTCCTCCCTATAACTCCCTTTGGGTTTCCCACTATATATTTTGTTCAGAAATCTGAAGAAATGCACTAGCTGGCGGGAAATTATTTTTAGGGCAATAGACAGTATTTTGATGATGAATTCAGCTTCATAATCTTGAAGCTTTATCCGCTGGTGGTGTTCCTGGAGTACACAAAAAATAAAAACTACACAGCTAATCAGGTAGTCTGTAAACACAGCACTTAAAAAACACATATTGTTACAAGTGCTGTCTAACTCTTCTAGACTAGTGTTTATTTTTGCTCATGCAAATATGTGGACAAAGACATATTTCAAAAGAATACACTGGTGAGACCATCTTTGTTTATTGTTGGACAAGGTGAAGGTATGCTAAAATGAGACATCGTTCAAAGGGATATATGAGTCCAACAATCATATCACGGGATTGGATGAGAGGAGAGCTCTAGAGCAATTCCAGTAATGACGAAGCAACACACTGCAGACTAAATAAATGGGGCCTGGGTCACCCATTGTTGTGGAACACCATTATCATAAACTATATCAGAAATAGCCTGATTCACAAAACATTTTTCAAATGAATTGCAGCATTATTAAACATTTTTTTAAATCAGGCACATTGGGCCTCCTCACGAGTTGGGCGGTAACGCCGGAGGTATTACCGCTGGTGGTATTAGCCCTACCGCCAACCCCCCCGGCGCTATTAGCGCCGGATCACGGGTTTGGCTGGAATGGAATTCCCCATTCCCCACTGAGCCCATTCGGGAATGCCCCATTCCCCATTGGGCTCAATGGGGAATTTTCGCACTCTTACCGCCGGCAGATTTCCCGCCGGCGGTAATAGCACGAATTTTCAACGGATGTCCGCCCAGCTAAGAGCTGGGGAGAAATCCGCCGAAGCCCTGATTTGGCGGACCCTTAAATCCGGCGGTAATAGCGCAACCGCCGGATTTAAGGGTTACCGCCAAAACTCGTGATGAGGCCCATAGTTGCAAAGCGTATTTCATTTTTCTTATTAAAGCATACTCTGTAGTTGTCACAACTGCATTTGCAATTATAGTCTCGCACGATGCATATTTTCATCGCATACCTTTTGCAGTGAATTCACAAAAGATGAAGGCGCACCTGGAAGCACTTTCCCCCACTTCTAATGTGTAATTTCCACATGAGCAAAATGCAACTGATTCATGAAGGTAGCAGAAGTGCAAATTACTAAAGCTTTTTGAATTGTTGCAAAGGGCCTGGGTTTTGTATGGATTATGCGCGTGTTTTTCCTTTTGTCAGCAGTTGCTTCGTAATTATGTGCACATTTCACAGATAAAAGGTGTATAGTTTCGATCCGATTTCCCGAGGAGATTAACCCCATGTGCTTTGACAAACATTAAACTCAAAATAATTTCATAAAAGCCTAGACTATTGTAGTTTGTATTCTTTCTTCTCTTTTACTTTTCAGTGAAGTGTAACGTGAACACCAATGTCGCACAGTACACGCAGACAGTATATATCAAATTGAAATGAGTCCCTTCAAACGTTCAATCCATGGAAATAAATTGACCCATGAGAAGACACTAGCCTATCAATCATCTTCTATTACTGAAATGTCATCTTTTGTAAGAATGTTTGAATTGTTCACGGCGCTGATGCCTTACCTATAGTTTCTGAAAACTGTCACTTTAGAGCAGGAGTTTCACTAACTGTAATGGAATCAGCAAGCGTGGGTCAGATGAGGGCAGCTTCCATCAGCAATTTCATTTGCTACGGCTTCTTTTAGGACAAAAAACAATAAGGCAACTGGGAAACAGGAAGTACTGTGGCTTGAATTAGTAAGAGCCAAGTAGATGACAATCAGAGTTCAGAAATGTTCTCAGTAAAAAGAGTTACCTTGTTTTGGTTTGCCCTTCCAAATACACAGGAAAGTGAAATACCTGGAAATTCAGATTTTCCATACATACGTTACAGAAAGTAATAATTCTATTAAAGACACAAAGAGAAGTATTATGCTTTCTCTCTACTTTACAATTTGAGTAGCATCATCAAAACAAGAATAATAACATACTGTCGGGGGGGAAATTCTGCCGGGGTCGGCCAGACCGTCCGCAGACCTCCGGGCAGGGAGGCCCCAACTCCTCCCGTATATCCCAAAAGAGATAGAGTATGAAACACACGCAAGAAGCAAGGTGACTCTGCTGTTTATTAGACAAAACGGCAGGGATGGGTCAAGGAACGTACGCGTCCGTCCTGACACACACACAATCGTGGAGTTCGCAGGCCCTTTTTACCTTAGTATGACGCGCTACTTGCGTCACTTGGAACGTTTTAGCAAAAACCTATCTCCACTCTGGATTGGTTACTCGAGTGGTAGGGTTAGTATAGCGCACATATAGAGAACGGTGTTATTGGCTGAGAGTTAGTCAGGTTGTATACCTGGGCTGTCCCTTCAATTTGATACATGAAAATTGTTACATGAAGACCTCTGAGGATTGGTTAATGTGAATGGCGTCAGTGATAAGAACCCCAAGTTCTAATTGGTCCGCTCGCGAGCCTCCCAGTCTGGGACTATCGCTGTTCCCAGCTCGCGGTGCACCTGTCATTTGCTACAATGTTTTAATATGGGTAGGTGTAAACAATGTGAGGATTTATTCATATGTTGGGAGGTCGAATACTCCCACTGCTGCAGATGTCCAAATGAGTCTTTTAATTGTATCTGCCTGTGTCTCGAAACGTGGGGTTCAGGCGTCTCCTTCCTTCTGGGCTTGGCATCTTGTCAGGTTTGGCTTTATCACGTGAGGTGGGACCGTGTTTGAGGCAAAATTCAACACAATTAATATTGTTTTTCCTACTGTGTGCCTGGTTTATCTTGCAGGTGCGACCTTGGCGTTGGCTTGCAGCGTGTGAGATTGCAACATCGTGCCCTTGGCGGTGTGCTTTCGCCGGGCTCATTTTGCAGGGTCAGCAACCCAGTTCTTGCTCATTCAATGTTCATGGAAGCTTTTGCCTGCGGCCTACTTGGGCCTGGTGCATAGGTGGGACCGTTTGATGCAGAGCGCTTTAGGTTACGGTATCATATTGCTTTGTCCTCAGTATCGTGTCCCCGTTATATTCTTCATTATGGTACATGGCTTTTTAGAAGAAGCGTGAGCAAGCCTTTTTTATATAAGTTCATGATGCGTCTTGCGTTTCTGCATTTTGAAAGCCTATGTGGAAAATAATAAAGATGTACGTCCGTGAGTATGTCTGTCGCCTACGTCATAGCACTGAGTATATTCTTCGTGTAGATTGATGCGGGAGTGTCCGGTGTGTAAATTTGCACAGGTGTGCTGACCGTTAGCTAAGTCGTCATGGCATCTCTAACGACATGTAGGTTTAGTCGAGTTGGTCCGTGCCGCAGGTGTCGGCATGGACAGGACGGGCTGTTGGGCAGGTAGATGGGCACATCCGTATGTTCCTGTACCAGGGTATTTGGTCGTCCGGTAGATAGGCAAACTCCTCTCGTGGCGGGTGTCTGGGCCGTGATCCTCTAGGCCAAGCACGAGAGGGGAAGGGCGGGAGCCTGTTCTTCCATTCTCCCACTTCAGTCCCCCCTCTGGTCGACTTGTCGACCACAAACATATCCTTTTCTTTATCTCCTCTTACTCTCCATATTTTAGTTATTCCTCCCAAATGTCCATAGTGGTTAACATGGTCTTCAAATGACCAATACATATATTCACAGGTTCCTCCAGGAGTGCAGTATACCCATTTCCCTATGTAGCTCCTTGGGTTTCTTGGGTTTTCGAGCTTCACAGATGGTGGGTCCAGGTGGTTGGTGATGATCTGGTTGCGCAACTTCTCCCTCTCTTTTATTATTGTACCTGTGTGTTGGCCATCATCTGTTGGCATCAAGAGGTGTATACAAACCATTTCGATCATCTCGTCTGTGGTGCGTGCCTTCCGGGCCTTCCAAAAACTTATTATGATCAGTGCAGCTCCAGCCAAAATAGTGCATCCAACTATAATCTTCAGTCCATCTGACAGCCAGGATGGCATCCATGACCATAATATTGAAAACCAGCTCTCATCCTTTTTCACACCTTTACTTTCATCCATCATTTTTGAGTGCATCTGGGCCAATTGTGACACAGCTTCCGTGAGGGTACCATTGTCAGCATCGTTAGCAGGAATGAATGTGCAGCATGATTGTCCTATCTTTGCGCAAACTCCTCCTTCCATTGCTGTGAGGAGGTCCAGTACATATCTGTTCTGTAGTGCAACCATTCTTACTGCTCGCAATTCCTCTTTTATTGCATTGAATCCATTTACTGTAGAGTTGATTGTCATCATTAGTTCCCACCTAGTTATCTGGAGCCATTTTGCGTTTGCGTAAGCCTGCAGTCCAGGATGTATTATTGAGGAGAAGAACATAGCTGCTCTGCTGAATAGTCTGTGTTCCGGCGGTATTGAGGTCAGTGCTGTTTCCGACCTTCCCCACAGGTAATTTCCTGTCAGAGGTTCTCCTTGTCTTTTCCTTCTGTTGAGGACAGTGTCGTTGCCGTTGCGTCTGTTCTCTGATCCATTTCGAGGCTGTGCAGATCTCTTCTTCCTTTTGTTTCCTTCATCCATCTTGGGGAAATTCACCATGTTCACATGCTTCTGGGGTACCACTAGTGATGGTACATTAACGTGTACTATAGTGCATACACCATTCCACGAAGGGGGCAGTGTGTGATACGCCTTTTCTCCACAGGCCCAGTAATGGTCCATTACCACTGCTGTTCCTGCTCCCCCCTCAGGTAACTCCATCACGCTTTCACAGTTGGTGTTGTATCCTACATCCACCTCTCCTTTATGTTGGTAGCATACCTTAGGCGCAGTTAACGGCAATATTGTTATTGGGTCTTCATCCTTCTCTATCCACGTGAGCATGGGTACGTACTTGATCCAAGTCGTCCAACATCTGTGGTTGTGTGCATCGATAGTTGAAATAGTTTCTTTTGTTACCATGTTGCTGCCAACCACTCCTATCTCCCATTTGTTGTCCCTGTACACCTTCCCCGTTATAGTCACCAGTGGCCTCTCCCAACATCCTGTTTTACCAGGAACTTCAGTGGCGTACCAATCACATGGTAAATACTGCAGTGTTACTTTCTTTGTTTCCCCTTTTTCAGGACCACTTGTTATGTATCTGAATGCTTCAGTATTTAAACTGCTCTTGTGGTAACTCAAATAAGTCTTGAGGAAGTTGTTTTCATATGGATATGTGTCTCGTGTTTTCCACACCAGTTGCACCACTGTCCCTTGAAATCTTCTGTTCATTTGGAACAGTGCCAAGTATATTATGCATCGTGCTGTCTTTTCATCTATTTCTGTGGCAACGAATGTTCGAGAAGCGCTCATGGCGTATGGTATTAATGAGCAAACGTAGCAGCTGTCTTCTGTTGTCTGCTTACCGATTTTGGTCATGTGTTGGTACCACATGTTGTTAGAGACGTGTGCTGAATCTTGTACATAGTTGTCAATGCCTTTATTATCTGAGTATGTGCTGAGTTTAACTCTATTTTCCTGGTGTGGGGTTTTACTAGTACCACCTGACGTAACACCTGTTGCAGCTGGGGGTGGGGGTATGTTAGGTTTGGGTACAGCAATAATTTCAATAGCATAGCTGTACTGCCATACAGAGGCAGCCAAGAACCCGGTGATCATTAAAATCCCTATCAATTTTATTACAAATGCTAATTTCACCGGCATTGTGCTCTTACCTTGCTGCAGTCCGGCAGCTTATTTTTGCGATGTTACAGTTGCCTGCCTGAAAATTCTTAATATGCTAGTTATTAAGGTTAGTTATTGTTATTAAGCTCTCCCTATCAAGTAGTCATTCAGTGCCCAGGCGAAGAGCTGTTCCCACGCCAATCTAAGCGATCTATCTCTTATGGCAGGCAAGTATGGTTGGAGGTGGGGCATTGAATGTTCTATGGCCAAGAGGAATGCTGTGTAGTAGACACGTACCCTCCTTCCTTTCAGGTACGTTGGCCGTTTTATTTCATATACAAATTGGTGTGACAATTCTTCCAGGTAATTATCGTCTGAGGGTACCATATACTCCTGGGCAGTGAATTAGTTAGTTATCTACTTTCTTAACAGTACAATAATACGCTTTACCTGCATGTGCGAGAGAAAAGAAAGAGAACATTCAGGTGTTTACATGTGTATATGTGCAAAAACAATGTCCTTCAGTTCAGTTATTACTACAGTGGTAGGGGTCAATGGGCAGAGGGTTTGGGGCTCAGGCTGGCGGGAGTCTCTTTACCCTTTGATCCTGTAACCATGGGGTGGGCGGTATGGGGATCACCCCTTTCTTTTCTAATAGTTGTCTCTGGGGAATCTGGGGGGTGGCAGGGTATGGGGACACTTAGGCTGTTAGTTGTGGGAGAAGTCTCTTCCTCCGTTGGTGACGCTGTTGTTCTTCCTGTGGCCCTGTCGGTGGCGCTGGGGCGGGTCTGCAGTTTGTAGATCTTTACGTCGTGTAGATGGTTCCAAGCACGTTTGTCCTGTAACTTTACTGCTCTCGTTGATACCTCTTCTACCAGATGGGGGCCAGTGAATCGTGGACTGTTCCACTTTCTGTTGAAATTGCGAAGTAGTACGTGGTCACCTTTAGCAACTTTGCACAGTCTTTCCTTTTCCAATTCTTTATCCACGTCTTCTTGTTGGTCGCTGTTAGATCCGCCCCGCGTGCGCTCGAGCTGTTGAGACACAAACACTACACTAGTAATCAAAGAAGACACATATTGGTACATTTCATCACCAAGAACACTCGCAGTGCTCTCGTGGTCAGTAAATGCTCTTGATGTTGGCGTTAGGGGAACACGCATTTGACGTTCGGTAACCACCTCGTGAGGGGTGAGGTGCTGGTCGGACCCTGGTCTATTCCTTAGCTCAAATAGGGCTAATGGAAGGCAATATAACCAACTCTTCTTTGTTGTTTGCTGTATCTTTGCAATTGCCTCCTTTAATAGGCCATTCAGGCGTTCACATATACCGTTGGCCTGTGGGTGGTATGCACATGCAAATTTATGCTTGATGTTCAGCAAGGATGTGATGTGCTGGAACATTTCGTTTGCGAAATGTGGGCCATTGTCTGACCTTAACACCTTGCACACTCCCCACCTGGGGAAGACCTCCCTCACTAGGAATTTAGCTGCTCTAAATGCATCTGGGTGTGAACAGGGCCCTGCTTCAATCCACCTCGAGAATGGGCATACTACTACAATCATATACCTATTTCCTTGACATACGTTGATCATATCAATGTAGTCAATATGGAGATGTCGGAACGGTCCCTCTGGCCGGGGTATAGTACCTCTTATCACCTTCAGAGTGTGGCCGGCCGTAAACTGTTGGCATGTGAGACAGTTGCTGATAAAATTTGACACATGAGAATTTAACTCGGGGCAGAACCAGTCTTCGCTAATTCGTGCTGCAATTACTTCCTTACCTGTGTGGGCTGGGTAATGTAGTTGGCTCAGGGCGGTGTTCAAAAGGGCCAATGGTATTACAACCTTTCCAGTGTCACACTGGCCCCATAGTGCGTCGGTTGGTGACATTGTGCATCCTCTTTTTACCCATATTTCTTTTTCGGCCATTGGTGCAGCCGCTTGTAGCTCCATAATCTGTGTGGCTGGGAGATGGGTGTACCCTTCTCTTATCAACATCTCCTTAGCCATTCCCCTCCCTCTCCCTCTCTGTGACTCTGGGGGGTTCCATATCTCACCAAAGTATGCAGCATACTTCGCATGTGCGTCTGCTGCTGCATTCCCTTTTGAGATGTGGTCTTCACCATTGGTGTGTGCGGTGCATTTTACTAAAGCTAATTCTTGGGGGTCATTTATTACTTCAATTAGTTCAGCCAATAGGAGGGCATGTTGCACTGGAGTGCCATCAGCTCTCCTAAACCCTCTTCTTCTCCATTTCGACAGCCCTGAGTGGACAGTGGATGTAACATACGCGCTGTCGGAGTATATGGTCACTCGTTTGTCAAAGCTTTCCTTCAACGCCAAGATCAGTGCAACTAATTCCGCTGCTTGAGCGGAGTAATGCTGTGGTAATTGTACACATTTCATGGCCACACACACCGGTACCTCCATCATTTTTACCACTGCTGCCCCAGTCCTCCTTATACCATCCCTTTGGTCGATAGTTGATGACCCATCAATGAACAGGAGCTCACCTCCCTCTAGTGCGTTTTCTTCAACCGTTCTAGTACATGAGTACATTTCAGTTATTTGCGTACAATCGTGGGCATAATCTCCTTCCTCAAGTACTTCTGCCAGGAACCTTGCAGGGTTGACCGTGCTACATCTAACAATTGATAGTTCAGCTCTGGATAGGATGATCTCATAACCTGATGCCCTCTGCGTGGTTAGGGTGGACTTAGGTTTATTCAATATTGCAAATAGTGCATGCTCCACAAACAGTGTAGTTGGGCACCCCATGGTTATTGCTGATGCTTTTTCTACCGCAAAAGCAGCTGCGGCGAGACCTTGTTCGCAAGGGAAATGACCTAGCATCACAGGATCTAAGTGGCCGCTGTAGAATGCTACTGGCTTGTAGCCCATGCTTGTTTTTTGGGCCAACACTGCTTTCATTACTGCTGAGTCGCAATGTGAAAATATGAAAAATTGTCGCTCATAGTCTGGGGATGCCAGTACCGGAGCAGTTGATATCGCATCTTTCAACTCATCAAAAGCCTCTTTCATTTCCATTGTCCACCTCAGCTTTTGTTCCCCTTTATTAGCTTCCTTTAACGCCTCAAGCAGGGGTCCTATGTATGAACTGTAATCAAATACCCATGCTCTACAGTAGTTGCACAGCCCCAGGAACTGCTGCAGTTCCCTCACTGTTTGTGGCACTGGTGTGTTTGAAATGGCCTGTGCTTTTTGTGGTGCAATCTTTCTTCCATGTTGGGATATGAGCTGACCAATGTAAAGTACCTGTTCTTGACAGTACTGTAACTTTTCCATGTCTACCTTGTAACCTTTCTCAGCCAATATTGTCAACATCTTTAAGGAGTCCTCTCTGCATGTTCTTTCGTTTGTACTGCAAATTATTATATCATCGACATACTGCAACACTGTGCTTTCCACTTCAATGTTACCCAAATCCATCTGAATTACTCTGAAAATTGAGAGTGATTCGCAATACCCTTGTGGCAATCTAGTGTGTTTCCACTTTGTGTTTCTGTAAGTGAAGCTTGTCAGATCTTGTGAGTCTGGGTGCAATGGTATTGAAAAGAATGCATTTTTAAGGTGGATCACTGTAAATCGTGATGCTTCTGCTGGAATGCCACACAATATTGTGGCCGGGTTTGCTGCTATGGGATACTCTGCTTCTACTATGTTGTTCAAGGGCCTGAGATCCTGTATGAAGTGCCAAGAACCACCTTTAGCCTTGCGCACTGGGTATACAGCCGGGTTACATGGTGATTCTGAGGGGACCAATATGCCATTATTTATAAGGGCCGTTATGGTTTCATATATGCCCTCATCTGCCTCTTTTGATAGTGGGTACTGTTTCACTCTGGGGAGTATTGCACCTTTTTTCAATTTTATCCTTACTCCCCCTATACTTTTTTTGCACCCCACGTCATAGGGGCTAGTAGTCCACAGTGATGTGGGTACCTTTGTCATATCCTCCTTAAAGAAGGGGACTGGGGTGCATGCGGGTGCCTCAAGCGCCATTGCAATTTTCTGTGCTACTTGTTTGTACGCCACTCTTATCCATATTTCCACACTCATCATAAACACCATTTCACCTTCCTCCTTTTCATCTGAGAACAGCTCCTCATCTGACACCTGGGTGAGTCTACATCCTTCCGCTAGTGCTATCACTGCCCTCCATGCCCTTCCTTCTCTGTCTTGGGCATGTACAGCAATGTAATCAGCTGTTGCTATAATGCTCTCAATGTCCACTGGAACCACCTTTCCTTCTGGCTCATTGACTGGTGTTTCTGGTCTGAACAGATAGGCTGCTGGCCTCCTCCACATTTTTCCCTCTATCCCTGGCATCCATGCAAATGCCATGTCTGTCCCGTACTGGAAGAGCTCGCCATCTACTGGCTCCGCCCTAATCGCTGTTTGTCTGCAGTATGCTTGCATAATCCTTCGTGCCGTGAGCATGTTAATCCCTGGAGTGGAGCAAATTATGCCGTCCTCAGTAAATGAGATCGTCATATTCAACCTGTTCATTATGTCTCTCCCAAGTATATTTACTGGTGAGGCACTATAATATAGAAGTGGGACTGACAGGTCATAATCTCCTATAGATAAGGGAATGTTATCAGTAAAAGGAACCAACCCTTTAGCCCCAGAGAATCCTTGGGTGTTCATGGCTTCGCTTGACATCTTAAAATTACCTTCCCTTATGCAAGACCGGGTCGCCCCGGTGTCAACAAGGAATGATAACCTTTTGTCACCTATCGTTACCTCTATGCGTGGATCCTCCGCACTATTAGGTGTTACTGACAGGATGGGACACACCAAGGCCGTCTGTGGGCTGTCCTATTGAGGGTACAACGATTGACCATTTCCTGTGTAAGGGTTGTGTCCCAGGACCGTCACCCTACCCAGTTGTGTTTGTTGTACTTGGGGTTGTTGTGTTATCGCTACCTGTTGTTGTGGCAGTGAATGTGTCTGTGGCTGTTGTTGTGTTATTAGTTGTTGCTGTTCATTTCCCTGTTGCAACGTCTGCTGTTGCTGTATGCCCTGCTGTTCCTGTGTGGGCCTTGGTTGTCCCTGTTCACTCCATGATGGTGTTCCTGGTCTTACTCTACACATGCGTTAGATGTGCCCTAATAATCCACAACTCCAACACACCGGTGGTTCCCTACTCTACCATGGAAAGCTCCCTGTGTTGTCCTGGTATACTGGTTGCCCTGTGGGATAGGAACTTCTAAGTCCTCCTACCTGCTGTTGGGTATTATATCCGTATCCTCTCCCTCTCATAATTCCTCCTCTCCCCCTGTTGTAATTATAATACCCAGCTCCTGGCATTGGGTATCCTCCTCCCATGTTGGTCGTGTATGGTTGTAGTGGCGGCACCTGTTGTGTTATAGTCTGTGAAGGTGGTATTTGGGAGGGATCTTGTGCAGCCACTACTTGTGTGGGGCTTTGGGTCATTGTTGTAGGCGTAGTTATTAGTGCCCCTTCCATTGTGTATTTAGTAAGCTTTTTCTGTACTAGTTTAGCCTCTTCCGTTTTCCTGTCCTCTTCCTTTTGTTTCATTTTTCCTTGCCATGTCCTGCAATGATGCACTATAGTCAGTTGTATTTCTGGCCATGCTTTTGCTTCCATTCCCACTACTTTCTTCAGTTGTTTCTGAACTCCTTCCGGGAGCCCTTGTACTAGTATATGATAAAATATTGCGGGTGTTTTGTCCCATTGTTCTCTAGTTTCCATGCGCCACTTCTCTTGGATTTCCTGGATATAATCAACAGGATCTTCGTTCTCACGCATCTTGCGGGAGGTAATTGCTCCTATGTCTGATGTGTCTGGGTACTGTACCCTCAGTGCCTGCCATAGTGCATGTCTGCAGTTTGCGAATGGTGCCCCATCATGCAATGTGTTTGTTATTGTTACCCCAGGGAATCCCGCTCTCTTCCAAATGTCATCCGCTGCATCCCCTAATATCGATATTAGAAGGCCCTTCACATCTCCTACTGCCAGTTTCTGTCCTGCGGTGTGTTTTTCCATTTCATATATCCACTTACCCGCACCTCCACTTAATGATGGGAGCCTGCATTTTATATTTTCTTTGTCTGTATGCTTCCAAGGGACATACTGTGGCCTAACCCCTCCCCTCTCCAGAAGTGGCATTAAGTTATGTCTCGTTTTACCCTTTGTGTTCCATAAAATCGAGTCCTCACACCCTTCTTCTTCCTCCCTTTCTTCTACATCAATTTCATCCATATTTCCCCTGCTCGTAACTCTTTCTTCTCCATCTTTTCCCCTTCTTCCGTCATTTCCTGTATTTAATGTGGGCATGTGTATTCGCCTTTCCTGCCTGCGTCTAGGGAGGTCCCTAAGCCGACATGCATAGGGCGTTAGTTCGTCTGTGAAGGGTGCAAGTTTTATTGTGCGTAACGAGCGTGAGGTGGTTGAGCATGTAGGGTGCGATGGGAGAGGGCGTGATGGGGACGGTGCGGCCTCATGTGTCTGTCTTTCCGCTATTCCTTGCTCATCCTCCTCACTTCTCTCCAGCTCATCCTTTCACCTACGGATCCATGGTGAGTCTGTGTTGGTCCGGGTGATGTATAGTTTATCTAGGCTTTCCCTTTCACTGTTTCTTCCTTCCTTCTCCACTCCTTCTTCTTCCTCACTACAAAAGTCAGTCATAAACGGCACCCCCCACTCGGTCTTTTTCCCCTTGATTGTTACTGTTTGTAAGTCTATTAGGTCCAGTTCTCCTTTTTCTCCTTTATCAACCACTCCCCTATGTGCTGATGTTGTTGCTACATCTGTGTCTCTGTATACATCCCCCCATACTTCACTCTCCCTTCTCCTATCTTCTCATTCTCCTTCATTTCTCTCCTCCATCTCCCTACCATTTTCCTCCGTTTTCCTTTTTAATTCCTCCATTACTTCACTACTCATCTATTCCAATATTCTTTCATCCTCTTTCTTCCTTTCCCATTTCACCCTTTCCCTTTCCAATATGCTCTCTATCACCCTCCCTTCTTTGTATTTCTTAGTCGTTTCTGATAGTAATCTCCTCTTCCACATTGCCATTTCTTTTTCTTTCTCTTCTTCTTCCCTTTTCTTTTCTCGCAGCACTGCTCTTGATAGCCTTTCTGCTGCTGCTTTTACCCTTTTAGCTTCTCTCCTTTGCTCCTCAGTTCGTTCCCTTATTTTTTCCAATTCGTTCTTACCTTCTTTCCTTTTCCTCGCTCTCTCTCTTTCCTCCCTCTCGAGCTGTTTGATCAATTCATTCTGCTCATCCCTTAATTCTGCTAGTCGTTCCTCCAAAATCTCTTCCTTTTGCCGTAACAGCTCTTCCCCTCTCATTCCACTCTCCCTGGTATTATCCTCGTCTGTTTTCCTTACTACCTCCTTCTCTTCCCCTGTTAATGAACCTCGTAATTTTAATAGTATCTGTGCAGCTACCCACTCATCATTTCCTATTTCCACAGTTTGTTCTTCTCCAGTCCTCCCCTCCCCTGCTGGCATCTTCCTATGAGCCACCTATGGTGGAGGGCTGTATGCCGGGTTTGAGTACCCCTCAGCCGCCCTTAACTGACCTCTTTCTATTTCTCCTAACTCCCTTAAAGGGTACAACCCCCCTCCCTCTGTTTTCACTCCCTTTGCTAGGGGTATATCGTTGCTCGGTTCCTTTTTTATTTCATTTGATGTATTATTCTTTTCTCCTCCCTCTTGTCCGTTCCCCGTGTTCTTTGGGTCTTCACTCCCCTTTTTCCCATCCTCTCCTTCCTCCTTAATCTCTTTTTCTTCCGGTATTTCCCCCACAGTGAACATTCCATTTGGTCCTGGTCGGGACCCTTGGAACATCCTCCATAAGTTAAACACCTCCACGTGGTTTGCCAATTTCTTCCCTTTGTATGTATTATGCAGATGGTTTAGTAGTGAATGTTGGGCATATGGATCGAAGCTACCATTAGGCGGCCACGGTGTTATCATTTTGTTGTCCGTCCCCTGGGTCCATTCTATACTATACTTAATCAGTTTCTCCCTATGGGGTGACAGTGTTGTACATATGTGTTGTAGTGGGGTAGTGAGGGTGTTCCCCCACCCTCCCGATCCTGTCCCGTATGACATAGTAGCGCTCCACTTGTTACCCTTCCCCTATTTGGTAGCGGTTATCTCACTAGCAGTTTACAATATGCAGCCTTATATCGTTACCTGGCCCCGAAAGTTTGGGGACTTGCGATAGTCCGCTAAGGAAAATTATAAAAATATAGTATTTACATTTATATATTTTCTTCTGTCTTTCTTCCTTTACGCGATACCCTTACGGCCCCCTGCGGCCGAGGCGCACGTAGCCCCCTGCGGCTTCGTACCCCTTATGACGTTCTTATACAGTCGTCCTATTTTCACTTGCTCCTCCTCCTTCTTCTACACTTGCCGTGGCCGGCGTTCTCCGTGCGCAGCCACGTCCCCCGTTTCACCTTTCCCCGATCAACTCATTACCGTTTATCTCCGCTTTCACTCCCTTACCACAGTTCTCTTCCCCACCACTCTCAGAAAGAAAAGATGCCTTGTGCTCGGGATATTCCTATGGAAGCCCTACTGGTGACGCTCACCGATCTCTTCGAGCTACTGGTAAGTTCTTCATATATTCTTTAAGTTCAAAATACACTTGCAATCTACCCCCGTTAACCTCACAGCTGTCTTCCTGTCACTCCTGGAACACGGTAATCAATAATATAATCGGACTGCGCACGCTGCGTCGCCTCGCGTGTGATACGCCCCTCGACAGGAGGGCTTAACCAGCCAATTATCTTCCGTATTGGGCAACTAACTAGCTACCGCCTACAGGGAAGCGTCATCTACCTATCGAGTTTCTTGCTCGAACAATAGGGATCCTCATCTACTCATTGATCAATAAATGCCAAATCGTAGGAAACCACACACACACACACACCCTTACACGTAGTCGCGACCTAGGCCAATCAGTGTCTACGAGCGGCCGCACATGATGTTTTCGTGCTCCGCCCTCCCCCCTTCGCGTAACGTAGCTGACTGCTCTCACACTCGTTCGGCTACCATTCATTCCATTGCCAACACTAAATTGTCAAACCTTCGCCGCGCACCTGTGCAACACCTCCCACCTCCCGTATTTAATTCCTCCCCCCTCCCTCACAATTTCACATTGCTTGTTGTGCGTGGTATGCTTACCAAGTTCTCTTGATGCGGGGCCGCTCGACTGCGTGCACCCCTCCAAGCGGCTCGCCACCTCCCCTCGTCTGGACCACATCTGGACACTCGCCAACCGCGGGCGGGATACTTCTCAACCGGCTCCCGAGGGCCAATATCCGGATTGCGCTGTCCGGTCTTCTCGCAGCTCCGCGATGGTCCTGTAGTCCTCAGAAGGGGGCAACGGCAGAGGGGGCCACGCCGCCGGGCCTCCTCGCAACGCGATTACCTGGAAAAAAGTAAAAATAAAAAGCAGATCTTAAACAGATGTCAGCGGTGCCTCCAACTTGTCGGGGGGGAAATTCTGCCGGGGTCGGCCGGACCGTCCGCAGACCTCCGGGCAGGGAGGCCCCAACTCCTCCCGTATATCCCAAAAGAGATAGAGTATGAGATACACGCAAGAAGCAAGGTGACTCTGCTGTTTATTAGACAAAACGGCAGGGATGGGTCAAGGAACGTACGCGTCCGTCCTGACACACACACAATCGTGGAGCTCGCAGGCCCTTTTTACCTTAGTATGACGCGCTACTTGCGTCACTTGGAAAGTTTTAGCAAAAACCTATCTCCACTCTGGATTGGTTACTCGAGTGGTAGGGTTAGTATAGCGCACATATAGAGAACGGTGTTATTGGCTGAGAGTTAGTCAGGTGGTATACCTGGGCTGTCCCTTCAATTTGATACATGAAAATTGTTACATGAAGACCTCTGAGGATTGGTTAATGTGAATGGCGTCAGTGATAAGAACCCCAAGTTCTAATTGGTCCGCTCGCGAGCCTCCCAGTCTGGGACTATCGCTGTTCCCAGCTCGCGGTGCACCTGTCATTTGCAACAATGTTTTAATATGGGTAGGTGTAAACAATGTGTGGATTTATTCATATGTTGGGAGGTCGAATACTCCCACTGCTGCAGATGTCCAAATGAGTCTTTTAATTGTATCTGCCTGTGTCTCGAAACGTGGGGTTCAGGCGTCTCCTTCCTCCTGGGCTTGGCATCTTGTCAGGTTTGGCTTTGTCACGTGAGGTGGGACCGTGTTTGAGGCATAATTCAACACAATTAATATTGGTTTTCCTACTGTGTGCCTGGTTTATCTTGCAGGTGCGACCTTGGCGTTGGCTTGCAGCGTGTGAGATTGCAACATCGTGCCCTTGGCGGTGTGCTTTCGCTGGGCTCATTTTGCAGGGTCAGCAACCCAGTTCTTGCTCATTCAATGTTCATGGAAGCTTTTGCCTGCGGCCTACTTGGGCCTGGTGCATAGGTGGGACCGTTTGATGCAGAGCGCTTTAGGTTACGGTATCATATTGCTTTGTCCTCAGTATCGTGTCCCCGTTATATTCTTCATTATGGTGCATGGCTTTTCGGAAGAAGCGTGAGCAACCCTTTATTATATAAGTTCATGATGCGTCTTGCGTTTCTGCATTTTGAAAGCCTATGTGGAAAATAATAAAGATGTACGTCCGTGAGTATGTCTGTCGCCTACGTCATAGCACTGAGTATATTCTTCGTGTAGATTGGTGCGGGAGTGTCCGGTGTGTATATTTGCACAGGTGTGCTGACCGTTGGCTAAGTCGTCATGGCATCTCTAACGACATGTAGGTTTAGTCGAGTTGGTCCGTGCCGCAGGTGTCGGCATGGACAGGGCGGGCTGTTGGGCAGGTAGATGGGCACATACGTATGTTCCTGTACCAGGGTATTTGGTCGTCCGGTAGATAGGCAAACTCCTCTCGTGGCGGGTGTCTGGGCCGTGATCCTCTAGGCCAAGCGCGAGAGGGGAAGGGCGGGAGCCTGTTCTTCCATTCTCCCACTTCAATACAAATGCAAAAAACTACAATCCCCAAATGTTTAGAGTCTTTTGTAGTTCATAATATTATTGGTATTTCCAACATGGTTGCTTAAACCACCGATAGTCTCTGCCCATCCCTATAAATCCAATCCTGTCCAGCATTTTATGTAATCCTCTTTCTTTGGCTAATCCTTTCAAAACTATGGCATCCTAACCGGTCAATGCTTTGGAACTGTTCTCTTAAAACAACTTCATGATCCTGTTGTTTTATTATCCACCATAGAACCAGAAACACAAACCATATTTCAGTCTTCTGGCCCAAGGACGGGTAATCGACATGAGCAAGAACATCCGAAGATTTATCCTTTTGTAAACATATCATCATAACATCATTATCATCATATTAAAACATCTCATTAACAATACATGACATTGATTACTGGGTGGGATGATCCTTTGCCTCCGTGTCTTTAATAGAATTCTGACTTTCTGTAACGTATGTATGGAAAATCTGATTTCTATGTGAAGACACAGAGGCTTGGAGTTTGCTTGTTCAAAGCTAATTTAACACCAACTTTGCTACTTTTTCCACTGACTTAAAATAAAACGTTTTAATAGTCGATTCTTTTGACAAGTCTGCTGCCTTAATAATGTCTTGCAGTCTGGCCGTGCCTGAAAAGCCTTAGAGGCCATTTCCCCTCTCACTGAAAATGCTCCATAGCAATCTGTATCTGCTCCCGCTTGGGCCAAAACCCACCTGATCCATCTAGCCAGCGTAGCTGACACTACTGCCCGAAAGGTAACCTTATGGCTATGAATAGTTGATTCACCCCTGGGGGTCGCAATTCGCTAGTCATGGACTCGCAAGATGAAATGCAACTCACTGCTTAGTTTATGTTCATCTGGGAATGCTTCACATGATATTTATCGCAACCAAGTTTTCGTTCTTTTCACAACATCGAAAGTCAAACCCTGTGGAGATAATGTTTTCCTATTTATCAATAGCGCCCTGATGACCGATGCCCTCTTACATGACAGTAAGCATAGAAGCATGGCTAATTTGACTGATAAGGCTTCCCTTGTCAGTTCATTGTTATCTGACCATGATGTGAACATTTTTAGGACTTTATTCACATCCGATACAGGTCTTGGGGGTCTAATTTTTCGAAATCCTTTCAAAAGTCTGCTAATCAGAGGATGTTCTTCCACTGGTATCCCTTTTATTTTCGGGTGCCCCGCTGAAATAGCTGATTGAGCTGTGTTGATCATCCTATATGCTTTGCCTTGAGCTGTTAACTGAACCAGAAAATTGGGTACGTGTACCACATTTGTTCCAGTGGAATGCGCGTTCCTTTGCACACACCAATTGTGCCATCATGACCAGGCTGTTCTGTCTTTGCCCTGTCCACTTGTGGCCATGCAGGTTGTCCCTGGCCCATCGTGGGACAGAGCCTGTAGCTTCTACAGCAACAGAGTTCCAACCTCAGAACTTCTTTAAGATAGCCACCACCTTTTTCCCTCTACAAGCTGCCTGTGGTGCCTGGAGGCTTCTGCTTCATCCTGTTACCTGATTGGCTACTGCATCCAGCAAATTCTGATGCCTGGCAGAGCCGTAAGGTGAAGCCGGGCCCGGCATCAAAGGCATGACATTCAAGGCTTCCTGTCTTTACCCTGTCCACGTCTGGCTATGCAGATTCTCCCTTTCCCATTGTGGGACAGAGCCTGCAGCTTCTATAGCAACAGAGTTCTGACCTTGGAACGTCTTTAAGATGGCCGCCACCTTTTTATCTCAACCAGCTGCCTGTGGTGCCTGGAAGCACCCTGCTTTAGCCTGTAACCGGATTGGCTACTACCTCCAGCAAATGCAGAGGCCCGGCCGAGCCGTGAGGCGAAGCCGGGCCCGGCATCAAAGGCACAGCATTCAAGACTTCCTGTCTTTGCCTTGTCCTTGCCCAGGAGTTGCCACAGATCCTTATGGCTGCCCGTGGCCCACCCAACTCTTTTGTCCTAGGGTCGCCCATGATAACTTATCAGGTAAGATGGGAGTCATTTTCCTCGATCTATGTTCTCTACTCCCTCCTTTATTCACCACTACCTGCTTTCTGCCCGTCTTCTTGACAAGCGTTCTCTCCTTAGCCATACGCTGCTCCCTCACCAAACCCCTCACTCCGCCCAATGCACACTCACCAAGCGACTCTCTACTGATCCTGCCTGCAACAAGTTGGTCTACTCTCTGTAAAAATCTGAGCTATCTCCATGTGTTGCATAGATTGTATTGGTGTTATTTCATTGGGATGCCACATCATGACCCTGTACACGGTAGACGTCTGTCCCTCATTCTAACGCTATCACCTTGCAATGGCCAGCTTCTATGGTCATCAGTGCCTCTGTGAGTGTACCCCCAACCCCTGGTCACTTGTGTTTTAGCATGTGTATCCCCTTCCCCTTGGTCGCATGTGTGGCATTGAATGTACCTCTTTGGTTGCATGTGTGGCAGTGTGCGTATCCCCCCCGGTCGTATGCGTTGCAGTGAATGTACCCCCATCCCTTGGTCGCATTTGTAGCAGTGTGTGTACCCCCGTCCCCTTGTTCATATGTGAAGCAGTGAATGTAGCTCCTCCCTTCAGTCATGTTTGTGGCAGTGTGTGTACCCTCTTCCCTTTGGTCACATGTGTGTAGTGTGTTTACCCATTCTTATGGTTGTGCATATTATAGCTTGTGTGCCCGATTCTGGTCCCCAGTGTTGCCTGCTACCACCCCCTGATTGCCTGTATTGTAGTGTTTGTCCCCCTACCCACCTCCCACCAGCCCTAGCATTTGCATGTAGCTGCCACCCTGCATCATGGGGCAGGCACCATGTATCTGCATGCCTACCTTGACTCTGAATTTGTATGTAGCAGCCACCTTGCAACATGGGGCCGGCACCATGTAACTGTTCACCTATGTCGACTCTACATTTATAATGACCAAATATGTACTATGATGTAGCTCCCTGTAACTAGAGGTGAGTGTTCCGTAGTATGTTTTTCTTGCACTTCCAGGCACTGTGTTTGCCTGTTTTGTAACTCTGTACTTACATGCACTTCTTGTAACCATTTCCTTAAGGGAAAGCGCCTTGGCACCTGCGGGTTTTGGGCGCTATACAAGAACAATAAATAAATAATCAATGTATGCTTTCCTTGTCCCAGGTGTCTAGGCTTCTTTGATAATCTGTTCTGCCTCGTCCAATAATCCTGGCGTAGCCCAGGATCCCCTGAAATGCCCACGCAATGTAATTGTGGCTGCCTGTCTTCAACAGAGGATGACCTCTCCCTGGAGTGTCCCTCACTATTAGATCAAACCTTGGTAGTGCTATTGGGTTGTCCTGGGACACTCCTAGCAGATCCGGGAACCATGCTTGACCCCTGCAGTCTGGCGTAATCAGCAGCATGGATACTTGTTGTTTTCTCACCTGCGCCAGTGCCCTCACAATCGGAGGAAATGCATATTCTTTGCTCAGACCCCATTGTTGCAGGAATGCATCTATCGCTTCCGCTTCTGCATCTGGTCTCCAACTGAAGAACCAAGCAATTTGCCTGTTCAATCTCGATGCAAAAAGGTCTGTTCTGCATGGACCCCATCTCGTCATCAGCATCTGAAAGACTCTTTCGTCCAACTTCAAATCGCTGGCGTCCCTAAGCAATCTGGAGTTCTAGTCGGCAACCTCGTTCTGACATCCTGGTAGGTTTTCTGCCATCACTGATGTCTCTCTCTGCGCAGACACAGGTGCCAGAATTAATTTGCTAGCAATGCTAATATACTTGACTTTGTGCCTACCAGTCTCTTTATATATCAGAATGCTGACATGTTGTCCATCTTTAGGAGCACATAACATTGTGCCCTCTCTTGTGTCCAACATTTCACCACAAATGAGCCTGCTATGAGTTACAGTTTATGTGGAGGTTCAGTTCTTCTGAGAATCTTCCCCCTGTCGACAGATTTCTGCATCTGGCTCCCCATCCCCACCTGCTGTCATCAGATTCTATCATTAGGTCCGGGCATGAGCCGAATATTACCCTTCCATTCCAGGCATTCATGTGCTGTAGCCACCACTCCAGCTCCTCCTTTGCTTCTAGAGAAAGGTGTATTCTTTGCTCATAGCATGCACCCCTCCTTAGATGTTGGATCTTTAATCTCTGGAATGTCCTGTAGTGGTGTGGAACCGGGAAGATGGCCTGAATCGACGATGCCAGTCCGACTAGTCTTGCTAACTCTCTCAGTGATATTGTCTCTGCCGCTAGCCTGCTCGCTATCTCTTTCTTGATATTGTTTACTATGTTCAGAGCAAAGTTTAATGTTCCCCACACTGTATCTATCCTGAGACCCAGGAACTCCATGTTCTGTTCCACCTGCAGGTTTGATTTCTCCAAGTCTATTATAAACCCTGGTTGCTGCATGAGGTCTAAGGTGTTGTCCACCTGTTCCTTGATCAGTAGTTTGTCTTGACACATTACACAAATGACGTCCAAAAGAATAATCAGTGAAACGCCATTGGGCTGATGCTATCCCAAACAGTAGGCATGTAAACTCCCATATTTGACCTCACCAAATCTCAGAAATGTTTGCTGTTCTTCTTCCGTAGGTATGGTCAGGTAAGCATCTTTGAGATCTATCCTGGCTAGACAGTCCCCATGCTGTAAGATGTCCCACAGAAGATGTATGCCTGCCATCTTGAATTGTCTGTATGTTATAAAGACGTTCAGTTCTCTTAAATTTATTATTTTTCTCATCATGTGGTGACCCCTCAAACATGTTGCTTATAAAGCTGCGCTTTGTATCTGCATCCTGTATTTTGGCAGCTTTTGGCGCTAGCTCTCCTATCACTGTGTCTAACAGCTCCTCATCTGCCGTGCTGCACACTAACTTCTTTGGCCATTTCCCTTGCCATGGCATACTTTGCCAGTCTATGTGAAAACTTTGTATAGTGTCTAAAACACAAGCCTCTGAAGAAAGAGATCATACACCATTGTTCTAAAAACTTTGCTACTCTCCTCCCTAATGCAGGAGTTTGTGCATTTGAAGTTTGTGTCTGTGCTTTCATTCTCACCTGAGTTAGATTGATGTTGATTCACTGCATGTCTCCACCTTCTCCCTCTTCTTCTTCCTCTTGAAGGGAAGAATGACTTGGGATTCCTTTCACCCTGCCTCCAATGATATCTGTCGGTATGGAACCTGTTGCTTTTGCAGCGGCTAGCGGAGCAGGCCCTGCTTCTTCCATCCCAGCCAAAAACCTGCCTGCCAAATACCCTTTTTAAGGAAGCCTGTGCAATATCAATTACCATGTATGAATTTGCAAATTTAGTAAATTCTTTTATGAATGTGTCTTTGGTGGAAGCATACGCCTCTGACGTGGGCAGCCTTCTGAGTTTGGGAATAATCTTAACTAAAATCTATCTCCTTCTTTCTGCCATAATAGTGCTATTGGTGTTGCCCAGTCAACATATCGTTCTCTGGGCCCATCCAGAGGGTATAGCTGGGTCTATAGCTTCAGTTTTTTCTTTTGCTTCATCCTCCATCTCCATGGTTTTCATCAGGGACCAAATCACGTCCAGCATTTTGTCCTGGCATGAGTGCCAGGACCTGTCCAGACCTTTTTTAATGTCCTTAACGTATCTCCCCATAAATGTGACCATGCGGTTGTCAACATCTGGGGTCTCCACTGTGCTTTCCAGCAGATTTTGGGCACTCTGCCCTCAATGTATTTCTGGCTTATTTCTGGCTTATTTTGCCAATGGGGTCCTGCGTTTTCTCTTTATGTATGTCCTATCTGAGTCAGCAGTTCCCATTCTAAGGAACATGGATGTATCAAGGCGTCCGGGCCAAACTCAATTTCTTCCTCTGATGATTTACTCCCCCCAATTGTCCTCATCATATCCCTCTGAACTGTCTGAGGTTGCATCTTACCATTTGTGCTCTTTATTATTTTGGGCTTACTGCCTTTCTCTTTCCAATCAGTGGCGAGCCCAGGGGTTCTTGGCCTTTTTGACCTTACAGACTTTCTTTCTTCCTCCTTTTTCCATTCTTTGTCCACTTGTCTCTCTAAGTTCCTCCACACCTTTGGAGAACTTTAGCCAGTCCTGCATCATTGCCAGCTATTGTGAGCTGTGCCCCAGACTCTGTCCCATGGCTTGGTGCAATATTTCACCCAGACCGGGTTGTATTCTTTTTTGGCTTATTTGGGCTCTTCACTGGAGTTGGACATCACTCTACTTAACTGGGGACAAATGTGCCACTGTTTGACACAATAACAGTTATCTTGGGCCTGCACCTCTACAAAATATGTATTGTTAGGGCAGATTAATTTCAAATAGCGCTCTTGAAGACTTACATTTCTTTGCTAATCCCTTTTAGAATGAGTTTCTTTCTCTGGCCACTAGGTGCGTTTGCCCTCTGATCCATGCTATACACACTGGCCCTCATTACGACCCTGGCGGAAATCGAAAAACGATGGCGGAAATGCAACACCGCCATCGAATAGCGCTCGGTGCGATTATGACCCGTCACCGCAAAGTACGATGCCATTAGCGACACCGCAGTGAACGCCAACGCTAACTGCACCAAGTACGCGCGCGCGCGCCATGCCAAACCGCAATTACCACCATGGCGCAACGGTACGCGAATTCTGACCCCAGCGGACATGCACCTAACGCCATCAAGCACGGCGGAAAGTACCATTCCGCCATGGCGAGAAGTACGGCATCGCGAACCAACCGTAAACGGCCCTACTGAGTGCCTGTACACCGCTCCCTGGCCACATTGCACAACTCCCCGTAGGTGCAATGAAGTCACACAATGCAACCAGTGAAATGTACAAGTCATCCATGCCTGCCAACGAACAAATGAATCTCAAGAGGGGCCAATGGGAGCTGCAGGGCACAGATGGCACGAATACAGAAGCCACACAAATGGACATGACCTCAGTCTCCCTCCAAGAAACGCATGCAAACACAGGCACCTGTGACCAGCCATATTCTGATAATCACATCATACCACCAATCCAACTGGCTGACCGGCATCTGTTACACAAAAGCCATTCCCCCGCCCCTGAGCATCACATCATCAAAACAGTCACATTGGAAGGCCTCATCCCTGACCTCACTGGGCTTCGTAGGCAAACGCGCCCAGCACAGTACCACGCAACTATACTCCGAAGCTGGAACCCAATGCAGATCTTCTCACAATACATCGCTCCCCAAATAGGAATATGACACATCACCTGCAAAGAAGAACGCTACACGGTTCATATCAGAATAGGAATTTAATGCACAACAAATTCACCAAGCCCATACAGCCATCAGGCCATGAACTCCAAAATACATTTCACCATTGTGGGCTGCATCCGCAAGAAATGACCAGCTACTTCTCGTGTGACGCCCTGTACCCTCATGGCACACAGGGGCTACATTCTCGTACGAAAAGGCAACATGGAAGTGCCTCGACCTGCAGGGCCGTCCCAATAGGGAGGCACTAGTCCAGCTGAAAGGCCGAAATGTTGCTCCTAGCCACCAGTACTGCGTAAGGGCATGTGGCCCATTGGCGATCGTCCCATAAGATCGTAATGCTGCTCCACTGATTAACACGAAGCAGCAGGTGTCGGGAGTAAAATCCATCTGCAGGAGTGGCATACAGATGGCAGTGGCAAAAAGGGAGGAGATACCTCTCACCCAAACGAAATGAAAAAGAATAGTATGGCCATCAGAACTACATTTGAATTACTCACTTCACTGATCACACCAAATCCACAGCCATATGCATGCTAGCCCACTCCAAAGGATCATCACCAACCAAAAACCACTAGCGAATCATAACTATCTATATCGAGGTGAAAACACCATCACAAACGCCTGCTTCCATACTCACATGACATGTGAAACTTCCATTGAGTCTGTGCGTAATGCAGCCTGCAAAATCCACTGTGCCCCAGCCCGTAATTCCAGTGTTGTGAAGCAACATGTAATTGGGAACGTCCGGCCTTATGGCCCACTTCGCTATTGCGCATCCCATACTATTCATATCAATCATTGCATCCTCGCCATGGCCCCTGTCCCAAGGACATTGAACAATAGAACGTTATATTTGCAGTCAGACCTGTGGGCATCTCCTCGCCGCTAGCTGAAAACCGAAAGCGCCGTCCTTCGAATTCCTCATTTGCAACATCACGTCGAAAAGGCATCTGTGGCCGCTTGAAATCACAAATTCATCCATCTAGTGCGGCTGTGTGTGAAAATGGCAACTGCCTTCACTCACAAATGGGACGCCCCGCCCGTCGGTGAACCTCGGTGCAGTGTTGCATGAGGGTCCACCGTTACTCGAGTACTACGTTCCACTGACCCTTCACAAGTCTGTTCGCGACTGCAAAGATAGTATGTGAAACAATGGGACCTAAGCAGAATGAACATATCAACCAATGTTACACTGCCATCGGGTACAAATACATGATTGTAATGGCAAGATGCCATTCGTCGAATTGCAGCGTTGTGTGCGGGACGTGCTCGCCCAAAGGGGAGAGCAGCTTGCACAGGTGGAATGAATCACCACAGGTGGAGGCTATACAGCCTGGAAACACATAAATTGCACACCCAACCCCCTCCCACAACCACACCCACTCCGAAATGCTACCGGCAGGACTAGCCATGTTGGCCCTGGGGGACCTGATAGCACTGCAAGTACTCCAACTTCAAGAAGAAGACGAATACCGACTACAACCGGCCGCACGGAGGAGACGCAGGAGGAGGAGGAGGGGGAGGGCAAGGCAGGGCCAGCAAGGGCCGCCAGCACAGCCACTACCACCACGCAGGCAGCCCGCAATCCCACGCCTCCGAGCACATCCGTTCGACCTCACTGATGAGCAGATCCACACCCTCTACCGTTTGGACCGGGACACCATAACCGCCATTGTGGACATGACACAGGCTGACCTTGCCAGCATGATAGACAGCCCAACCGCCATCCCACCCCTACTGAAGGTGGTGTCTGTACTCCACTTCCTGGCCACAGGCACCTACCAGCACACAGTCGGACAGTTGCATGGCATTTCACAGCCACTGTTCTCACGGACACTATTGCAAGTGCTCGATGCCCTCCTGCAGCACGCAGACGACTACATCTCTCTACCACGCTCGGAGCAGGAAATTACAAACACAAAAGTGGGATTCCATGCACTTGCCGGCATACCGGGTTGCATTGGTGCCATCGACTGCACCCATGTGGAATTGGTCGTCCCACATGCCATGGAGGCCCAGTACCGCAACCGAAAACAATTTCATTCTCTGAATGTACAAATGGTATGTGACTCCAACAGGATCATTACACATTGTTGTGCCCGATTCCCAGGATCAACCCATGATTCTATGGTCTTGAGGAACTCTACAATACCACGCTACATGGAGCGACACGCAGGGAACAGATCCTGGCTACTCGGTGAGTCTCATTTCAAGCATGATAATGTGGGGTATGTGATGCGGCAATGACCTAGCAGGAAGGGGGGGGGTGCGTACGTAGCAATGGCATTCCTCAAACATCCTTTATTGTCCACATACAGGTGATGCCGGGTATCCACTGAAGAGATGGCTCCTTACACCACTCCGGAACCCACGGGACCAGCATGAGGAGGACTACAACCATGCCCACTCACGTACCCGTGTAGTCATAGAACAGGCATTCGGCCTACTGAAGACTCGTTTCCGCTGCCTCAGCAGGTCTGGCGGGGCACTCCTGTACCGCCATGAGAAGGTTGCAAAGATGGTCATGGCATGTGTCATGCTCCACAACATGTGCGTACGTAGAAATGTGCCCATGCCCCCTGACGCAGAACTGCAAGCACCTGAAGATGGTCATGATGAGGGTGGGGATGTGGCAGCACCTCAAGGAGTCCCCGAGGCACAGGAGGGCCGTGACATTCGTCAGCATATCATAGATGCATGCTTCTAGCACTCACGCCTGGTGGCTGATACATGGACACGGAACTTGTGGCACTGTGTGTGTCCGGAACATGCACAATAGGGACTGTACGCCTATAATGGCCTCGTACACAAAGATCAATGTCCACACATCTCATTGGATAATCGTGCATTGTTTATGGCATATGTGAAATCATGTTACACACCCCATCGACCCGCCACCCAAGTGAGCCCAACACACCCCCTCCACCCTCCTACCTCCCCCCCGAACACCAGTGTCCATAGATGCTCATTGTCAGTGGGCAGTCGCTATTGCAAGCCCCCTCTCCGGGTATCAGGGGCACCCCTGGCTGTGGAGCGCAGGTTCCTCCCTGATCTACGTTGGGGGCTGCCCTGGACGGAACTTGCAACGGATGATGTCTCTGCCTGCTCACGTCCATGCATGTCCCTAAGGGTTTGTGAGAGCTCAGTGAGCACACGGCGCACAGCGGCAAGTTCGGCACATACGTCTTTGGACGTCGCATGCAGTTCCCCCCTCAGGCTCTCGGTGCTTCTCTCCATTTTTACTCTCAGGCTCTCGGTGCTTCTCTCCATTTCTACTCTCAGGCTCTCGGTGCTACTCTCCATTTGTGCCCTTAGTGTCTCTGTACTTCTCTCCATTTCTGCCCTAAGTGTCTCAGTTGATGTTTCTATGTCTGCCTTAGTGCCCCCACATTCATCGGCATGGTCCTTGAGGAGCGTGGCCAGTTGCTGCTGTTGCACGATTACCTGGTCGAGGGACTGTTGCCTCTGCTGGGCCATGGCCATTTGCGGTGGTGTCACAGAGGGGCTGGTCACCTCATGTTGCCTTGCCACAGGGCTTGTGGGGGATGGCCAGTCGTCGTCTTGTGGGTGCCCCTGCGTGGTATCCTCATGGTGTACGGGATGGAACAGACAGGGGGATTGAGACAGGTCATGGATGGATCTGACTTCGACATCCCCGTTTTCTGTGTCGGAGCATGCTGCCATTAATGCAGTGTCACCTATGGTGCTGCTGCCACCAGGAGCAGTGCCTTCTGTGGCATCCATTGGGGGGACCTGTGGTGGTGCTGTTGTGGGCATGCTGGGTGCTGGGGTGCCTGTTGGAGTTCCCTCCTGTGTGCTGCCACTTGATTTGTCCTGCTGCCGTGTCTTGATGCGTGCAGCTGAGGTGGAGGGTCTTTGGCCGTTGGTCTTGGCCCTCTTTGCAGGTGTGCTGGTAGGGGTGTCCTGGAGCTCGTCGTTTGAATCGGACCCTGTGGTGGAGTAGAAGAGGGCGAGCGTTATTGATGGGTCTGTGGGAATTGGAATGGCAATGTATCACATGCATTGGGGTGGTACCTGAGGGTGATTTGGGTTGGGGCCTTGGAGGTGGTTTCTTTTTTGTGTGGAGTGAGGGTGCAGTTGTTTTGCAGCCTGCAGTTAGGGTGTGCCTGCTGCACGTGTAGAGGGTGTTTTTAGGATTTTTAATTATTTATGTATTTAATGTGAGTTTTAAAGTGTGCTATCGGGCCTATGTATGTGGCCGTTCTCCTGGACATGTGTTACTGTTGCACTATGTGGACACGTGGTACTTCACATGATTGGACATTGTGGTTTTAGCATTGTTTTATTTGGGACACCTACCTGATTCTTCGGATGTCTGCACTCCTTTCTCCATCCCTCCGACTCCCTCGATACTCTCCATTCCAATGGTGGAGGCACAGATTTCTTCCCAGGGGGTCAGCTTGATGGGTGATTCCGATCCTCCCCCGGTAGCTGTGGCAATGTTGCGGTTGGCAGAAAGTATGCTACGGACGCGGATCCCCAGGTCGTCCCATCGCTTTCTGCATTGCTGTGGGTTGCGGGGTGCGGTCCCCACCGCACTTACCCGCTGTGCCACCAGGGCCCATATGGCCTTCTTGTTCGCAAGTGCCGTCCTGGTCATTTGCGTGGAGAAGACGACGGCGGCATTCTCCTGGAGGGTCTCTGTGAGCACGGTGAGTTCCTCACGGGAGAAGTGGACCTGCCGCTTGCGGTCGCACGCTTTCTTCGCTACTTTTCCCATTTTTCTTGGTTTCACTAGGGTGGATTTCGGGTTGGGATGTGTCTCAGGGTAGTATTTTTAATGGCTGTGTGGAAATAGTGTTTTTATAGGTGTACGGCGTGATGTTTCCCGTTCCGGGACCATGTTTTTACTTCCGTTTCCGTATATTTACGGTCACTGTACTTTACGATTGCCGCTCATTGCGGTGACCGCTAAGAGGGGTGGCGGAATTGCACCTAGGGTGCCGTACGGCGGCGGTGTGGGCCGTTTTGGGGTCATTTCCGCCATCGCAGACTTTGCACTTCCGCCATGGCGTGGTGCTCGTGCCCGATGGGTCGGAATGAGCCGCACTTTGCTCCGTCGTGCAATGGCGGAAACGCTATTTACGCTTTGGCGGTCCGGTCGGTTGATTTCCGCCAGGGTCGTAATGAGGGCCACTGTCTTTATCCCTCACACTTGCTTCGTGTCATCCAAGGGAAAGTATTCTGCTCGCCGAAAACAAACAGCAAAGTAAACAGAACACTCTGTTTCATGAAAGCTTCTGTCTTGCTGTGGTTTTGCACTATGCAACGGTCATGGAAGTGCTATTGAGGAACGCTGGAAGTCTAATAAGTCCTGTTGTGCTCCTCGCACTACCGTGACTAAAGTGCCTCCTTAACAATTCTGTAGTGTTGTGGTCATGGGAACCGTTGCGTTCCGCTCTGATTTATATACATATATCACTAAACCTTGCGGATATGTTCTACCACGTGTGCCTAACGCTGCGCACTACGTATGCTCGCATTAGAACATTCTAACACTACATTCAAATAAGTACTTCAATGCGATACCACATTAAAATCTGTGAAGTAATGACAAAGGTACTTTACTGGCTGCCTGAGCAGCAAGGAAAGAGGATTACATAAATGTCACGCTCACCTGATTCCCACGGAGGCGCAGGTCTGGCTTTGAGTGCTGATGCTTCTTCAATGGTGAAGCGCAGGACTCTGATGATGGACAGGAAGGGCCCCTCTACTCTGGCTTTTCTGGCTCGCAGGAATATTCCCCTGTGCGTGAAAAGGGAGTATTACCTACTGACGGAATAATGCTCAAGCCTCCGACTCCCTTCCAACCCTCCTCGATACCCTTCCACGATTCCCCGTGAAGTCTCACCTTAGGGTCTGGAAGGATGAGTTATCCATCCTGCTTCTGATGCAGGGGCGCGTTGAAACCCAGTTACGTCACTGGATTGAGGTTTGATGGGAGTTCAAAATAAGCTTGACTATTCAGGTTAGGCGCTGTAAGAGTTCTGTTGCAAGTTCAAAAGTTCAAGCTTAATAATAATGTTCATTGTCTTATTGCAGCAAGCGCTAATGCTTATGTCTTTTTCCCCTTAGGGGCCGGGGTTCGGAATGCCGGAGATATGGCGCCGACCCGAAGTGTAAGTTCTGGATGAGCGTTCAGGTAATGTCTTTGCATTCGCTCATTCAATGTCTTTGTCTTTTTTCCCCTTTGGGGCCGGAGTCCAGAATGCCAGGAAGCAGCAGGACCCGAAATGAAATGGGAATGACCCAACAGGTAAGTCTTAGAAGGAAACTGAGCTTTTCTTATTTCCCTTCCTTCTCTCACCTTGTTTTCTTGTCTTTTCTCTCTAGGCTCTGGGAAGTGGGTGCGGATCCGGATGATCGCTGCTGAAGATGGAGGCGCCTAGGAAAAGTGAGTGAAATGCAGCGCTGCAGCGATCGAAGCGAAATGCTTTTAAAATGATGTCTTCCCTTTCAGGATCATCGGTGTGATGTCCCCGTGATGCAGCTTTAGCAGGTAAGGTCTTCTTTCTCTCCAATTCTCTCTTGCAAGCGACCCAGGATGCTGACAGGCGTGGCTGAAGTCCAGATGCAGGAGCTGACACAGTGAGGGTCCAGCTGCGAGGAGCAGAACAACGCGAAGCGTGAGTTGCTGATCGGGCGTGGTTTAAATAGCTTTGGAAGAAGTTCCAGGCATGTATCCTTCCACCGATCAGGTATGTATCCTTCCCCGACCACACCCAGGTGGAAAGTAGTCCCACAGGTAAAGTAGTTCCATTCAGGCCTCAAGAGGGCCTGGATGTAGCAGCATGGTTTGCATCAGGTAAGTGCACATTAAAACACTTGAACACATGTCTAGCTTTATGAGCCTGGCGCCTAAGGCGCCAGGACAGGGGTCCAACATGAGCCTGGCGCCTAAGGCGCCAGGACTGTGTCCAAAGGGCCCCAGCTTGGGCCCGCTGGCACTTCCCTGGGGGGAATGATGCCTGCCTCTGGGGTTGCTGGGTAGGACCTGGCTCCTTGGAGGTAGGCATCATGACAGTACCCCCCCTCAAGGCCCCTCCCAAGGTTGTTCCCTCCGGGGGTTTTGGTTTGTTCGGAAATCTCCGGTGGAACCTTTGTATTAATCGAGGTGCGTGAACATGGTTACTAGGCTCCCACGATCTCTCCTGAGGTCCATATCCCTTCCAGTCAACAAGATAGAAGAGTTTTGACTTTAACACCTTGGAGTCTAAAATGTATTTAACTTCGAATTCTAATTCACCTTCAATTTGAACTGGGTCTGGAGGCTTGGACAGTCGGGTCCCTGGTTGTACTGGCTTCAAAAGTGATGCATGAAAAACTGGATGAATACGCATGTTAGACGGTAAATCCAGTTTAAAGGCCACAGTATTGATTGTAGCCTTGATGGATAAGGTCCTATGAATCTGGGATTGAAGGTTCGCAGGCCCTTGAGGGCTAAATGTTTCGTTGCTAGCCATACCTGGTCTCCTACTTGGTAAGGAGGAGTTTTACTTCGGTGCAAATCAGCATTTTCTTTATACTTTTTCTTGGCTTGCTGTAAATGAGTTGCAGCTTCCTTGAAGGCTCGGGTTATTGTGGAATGCAGATGATTTACTGCGGGCATTTCCAGGGTCAGAGGTGGATCTAGGTCAGAGGTCTGAGGATGGTGACCATACAAAGTATAAAAAGGAGTTTGTCCGGTTCCAGAATGCACTGAATCGTTGCATGCATATTCTGCGATCCAAAGGATGTCTTTCCAATTTAACTCGGATTGGTGTAACATGCACCGAAGATATTGCTCGAGAGTCTGATTGGTTCTCTCGGTTTGTCCGTCGGTCTGGGGGTGGTGGCTGGTGGATAACCGCACATCTATTTGTGCTAGTTGGCAACATTTCTTCCAAAAATGGGAGATAAATTGACTTCCACGATCCGAGACTAATATGGAAGGAAAACCATGCATGCAAACTATATTCTCCAGAAATTCCTTGGCCAAGGTGGAAGCTGAAGGCAAACCTTTTAAAGGGATAAAGTGGGCCATTTTGGAGAATAGATCCACAATTACAAGGATAGTGTTGTAACCAGCACAAGGAGGCAGGTCAGTTATAAAGTCCATTGACAAGGTGTGCCATGGTGCCGGTGGAATATCCAAGGGTTGAAGTAGGCCGGCTGGCCTTTTCTTTTGACCCTTGTTTTGGGCGCAAATTCCGCAAGACAATACAAAAGACTTTATGTCTTTTCTCCAAGAAGGCCACCAGAAGTGGCGTTTGATTTTTTCCTCCGTTTTAGCGATACCAGGGTGTCCTTCCATTAATGATTCATGATGATGGGCAATAACAAGTTCTTGCAATTCTTTACTTGGCAGAAACAACCTCTCCTGGAAGTAGGGTAAATCATCCTTAACGGTGTAATGAGGACCCTTTTGACTCCATTCCAGTAAGGCTGAAGAGTCTAGAAGTTGTTTTACTTGCGTTTGGATGTCCTCAATAGTTTGCAATGAAGTTAGGCCTAAGATTCTTTGTTCAGGTATGATTGGCACAGGTTCTAAACTCGAATTGGGTTCTTCCATGCCAATCCGGGATAAGGCGTCCGCTTTACCATTCTTGCAGCCAAGGCGATAGGTAATTACGAAATCAAATTCCGCAAAGAATAGAGCCCATCGGAGTTGTCGTGTAGATTGAGCTTTGGCCGTCTTTAAATATTGTAAATTTCTGTGGTCCGTAATTACGGTGATGGTGTGTCTTGCCCTGAGAAGGTAGTGACGCCAAGCCTTGAAAGCAGATTTAATAGCCAGTAACTCCTTGTCGGTAATTGCGTAGTTGATTTCAGGAGGAGAACATTTCCTGGACCAAAAGGCCACAGGGTGTAGTTGGTTAGTTTCTGGGTCTCTTTGCGACAGGACAGCTCCCATGGCCGAACTGGATGCGTCGGTTTCCACAATGTAAGGGAGATCTGGGTGCAGGTGCTTCAATACAGGTGCAGAGGTGAATTTGGTTTTCAGGTCCTGAAAGGCTTGTTCGGCCTCAAGAGTCCATTCAAAGCGTTTATTTTTATTTAGGAGAGCTGTGATGGGTTGGACTGTTCGGGAAAATTCCGGAATGAATCTTCGATAGAAATTGGCGAAGCCGAGCATGCTCTGAACTCCCTTCACCGAGCTAGGAGATGGCCATTTGAGGATGTCGTCCACCTTTTGCGAGTCCATTCGGACTCCTTGAGGTGTCAGGATGAATCCGAGAAACTCAACTTCTGTGGTATGAAAAACGCATTTTTCGAGCTTTGCAAATAGTCTGTGCTGGCGGAATTTCTCAAGAACTGCCCTAACATGTTTTCTGTGATCGGATTCTGAAGAAGAGTACACCAGGATGTCGTCAATATAAACAATGACACAGACATCGATAAGTTCCCGAAGAACATCATTCATAAAGTACTGAAAGGCGGCAGGTGCATTGCACAAACCGAAGGGCATCACCTGATATTCGAAGAGCCCAAATTTGGTGCGGAATGCAGTCTTCCATTCGTCGCCTTTTTTTATACGCACCAGGTGATAAGCTCCTCGGAGATCTAACTTGGTGTACACACAAGCGTCTTTCACCTGGTCGATAAGCTCAGGGATCAGGGGCAGAGGATAACGATTCTTAATCGTTATTTGATTTAGGGCGCGATAGTCTATACATGTTCTAAGGTCGCCCTCTTTTTTCGGCACGAAGAACAGAGCTGAGGAGACAGGAGACTTGGACGGGCGAATAAAACCATTGGCTAGGAACTGATCTAAATACTGACGCAAATGCAGGTTCTCAGGTTCAAAAAGAGCATAAATCCTACTACAAGGTAGTTGAGCATTGGGTACCCGATCGATTTGGCAATCATAAGACCGATGGGGAGGTAACGTGTTAGCCTGTTCCTTCTGAAAAACGTCTTGGAATTCTTGGTATTCTGACGGTAGCTGTACAGGGGTGGAAGTTGCTGAGGCTAGACCCATAACTGGATTTCTTGGATAATAAGTTGGTTCACAATCAGGAAAACTTATCTTCTTTGCTTGCCAGTCGATTCTGGGATTATGTGTTTCCAACCAAGAAATTCCAAGAATTACTTGAAATTGTGGGGCCTTGATCATATCAAACACGATTGCTTCCCGATGTCTATCCTGACCCACCAGTGTCATTTCAAAAGTGGAATGCGTTACAGGCCCTGAGGCTATTTCGGTTCCATCTACTGTAGTAATGACATCTTGGGTTACTTTCGGGTGGAGAGGGAGCTTAATCCTGGAAGCCAATTCACGGTCTATGTAGTTTCCAATAGCTCCACTGTCGATGAATGCTTTTACAGCATGCAACTGCTGAGGCTGTTTTGGGTCCACGAGCACCATTGGCATGACAAAATGCGAGGTCAAAGAGTTTGTTTTCAAGCTCGGCAAGCGGACCCCTACGCTTGTCGGGCTAGGTCGTTTCCCGAATCAGGTGTCAATAAATCGTTATCAGTGGCTCCAACCACCTTCTTAGGTGGTTTAACCGGACAATTTCGAAGAAAGTGACCGGAAGTCCCGCAATACAGACAAAGTTACATTTGCCGCCTTCTCTCTCGTTCCTTCTGCGTTAATGGTCCTTTAACACCGCCGATTTGCATAGGTTCGGATACGTCGGTACTCTTGGAGTTAGCGTGGGTTTTGATCGGTACTCGGGTTTCGTACTTGAACCGATCTGCTTTTCTATTTTGAAGTCTGTGATCAAGTTGAACCACCAAGTCTATGTAGTCTGCGCAGACCTGGGGTGGATCCTTAACCTCTCCGCGCAGGCCTCGATGAAACAATGTGATCCTTTTGTTTTCTGGCCATCCAGTTTCCACAACCAGTCTATTAAAGGTGGCAACGTAGGACAGGAGATCCTGATTACCTTGTCTTAAGGATAGCAGTTCGTTATCAAGGGCCTGTCCTTGAGAGTGTCGAGCAAACAATCTTTCCATGCTGGCCTGGAAGCCCTGAAAATCCTGGAGAATGGGATCATCCTGATTAACCAATGGAATAGACCAATCGGCAGTACTGCCACTGAGGTAAGATAGTATAAAGGCTACCTTGGTCTGGTCGTTAGGGAAGGCCCTGGGTCTGCATAGAAAGTGTAAACGACATTGGTTCATAAAGACGGCATATTTCTTGGGATCCCCCGCAAAACGTTCAGACGGGGCCAAAGGCATGTGTCCAGGTAGATTGATTTGTACCGGGCTATTCAAACCCATTGATGTGGAAGTACCTCTGGAATTAGGTAAAGGAGTGTGCCCTGCCTTGGCCTGCAATAACCTTTTGGCCAGGTCATCAGTTCTTTCCTTGGATAGGATCAGTTCTCTTTTGAGAGCGTTAGTCTCCTGGCGGGCTGAGTGCACTTCTGCCCGTAATTTCCCCAAAAGCTGGGCCAGCTGATCTGTCTCGGAAGTCTCCATAGCGCCCGGGTGGGAAATTGTGGGTAGGCTTCGCGTTCTGTCACGCTCACCTGATTCCCACGGAGGCGCAGGTATGGCTTCGAGTGCTGATGCTTCTTCAATGGTTAAGCGCAGGACTCTGATGATGGACAGGAAGGGCCCCTCTACTCTGGCTTTTCTGGCTCGCAGGAATATTCCCCTGTGTGTGAAAAGGGAGTATTACCTACTGACGGAATAATGCTCAAGCCTACCACTCCCTTCCAACCCTCCTCGATACCCTTCCACGATTCCCCGTGAAGTCTCACCTTAGGGTCTGGAAGGATGAGTTCTCCATCCTGCTTCTGATGCAGGGGCGCGTTGAAACCCAGTTACTTCACTGGATTGAGGTTTGATGGGAGTTCAAAATAAGTTTGACTATTCAGGTTAGGCGCTGTAAGAGTTCTGTTGCAAGTTCAAAAGTTCAAGCTTAATAATAATGTTCATTGTCTTATTGCAGCAAGCGCTAATGCTTATGTCTTTTTCCCCTTAGGGGCCGGGGTTCGGAATGCCGGAGATATGGCGCCGACCCGAAGTGTAAGTTCTGAATGAGCGTTGAGGTAATGTCTTTGCATTCGCTCATTCAATGTCTTTGTCTTTTTCCCCATTGGGGCCGGGGTCCGGAATGCCAGGAAGCGGCAGGACCCGAAATGAAATTGGAATGACCCAACAGAATAGTCTGCGCAGACCTGGGGTGGATCCTTAACCTCTCCGCGCAGGCCTCGATGAAACAATGTGATCCTTTTGTTTTCTGGCCATCCAGTTTCCACAACCAGTCTATTAAAGGTGGCAACGTAGGACAGGAGATCCTGATTACCTTGTCTTAAGGATAGCAGTTCGTTATCAAGGGCCTGTCCTTGAGAGTGTCGAGCAAACAATCTTTCCATGCTGGCCTGGAAGCCCTGAAAATCCTGGAGAATGGGATCATCCTGATTAACCAATGGAATAGACCAATCGGCAGTACTGCCACTGAGGTAAGATAGTATAAAGGCTACCTTGGTCTGGTCGTTAGGGAAGGCCCTGGGTCTGCATAGAAAGTGTAAACGACATTGGTTCATAAAGACGGCATATTTCTTGGGATCCCCGCAAAACGTTCAGGCGGGGCCAAAGGCATGTGTCCAGGTAGATTGATTTGTACCGGGCTATTCAAACCCATTGATGTGGAAGTACCTCTGGAATTAGGTAAAGGAGTGTGCCCTGCCTTGGCCTGCAATAACCTTTTGGCCAGGTCATCAGTTCTTTCCTTGGATAGGATCAGTTCTCTTTTGAGAGCGTTAGTCTCCTGGCGGGCTGAGTGCACTTCTGCCCGTAATTTCCCCAAAAGCTGGGCCAGCTGATCTGTCTCGGAAGTCTCCATGGCGCCCGGGTGGGAAATTGTGGGTAGGCTTCGCGTTCTGTCACGCTCACCTGATTCCCACGGAGGCGCAGGTCTGGCTTCGAGTGCTGATGCTTCTTCAATGGTTAAGCGCAGGACTCTGATGATGGACAGGAAGGGCCCCTCTACTCTGGCTTTTCTGGCTCGCAGGAATATTCCCCTGTGTGTGAAAAGGGAGTATTACCTACTGACGGAATAATGCTCAAGCCTACCACTCCCTTCCAACCCTCCTCGATACCCTTCCACGATTCCCCGTGAAGTCTCACCTTAGGGTCTGGAAGGATGAGTTCTCCATCCTGCTTCTGATGCAGGGGCGCGTTGAAACCCAGTTACTTCACTGGATTGAGGTTTGATGGGAGTTCAAAATAAGTTTGACTATTCAGGTTAGGCGCTGTAAGAGTTCTGTTGCAAGTTCAAAAGTTCAAGCTTAATAATATTGTTCATTGTCTTATTGCAGCAAGCGCTAATGCTTATGTCTTTTTCCCCTTAGGGGCCGGGGTTCGGAATGCCGGAGATATGGCGCCGACCCGAAGTGTAAGTTCTGAATGAGCGTTCAGTTAATGTCTTTGCATTCGCTCATTCAATGTCTTTGTCTTTTTCCCCATTGGGGCCGGGGTCCGGAATGCCAGGAAGCGGCAGGACCCGAAATGAAATTGGAATGACCCAACAGAATAGTCTTAGAAGGAAACTGAGCTTTTCCTATTTCCCTTCCTTCTCTCACCTTGTTTTCCTTTCTTTTCTCTCTAGGCTCTGGGAAGTGGGTGCGGATCCGGATGATCGCTGCTGAAGATGGAGGCGCCTAGGAAAAGTGAGTGAAATGCAGCGCTGCAGCGATCGAAGCGAAATGCTTTTAAAATGATGTCTTCCCTTTCAGGGTCGTCGGTGTGATGTCCCCGTGATACAGCTTTAGCAGGTAAGGTCTTCTTTCTCTCCAATTCTCTCTTGCAGGCGACCCAGGATGCTGACAGGAGTGTGTGAAGTCCAGATGCAGGAGCAGACACGGTGAGCGTCCAGCTGCGAGGAGCAGAACACCGTGAAGCGTGAGTTGCTGATCGGGCGTGGTTTAAATAGCTTTGGAAGAAGTTCCAGGCATGTATCCTTCCACCGATCAGGTATGTATCCTTCCCCGACCACACCCAGGTGGAAAGTAGTCCCACAGGTAAAGTAGTTCTATTCAGGCCTCAAGAGGGCCTGGATGTAGCAGCATGGTCTGCATCAGGTAAGTGCACATTAAAACACTTGAACACATGTCTAGCTTTATGAGCCTGGCGCCTAAGGCGCCAGGACAGGGTTCCAACATGAACCTGGCGCCTAAGGCGCCAGGACTGTGTCCAAAGGGACCCAGCTTGGGCCCGCTGGCACTTCCCTGGGGGGAATGATGCCTGCCTCTGGGGTTGCTGGGTAGACCTGGCTCCTTGGAGGTAGGCATAATGGCAATAAAATGGAGGACATGATTTATAGGAATGGAGAGAGTATTGGTGGTTTAAGGTCACATGTTGGCAATACCAATACGATTATGAACTACATAAAACTCTAAACATATGGGGATTGTAGTTTTTCACATGTGTATGTTATTGTTATTGTTTTGATGATGCTGCTTGAATAGTAAAGTTGAGAGAAAGCATAATCTGAGCCTATGTGTCTTGACATAGAATTGTGATTACTTTATAGAAAACTACAATATCCAAATGGAGGTACTTCTGGACATTGTTTCTTTAACATGTTCATTTTTCAAGGCTCTACACACAACCTTTCTAACGAACTGAACTGAGCATGCTCTCATAAAGCAAGGTTTTAATTCTACAATATTAACTATGTATGGATATTGAAAGTAAAAATGAATTGCTCTCGTTGTTAGGCTTTTAGCATGTATGACATTTGTGTCCATGCATGTGATCATAATTGTATGGTGATGGGGGAAACCTGAATGTGTCTCCCTAACTAGCCCCTGGGAATCTGTCATCCAGCTGGCCAGGACACAGCCATCACTATTGGATCCAGTTCCTGGGGGTGGACAAGTGAGGGAGGATCACCTGGATGGGGGGTCCTCTGGGAATGGAAGTGGGACACCAATGTGTGCGATGCAGTATCCCCCGTTTTCCAACACCTTTTCTCCATCCTACCAAGTCGGCTAGTCAGAAACTCTACACCCTCCTTTTCCAACACAAACACTTTTGCAGATGATGAAAGACAATGGACTTCACCAAAGCCGTTTACCTGACATGTCCCAACACAAGGGTCAGGCAAAGTCAGGCAATTGACCACAATCATACACACCTGACGGCCCTTTCCCTTCCCCACAGGTATAAAAGGTGGAGCACTTGAGCACACTATGACCAAGGCAGACCGCACAACGAGACAGCTATCCCAGTAGGTAATTCAAGAAGAGGGAAAGGTGGACAGAACCAAAGGCGTAATAAGGAGAGAAGCAACCTTGCCCTTTCCAATCCAGACCTGTGAGGCCTCCATGAAATGAATCATAAGACCGCAGACAATAGCCAGCATGTGTTGCAGCAGAGGTCAACGGTACACAAAGCCCTCCTACACTGATAATCAGGAAAGGGAGAGAATACCGTGGTGCCATCCTTATCTCCAGAGAAGAGAAAAGCCAAGCGGTTAATCACAGCCGGTGAGTCGAGGGGAGAACCAATAAGAAACCGAACTGTTTAGAACAAAAGTAGCAAATAAAAATTAAGGGAACATCAAAGAACTGTTAACTCCTAATGGGAAAACTAGCTGCATAGGGGTCCAGCACCACTTGAGTGCTCACTCGAGTGACTCTGGTTAATTTCCCCCTTGTTGATACAACAGATACCAGTAGGCCTTGGGAAAGTTGCAAGGAAAAGTTCAAAGTGGTTACATAGGAGTCCATCAGAATCCCCTGTACAGTCCAAAGTCTTTGACCGACAAACCATTGGAAAACCAAGGGAAGTGAATTATGCATAGTAAAAAAGTAGAAGAAACTGAGAGGCTGGCAAATGTGAACCCGACGGAGGGATGCCTGCAGCACGGAGCGAAGCATAATGCCCTGATGATCATTGAGTTCAAAAGAGTGTACCCGACAGAGAGATGTCCACAGTGGATTGTCGAAAAGGACATTAAAACTTGTGAGTGCAACAGGTGAAAGTGTTTTGAGAAAAGCCGTAGTGAACCTAACAAAGGAAGGCTAACATTCAAGAATGTTCTGAACCCAGAAAAGGGGATCCAGGGGTGAAAAGTCATCAGCCAAATGTACAGGCGAAAAATAACTTTTTGTTTGTTATTTTGAACAAATCAGATCCTCAGAGGCAAGAGACTCTTTGCAGAAAAGAGACTTAACCACTGAAGGCCTTCATAGCTGAGAACGGAACTGTCATCTCATGTTGGGAAAGCTCGAGAGTGTGCTGTGCTCAGGAGTCCAGCCTTGTCCTGTGCACAGAATGTGGGGAAGGGAGACCCCAGCTAACACATCATGACTTATCATTTGCGAACACTTCTTCCTTTCTTGTGAATCCAATCCCACACTCTCTTTGTATTTAGTTGTAAGGATTGGCAATATTCTTTTTTTTAGTATAGACCCTTTTATTTGACAAGACGCCACTAGGACTCCCTTATTAATATTTGATGGTCGTCGCTTGTTCCCACCTTAGATATAGGTTCAGTTTAGCTGTTTTTCCAACCTGCATTTATAGTTTAATAAACACCATTGAACTGTGATCACTTGTCTCTGGCTTTACTGTTACCACCATGAGTTCCTTACATATCGTGTCAGGAGTGGGATGTGACTCAATTGAAACTAATTGGGAACCCTACAATTTCAAAAACTTAGTCAGATAGCCTCAAGCCCTTCCATCACCACTAAGGAACGAATAGGGTTTGATATCTGTAGTAGTAGGGAAGCTATTATCCCCCCTGGCAAAAGAGGAATGATTCATACGGACTTGGTTTTGGTACCTGTAGGATTATGTTGGATAATGTGGTACATGACATAACATTGCTTTCAATGCAATCAGCAAAATGGATGCAAAGACAGCATATTAAATGCACTGAGCATGTGTAAAAAAGGCTTCATGTTATAAGTGAATTTGCCATCTGTGTAGTTGCATTGAACAAACTAACCGAGATTAATCCATTAACAAGTACCTATTAAATAACATTGAACCGTATTCAATAAGTGCCCCTTCTAACATTGAAATGCAAAGAGACTCAGCGGGAAAATACTGTTTTTCATTCGGCAGAAGTAAAACGTGCAAGAGGATGCATTTGCTGTTTCATTCATTTTGAAAGCATTATTGTCTTTGCAGGAAGCAAAGTTGATACATGTAGGCCCTCGCTTGGTGATTGGACAGAGAAATGCTATGGTTCTAGAAGCTTACTGGGGTGATAGAAGATGCCAAGAAAAGGGCAAGAGATAGTTCTGACTGACAGGGCTGATCTATAAATGAAGGAGGCAGAAAAAGGTGGGGCAGTCTGTTTCTTGCAGGTCTGGGGAAGAAGAGGAGAGCAGCAGACAGAGGGAAGAGCCGAGCTGTCCAGGCCGTTAGATCACCTGGGGCTGTGAGCTGACCTTCGGTGGTGGTGAAAGCAGAGCAGAATCTGTAATACTTCCTTTTTCTGATAACCCACGGCAGAGAGACGATTGCATGTGCGTTTCCCATCAGATAGTCAGGACAATTGTTTACTGTTTTTCTCTCACATGTTTAATGGTGACTTACAAAAGCCGAGGAAAGAATACGTTTCCATGTATTGTGCTGTTCTTCATATCTCTTCTCTTAGATAACCGCGTTGGTAAGAACACAAACATGTTTTCATTGTGAACTGAAATAAGATGTATTATTGTAACTAGGTGTTACGAACTTGATTGTTGCAAGGATTACAGAAACCTCCGTCCCCAAGTAACGAACAGAGAATAAGTAATACACTCTCTGTTCAGTCTTTGAGGCCACAGGAGGTGGTTAGGACAGGAACGCAGGAGATCCCAGGCAATCACTGCAAAGGAAACAAGCAATTACACATACAACAATGCAGAACATATGTGACAGGCAACACAGGAATGGACAAGAATAGACCTTACTAGGGTGAAGGTAGAGGATGCCTTGAAGGACAGTAATGGATAATGAATGTGAGCAATGTTCCCTCTAATCATTTTTCCCTAAGTGCGGAAATGCTTAGCTTTCGTGCACAATTTATGTTCTATGTGTGCAACTAAATTACAAAGTAAGCTGCTTTGTGAGCATGCGTAGTTGGTGAGCTACCATCTCCAAAGTATTTGGAACAGAATTCCTCCTTCCCAACCACTTCAATTCTTTACGAGTCAGTGTAAAAGGTGCATATTGAATAACATTTTCCAAACATATAGGCTTAAAAAAACAAATATTTTATGTCGTTATAATGAGAGCTCATCAACCAGTCCAAGACTTCAAGATATGCCATAGTTCCTTACCAAAATGACTCCTGTGCAGAGAAAAAAATGTGTATGCAGAAAAAAGCTCTGTATGGTCGGGATAAACAAAATGTTTAGCTGTGGCTATTTATTTGTTGACACTGCTTAGAGACAATGCAGAAAGTGTGTAAAACCTTTTGAAAAAAATACCTGTGTTTATTACAAAAAAGCAAATATCACTTATCACTGATGTGACTGTCAAATAATTCCGACAGGAGAACATTTTTGCAAATGAAATAATGGCAACTAAAAGGAAAGTGTCATAAAATATGCAAATATGAATTCATGTGCCGATTTAATGAAGTAATTCAAGGGCCAGGAGAACATGTCTCAAAACGTGTGTAAGGACGATAATTACATCTGAATAACTGCACCACAGAATATGATGATCAGAATTCCTGGGCCTCTGCTTGCTATCCACATTATGTGGTCCTGTGAGTTGTGACATTTGCTCAAAACCAGCCTTACAGCTAAGAGGTATATACACAAGCCATTGTTATTCCCTAAAAACAGGAAAATGTGCTCACCAAAAACGGGAAACAATGAACATATAGGAACCGACCCCCTGATTCTACCCACAAAGTTCCACTGATATTTGTTTTTGAATCAGTGACCTGCAGAGCAGTGGCATTGGTAGAAACTTAAATAATTCTACTGCTCAATCTCAAGAGGAATTTTGAGGGGAAAGAACATATTTTAATAAACATGAAATATTCCTTCTGGCAAAACTAATTATATTCTTACTACCTGAAAAATCATTTGATTTAGAGTAGGGACTAACAACATATCAGAGCCCTCCTTGTAACCCTGACATAGGAAGTGATATGACAGGATACATAATTCAGCTTACAAGTTCTGCCACCCTTTCTCACCACAGCCTAGACACAATTCCACTAGAATCTTACTGAGGTTTTGTCTGGAGTACCATTGAAGAAAATCACATATATTTGCCTTTTAATTCAATAGCAGCAAAGTTCATAGGTACAACAGATTGAGTACTTTCTTCTTTAACTAGGGACCCCCTCTTATGAAATTCGATGTTATCATTTGGACAAGATACATGGAGGTGCTAGAGGCAATAAACACAAACACATTATCATATTGAAAAGCCTTCAGCGGCTGAGCAGAGAAAGAAACCGAAGGTACAGTTTCCTAGACTGTTCCTAGAATATCCTATCCTACAGAAAAAATAACACATTCCATTCACTGTACTACCCAGCCAAAACGTCTGATTTGGTTTTTGAACGTTGCTGATTTGTTTTTCACCCCAAAGGAGTGTTCTCCTGTGCCATTCTATCTGTACCCCACCCCGGGTCATCGGCTAGCCTCCAATACCAGTTGACAGGGCTCTGTAAACAGTGAGAGATTGTAGCAGTAAAACACTAACTGGGATATTTGCATACCCACAATAATTTGTAATGCAAAACATATTTAAAACCTCACCATGATATTATGTGCAGTTTAAGAAAATGCCATGAATCTGTAAGTGCACAATTACTATAAAGTGCTTACAAGATTGTTTGCAACATACCCCACTTTTAAATTGTTGGGTAGGATTATACAAATGCTCAGTGAAACATCTTTTGCATAGCTGCAAGTTAGCATATAATTTGTTAAGGTCTATGCCCCATGGAACTTTAAAAACGTGGAAAGGTGGCAGATTGTGTGAAAAGCATTCTAGTAATCTGTATATCCGTTGCCCTAATACTATATACGAATAATTGCAGGCATAGTCCATACCCATTATCCCTTGCAGGCCAGGTAAATGATATTGCAAGCTGTCCGCTTATAAAGTAGACATGACATTTGCCTACAAACATTCCTTAGAGGTCAAATTAATATTTGAGTTTAAGAATGCATTAACCTGCAAGGGGGGTCGTTTCAAAATGCTTGTGTGACACATGTACAAAGAATAGGAATCATGGGATGAGGTTACACATTAAAGCAGCCTGGTTACTTGCACTCAGTATCTGATATTTGAGCTGATAGTCGGGCTACATAGTCTGGGTGACGCTTTTGCTAAGGTGCCATGACTAAAAGAAAGTCTTGTGCTTAAGCATCATTCATATTAGAAAAATAAAACAAGTGGATGTAGGTACAAGTCTGGTAAACTTTTTTAGAGCCGAGGCAAGCAGACTCAAGGTTTTCTGGTAATATATCTGAATGAGGCCTGGGGCGGAAGTTAAAGTCATAAGGTATAAGTGTGGTAGAGCCAAGTATAGGAGTCATGGGTAGGGAGGGGGCGATACGATTTGGTAACTGTGTGCAGACATCTCTTAATTATCTCTTCTGTTCATGCAGTAACTTTTTCAAATTAGTTTTTAACCTATTGTGGATGTATTTTACTTTCAGGATTTGGGGGCTTTTAAGGTCAAGCTTGCATAGTAGGGCACTGTAAACAAGCTAGACCAAAGCATCAATACTAGTTCATATAATTTAGCTTCATTTTGAGAGAAATCAAATATTAGGTACCTGCTGTGCCTTGTGCATTATTACATCTTTTTAAATAGGTGGGAATTGTCTGTGTGCGCTGCTCAAATTCTTCTGAGCGGCACCCAGAAGGAAGTTGGGCAAGCGCACATGCGCACAGCTTACAGGGAACATTGAATGTGAGTCCTGTACCCTCAGGAGGCAGCAAGATGAAGCAGCAAAATGAACAGCAACCCCCTTAGTTCGATTCACTGGATGTCCCAATGCTGCTTGAAGAGAAACAGTACTGAAGGGGCAACAGTGCTGTAAGGTCCAATAACCAGGTAACCAAACGTAACGTCCAAAAAGCAGAATCCAGGAGCTGAAATCCGTTAAGTGATCCGAGGTTGCAAGCACAAGTATATCAAGCCGTTGCCAAATCCAAAGGACAGAAGAAGAGGCCGTGCGTTAAACGATATCCGTGGTCTGTGGTTTGAGGAAGTCAAGGAAACAGAGTACGCGCCAAACAATCTGAAAGAACAGCTGTGAAGCACGGCATAACGTTAGTTCCGTCCTTTTAAACTTGCTATGTCACATGATCGCTGTTCCATGCCAAGGCAACTGCCAGTGCAGAAAGGGGCGCAGACCACGAGACAGCCGGTGGCTCCGTTGCATCCATGTTGCTGGAGAGCGAACGCTTGTCCTTGAGCGGGTTGCGGGGAGCTTCACTTGCTGCCGTGATGTACGTGATTATGCAAGAGTGGATGGGCAGGATGAGCACAGCCGTGGGGCATGATGGGGCTTGGGTGGGGGAAACTGGGAGACGTGACAGAAAACCCCCGCAAAGGTCCACGACCCTGTGGGCAGGAAGGATTGTCCCGGTGGAAACGGGAAGTAAGGAGGGGGGCATTCACCTGATTAGCATAAACCCACAACCTCTCCTCCGGGCAATAACCAAGCCAGTCCACCAGATATTGCAACCAACCTCTATGTAAATGAGAACCTAGGATGGCACTGACCTCATAGTCATCAGAGGAGCGCACCGAAAAAGGAGATGGTGGCAAGATAATGCGGGTAGAGGCAGGGCAGGGCTTGAGCAGAGAGGCATGGAAAACTGGATGTATGCGCCAATCTGATGGAATCGAAAGGCGGTATGCCCCCGGGTTAACAATCTTAGTTATTCTGTAGGGCCCCACAAATATAGGAAGCAATTTGCGACAACCAGGCAGACGTAGGTGACGGGTGGACAGCCACACTCTGTCACCAAAAACATAGGTAGGAGCAGGAGTACGTTTCTTATCTGTAGCGGTTTTCATTATCGCTTTAGCTTCATGGAGATGGACAAGTGTTTGGGCATGAATCTGAGTCAGGTCACAGAAACATGCAGTGGCCGCTGGAGTACATGACAAAACCCTATCAGACAGAGGAAGCGTGCAGGGATGTTGGCCGTAGAGGGAAAAGAAAGGAGAAAAACCAGTGGAAGAATGAGGGGCATTATTGTAAGCAAATTCCGCTAAGTGTAACATACGATACCATGACTGTTGGTGTTGTAGGGATATGCAACGCAAGTACTGTTCTAGTGACTGATTGACCCTCTCGGTTTGTCTGTCCTTCTCCAGATGGTATGAGGAGGAGAATCGGACGTCCATGCCAAGGTGCTTGGTGAGTGCCCTCCAAAACCTGGACGTGAACTGTGAGCCCCTGACGGAGACGAGAACTGAAGGAAGCCCAAACAAACAGAACACAGACCGGAAAAACAACCCTGCCAGAGTGGGTGCAGATGGAATGCCTGAACTTGGGATACAACGGGCCATTTTCATAAATGAGTCTACAACAACCCAGATCATGTCAAATCCTTGTGTGCGTGGAAGATCGGTAATAAAGTCCATGGTAACTGTGTGCCAAGGTTTGGGTGGTATGGGCAATGGTTGCAGCAATCCCAAGGGATGTTCTTTTTCTGGTCTTACACGGGTGCACACTTAGCATGTGTTTACATAATTGTTGCAGTCTTTTCTCATCGTGGGCCACCAGCACCATCATTTGAGTAACAATAAAGTATGTTTCTGTCCCGGGTGACCATTAACGGGGGCGTCATGGGACCATTCTAAGGCTTGTTTACGGGTAGCACTAGTTTATCTTGGACCTAGGGCAAGCCATCTCGGTATACTGGATCCCATTCTGAGAGATGTTCGGGATGGTGAAGTACCCAGAGGCAGATAGATGAGACCATGGACAAGGGGGGGTGCATAGACAGATTACATGCTTTTTTTCTAACAAGGATTCGGGAAAGACAGGCAGAGAGACAACCCCTGGGGACCGGGCAAGAGCATCAGCTTTTCCGTGTGTGCTTCTGGAACAGTGTTTAATCACAAAATCGTAAGCCGCAAAAAAGAAGTGCCATTGAACCTGGCGACTATTGGTGCACTTTAGGGTGGCCAGACCCTGTAGGTTGCGATGATCTGTATACACGATGGTTTGGTGTTGGGTCCCCAGGAGATGATGTCTCCAGACCTGAAGAGCATCTTTCACGGCCAGAAGCTCTTTCTCTGTGACTGTATAATATTTTTTGGCCTCCGTGAACTTTCATGAGTGAAAAGCCACCGGGTGTAACCAACCCGAAGAACCACATGACTGGGATAGAACGGCACCCAAAGCAGAGGAATAAGCGTCTGCCTCAATCACAAATGGCAAATCCGGATTGGGATGCTAGAGGACCGGAGCCGTTGTAAAGGCTGTTTTGAGCGTCTCAAAAGCCCTTTGGTGGTCATTTGTCCAGATGGACAGGTTACGGGGACTATTCAGTACAGTGAGGGGCACAACTATGTAGGAAAAGCCAGAAATAAAACGTCTCTAGAAATTAGAAAATCCAAGAAACAACTGAAGCGTTTTGACGTTTGTAGGAACTGGCCAGACCAGGACAGCACAGACTTTGGACTGATTCATGGACAACACACCTGGTGTGATATGAAACACCAGGAATTCAACTGCATTTACATGAAATAGCATTTCTCAGGCTTGGCAAAAAGAGAATGCTGTTTTAACCATGAAAGCACCTTTCGTACGTGGATCACGTGGTCAGCTAAAGACGGGGAAAAAAACAGAATGTCGTCTAAGTATACAATGACATACCTATCCAATATGTCACTGAATACCTCATCCAAAAACCGCTGGAATGTGGCAGGGGCATTGCATAACCCAAACGGCATGACTTTATATTTATATAGACCATATCGGGTACAGAATGCGGTCTTCCACTCATCGCCCTCCCGCACTCTGACCAAGTTGTATGCACCCCTCAGGTCTAGCTTGGTATATACGGAAGAATTTGCCAAACGGTCGAGTAACGGAGCAATGAGCGGAAGAGGGTACCGGTTCTTTACTGTGATGGCATTAAGGCGTCTATAGTCCACACAGGGGTGGAGGTCACCTTCTTTCTTGGGAACGAAAAAGATAGGGCTGACAGCAGGGGAGGTTGAAGCCTGAATATGACCCAAACGAAGTGCGTTTTTTGAATATACTCCTTAAGTGCCTGATCCTCTGAGGCAGACAACGAGTAAACCCATCCATTGGGGATAGAGGCATTTGGAATAAGATCTATGCGGCAGTCATAAGATCTATGAGGGAGAAGCACCTCTGCACCACCATTATTGAAGACCTCCAAGTAATCACGATACTTGTTGGGTATTGTTAGGAAAGATTTCCTAATTGTAGGTAAGTTTCCTTCCATGTGGCAACCCCCAAACTTTTTGCTGTTGTTTTACACCCTGACCTAGACTTTGCCAGAGAAGCTCAGCCTTCTGCCGCACTCCTCTGGGCTTTCGCTCAATTCTTATGGGGAAACTGACATGCCCTTAAAACAGTCAGTACCGGGAGACTTCGTTTCCCTTAGTCTTTTACTCATGTTGCAGCTTTTGAGCAACATGAAACAAGAGTGCACCGTAAATTACATTACCGCGCTCTTGGGTCTCTAGTCATTCCAACGGCCCTAGAAACTCTCGCTGGACTTATCATGAAATGTGCAAGTGTGTCACGGACGGGACTGGTGGCAGCTATCGTTTCTTTGTGTTTTGAACCACTTTTTGTCATGTTAACCGCGCTTCCCGCATTTGGCCCAAATTGGTGGCCTGGCCTCCAAAATGGCCATGCCACGAGGTTCTTTGTCCTGTCTGCTGACCGTCTTGCCCCTTCACCTTCCCCCAGGTCGAGCCGACCCAGGGCAGTCCTTATTTGGTCATGCATTTTCCCGTGAAACACAACGCTTTCACGGGCTTCTGCATTTCTTGTGTGTGCCTCCAGGATGTGGGCTGGGATGTCTGTTCCCAATGCACATCCTGGGTGCCAGAGAGTCTAGAGTGTCCTGAATGCCTGTGACCACCGTGGTCCGTGATATGTCCACGTATGGTGTGAGTGTTTGCGAGCGGATCTCCCATTGGGCCCTCTCTGTTTTGGAGCGAATTGAACTCTGGATAGGAGGAGGCTGAAAACCCCCCTACCATGTCGATCTCCTGAGTTCTCACGAATGAAGGATAAGGAGCCAAGTATCCTGCAACTAAGAAGCTGAGTCAAGGAATCGCTGGTGACCGCTGAAGGTTTGGCACCCTGCACTGCTGTCCTCCTGCGAGACCACTCGGCCTCTGATTGAACGAGAAGGTCTGCAAAGGCATTTCGACCCTTTAGAATAGTGGGAACAACTATTCTCGGCATCTTCACCAAATCCTGTACGTAAGCCTTCGGAAGCATCCCTGGGCCATCCCTGGGCCATCCAGTGGACTGACCAGCATACACAGGAATCTTGCTCTGTCACCGCCGTCTGGCTGCTGCTAAATTCCAAGTCCTCGGCACTCTCACACGATTTGTACAGTTGGCGTTCCCAGGTCTGAAATGAGACGTGTGCTTTGGGACTGGAATACACGCGGTTGCCGAGTTGCCCTGATGTGGTAACAAACCTGTGCGTGTTCTCTGCATTTGGGGCACCCTCGACCCTGACTCCTGCTGTTGCGGAATCTACATGGCGTCGAGACATCCTGCTGATCGCATCTGAACCTGCCAGTACCGAAACGGAACCGGAGAAGCCTGGGTCTGCCTGCATCAGGGACCGGTGAGTAGTCAATACCCTAACCGGTCACCCTCCCGCAGGAGCCTGTGGCTTGCCATCGCTGTCATAAACAGCAACCCTTTTCCGCACTCGCGCCCTGCTTCTGCCCACAAGTGGAGGCCGCGCTTGAGTAGCGGGGAACTGTTCATCATCGTTTTGTTCACCTCTCTGAACTGCCTGATCTCCCTGAAGAGACTCCCCTTTGCCCTTTGGCACCCGCGTGTGCAGGTACTTTTGATCACAAGGCTCCACTCTTCGTAGGGCTCGGACTTCCTTCTAGTTAGGTGGCCTCTGATTTCGAACTGCGTCTAACGATTACTGCCATTTTTCCTCCCCATCTAGGTGGTCTGCATAATTCCTTAGACCCCTTGGTCTTGTATATATATTGTATTGCTTGTGATGTGTTGGTTTATTGGAGTTTTACCGTGATTCTTTACTATGGTTGATGTTACAAAGGCCTTGTAATAAATGTGTCTATATTTTTAATATAACACCTGTCTGGAGTAATTTGTAAGCTTCCTTGCTTTGTGTGCTCATTGCGGGCTTTCAGTCACCCCCCCCCCTATTGAGACCTAGTCTTGACCGCCGCCATCGCTACCCTGATTGGTCTGGCTTGTCCAGAGGTTACCCTGTTCCAAGAAACTAGGCTGGCCTTCTGAACCTCTGCCCCTCCAGACAGAGTTCAGAAATCCATCTTAACAGGTATACCCGCAGTGATCATGCCTACCCGGTGCTGGGTCTGATCCATGTCCGTACTCAAGGGATCGTTCAGGGAAAGGTGAGCAATAGCGCCTAATGCTGTCACGCTCACCTGATTCCCACGGGGGCGCTGGCCTGGTTTCGAGTGCTGATGCCTCTTCAATGGTGAAGCGCAGGGCTCTGAAGATGGATAGGATGGGCCCCTCTACTCTGGCTAATCTGGCTCACAGGAATATCCTCCTGTACGTGAAAAGGGAGTATTACAATCTGGCGGAATAATGCTCGAGCCTCCCACTTCCTTCCAACCCTCCTCGATACCCTTCCACGATCCCCCGTGAAGTCTCACCTTAAGGTCTGAAAGGACGAGCTCTCCATCCTGCTTCTGACGCAGGGGCGCGTTGAACCCAGTTACTTCACTGGATTGAGGTTGGATGGGAATTCAGGTAAGCTTGATTATACTGGTAAGGCGCTGTAAACGTTCTGTTGCAAGTTCAAAAGTTCAAGCTTTAAATAATAATGTTCATTGTCTTTTTCAGGTGATGAAAGAAGATTCCTTTGGAGACTTCTTGCAACAAAGCGCTAATGTTGATGTCTTTTCCCCATAGGGGCCGGGGTTCGGAATGCCGGAGATATGGCGCCGACCCGAAGTGAAAAGTGCAGTTCCAGTAAAGATCTGGTAATGTTTTTGCATTCGCACATCTAATGTCTTTGGCCCTCATTACGACCCAGGCGGTAAGGGGTTTACGCCAGCGTAAACATCGCCGACCCTTACCGCCTGAGTACGAGTTCCCTTAGCGCCATGGTGAGTTTAACGCCTGCTTTTTGCAGGCGTTAAAATCCATGGCGCTAAGGGACCTTGATGTTAATTACGCCACCGTAATTTACGGTGGCGTAATTAACGCCTTCCCCACTCCCATTATGCCCTATGGGGCAAGAATGGGAATGGGAAAGGGCAAAATGGGGATTGGGGACTTACCGCCCCGCCAAGGTCGGAATGGGGCGGTAAGTCCGCCAACCACCATGGCGGAATTGCACCCTTAGCGCCATGGACCATGGTGCTGATTGCACCATGGTCCTCCGCCAAGGTCGTAATGAGGGCCTTTGTCTTTTTTCCCCATAGGGGCCGGGGTCCGGAAAATGCCTGGAAGCAGCAAGACCCGAAATGAAATGGGAATGACCCAACAGGTAAGTCTTAGAAGGAAACTGAGCTTTTCCTATTCCCTTCCTTCTCTCACCTTGTGTTCTTGTCTTTTTCTCTCTAGGCTCTGGGAAGTGGCTGCGAATCCGGATGATCGCTGCTGAAGATGGAGGCGCCCAAGAAAGGTGAGTGAAATGCAGCGCTGCAGCGATCGGAGCGAAATGCTTTTAAAAATGATGTCTTCCTTTTCAGGATCGTCGGTGAGATGTCTCTGTGATGCAGGTTTAGCAGGTAAGGCCTTCTTCCTCTCCAATTCTCTTCTTATCACCCTTTGCAGGTGTCCCAGGATGCTGACAGGCGTGGCTGAAGTCCAGAAGCAGGAGCTGACCCGGTGAGCGTCCAGCTGCCAGGTGCAGAACAACGCGAAGCACGTGTGGCTGTTCAGGTGGGGTTTAAATAGCTTTGGAAGAAGTTCCAGGTATGTATCCTTCCAACGATCAGGTATGTATCCTTCCCCGACGACACCCGGGTGGAAAGTAGTCCCACAGGTAAAGTAGTCCCATTCAGGCCTCAAGAGGGCCTGGATGTAGCAGCATGTTCTGCATCAGGTAAGTGCACATAAAAACACTTGAACACATGTCCAGCTTTATGAGCCTGGCGCCTAAGGCGCCAGGACTGGGGTCCAACATGAGCCTGGCGCCTAAGGCGCCAGGACTGCGTCCAAAGGGCCCCAGCTTGGGCCCGCTGGAACTTCCCTGGGGGGAATGATGCCTGCCTCTGGGGTTGCTGGGTCGGACCTGGCTCCTTGGAGGTAGGCATCATGACAGTACCCCCCCTCAAGGCCCCTCCCAAGGTTGTTCCCTCTGGGGGTTTTGGCTTGTTCGGAAATCTCCGGTGGAACCTTTGTATTAATCGAGGTGCGTGAACATGGTTACTAGGCTCCCACGATCTCTCCTGAGGTCCATATCCCTTCCAGTCAACAAGATAGAAGAGTTTTGACTTTAACACCTAAGAGTCTAAAATGTCTTTAACTTCGAATTCTAATTCCCCTTCAATTTGAACTGGGTCTGGAGGCTTGGACAGTCGGGTTCCTGGTTGTACTGGCTTCAAAAGTGACGCATGAAAAACTGGATGAATACGCATGTTGGACGGTAAATCCAGGTTAAAGGCCACTGGGTTGATTATAGCTTTGATGGGATAAGGTCCTATGAATCTGGGATTGAAGGTTCGCGGGCCCTTGAGGGGTAAATGTTTAGTTGCTAGCCATACCTGGTCTCCTACTTGGTAAGGAGGAGTTTTACTTCGGTGCAAATCAGCGTTTTCTTTATACTTTTTCTTGGCTTGCTGTAAATGAGTTGCAGATTCTTTGAAGGCTCGGGTTATTGTGGAATGCAGATGATTTACTGCGGGCATTTCCAGGGTCAGAGGTGGATCTCGGTCAGATGTCCGAGGATGGTGACCATATAAAGTATGTCCGGTTCCAGAATGCACTGAATTGTTGTATGCATATTCTGCGATCCAAAGGATGTCTTTCCAATTCAACTCGGATTGGTGTAACATGCACCGAAGATATTGCTTGAGAGTCTGATTGGTTCTCTCAGTTTGTCCGTCGGTCTGGGGATGGTGGCTGGTGGATAACCGCACATCTATTTGTGCTAGTTGACAACACTTCTTCCAAAAATGGGAGATAAATTGACTTCCACGATCCGAGACTAATATGGAAGGGAAACCATGTATGCAAACTATATTCTCCAGAAATTCCTTGGCCAAGGTGGAAGCTGAAGGCAACCCTTTTAAAGGGATAAAATTTGCCATTTTGGAGAATAGATCCACAATTACAAGGATAGTGTTGTAACCACCACAAGGAGGCAGGTCAGTTATAAAGTCCATTGACAAGGTGTGCCATGGTGCCGGTGGAATATCCAAGGGTTGAAGTAGGCCGGCTGGCCTTTTCTTTTGACCCTTGTTTTGGGCGCAAATTCCGCAAGACAACACAAAAGACTTTATGTCTTTTCTCCAAGAAGGCCACCAGAAGTGGCGTTTGATTTTTTCCTCCGTTTTAGCGACAACAGGGTGTCCTTCCATTAATGATTCATGATGATGGGCAATAACAAGTTCCTGGAATTCTTTACTTGGCAGAAACAACCAGTCCTGCAAGTAGGGTAAATCATCCTTAACTGTGTAATGAGGACCCTTTTGACTCCATTCCAGTAAGGCTGAAGAGTCTAGAAGTTGTTTTACTTGCGTTTGGATATCCTCAATAGTTTGCAATGCAGTTAAGCCTAAGATTCTTTGTTCAGGTATGATTGGCACAGGTTCTAAACTCGAATTGGGTTCTTCCATGCCAATCCGGGATAAGGCGTCTGCTTCACCATTCTTGCAGCCAGGGCGATAGGTAATTACAAAATCAAATTCTGCAAAGAATAGAGCCCATCGGAGTTGTCGTGAAGATTGAACTCTGGCCGTCTTTAAATACTGCAAATTTCTGTGGTCCGTAATTACGGTGATGGTGTGTCTTGCCCCGAGAAGGTAGTGACGCCAAGCCTTGAAAGCAGATTTAATAGCCAGTAACTCTTTGTCGGTAATTGCGTAGTTGATTTTAGGAGGAGAGAATTTTCTGGACCAAAAGGCCACAGGGTGTAGTTGGTTAGTTTCTGGGTCTCTTTGCGACAGGACAGCTCCCATGGCCGAACTGGATGCATCGGTTTCCACAATGTAAGGGAGATCTGGGTGTGGGTGCCTCAATACAGGTGCAGAGGTGAATTTGGTTTTCAGGTCCTGAAAGGCTTGTTCGGCCTCAAGAGTCCATTCGAAGCGTTTATTTTTCTTTAGAAGAGCTGTGATGGGTTGGACTGTTCGGAAAAATTCTGGGATGAATCTTCGATAGAAATTGGCAAAGCCAAGCATGCTCTGAACTCCCTTCACCGAGCTAGGAGATGGCCATTTGAGGATGGCGTCCACCTTTCGCGAGTGCATTTGGACTCCTTGAGGTGTCAGGATGAATCCGAGAAACTCAACTTCTGTGGTATGAAAAACGCATTTTTCGAGCTTGGCAAATAGTTTGTGCTGGCGCAATTTCTCAAGAACTGCCCTAACATGTTTTCTGTGATCGGCTTCTGAAGAAGAGTACACCAGGATGTCGTCAATATAAACAATGACACAGACATCAATAAGTTCCCGAAAAACATCATTCATAAAGTACTGAAAGGCGGCAGGTGCATTGCACAAACCGAAGGGCATCACCTGATATTCGAAGAGCCCAAATTTGGTGCGGAATGTAGACTTCCATTCGTCGCCTTCTTTTATACGCACCAGGTGATAAGCTCCTCGGAGATCTAACTTGGTGTACACACTAGCGTCTTTCACCTGGTCGATAAGCTCACGGATCAGGGGCAGAGGATAACGATTCTTAATCGTTATTTGGTTTAGGGCACGATAGTCTATACATGTTCTAAGGTCGCCCTCTTTTTTCGGCATGAAGAACAAGCTGAAGGGACAGGAGACTTGGACGGGCGAATAAAACCATTGGCTAGGTACTGATCTAAATACTGACGCAAATGCAGGTTCTCAGGTTCCGTAAGAGCATAAATCCTACTACAAGGTAGTTGAGCATTGGGTACCAGATCGATTTGGCAATCATAAGATTGATGGGGAGGTAACGTGTTAGCCTGTTCTTTCTGAAAAACGTCTTGGAATTCTTGGTATTCTGATGGTAGCTGTACAGAGGTGGAAGTTGCTGAGGCTAAACCCATAGCTGGATTTCTTGGATAACAAGTTGGTTCACAATCAGGAACACTTATCTTCTTTGCTCGCCAGTCTATTCTTGGATTATGTGTTTCTAACCAAGGAATTCCAAGAATTACTTGAAATTGTGGGGCCTTGATCACATCAAACACGATTGCTTCCCGATGTCCATCCTGACCCACCAGTGTCAATTCAACAGTGGAATGCGTTACAGGCCCTGAGGCTATTTCGGTTCCATCTACTGTAGTAATGACATCTTGGGTTACTTTCGGGCGGAGAGGGAGCTTATTCCTGGAAGCCAATTCACGGTCTACGTAATTTCCAATAGCTCCACTGTCGATGTATGCTTTTATAGCATGCAACTGCTGAGGCTGTTTTGGGTCCACGAGCACCATTGGCATGACAAAATGCGAGGTCAAAGAGTTTGTTTTCAAGCTCGGCAAGCGGACCCCTACGCTTGTCGGGCTAGGTCGTTTCCCGAATCAGGTGTCAATAAATCGTTATCAGTGGCTCCAACCACCTTCTTAGGTGGTTTAACCGGACAATTTCGAAGAAAGTGACCGGAAGCCCCGCAATACAGACAAAGTTGCATTTGCCGCCTTCTCTCTCATTCCTTCTGCGTTAATGGTCCTTTAACACTGCCGATTTGCATAGGTTCGGATACATCGGCGCTCTTGGAGTTAGCGTGGGTTTTGATCGGAACTCGAGTTTCGTACTTGAACCAATCAGGTTTTGTATTTTGAAGTCTGTGATCAAGTTGAACCACAAAGTCTATGTAGTCTGCTCAGACCTGGGGTGGATTTACTATCTGAGCGAGAACATCTTTAAGCTCTCCGCGCAGGCCTCGATGAAACAATGTGATCCTTTTATTTTCTGGCCATCCAGTTTCCACAACCAGTCTATTAAAGGTTGCAATGTAGGACAGGAGATCCTGATTACCTTGTTGTAAGGATAGCAGTTTATTATCAAGGGCCTGTCCTTGAGAGTGTCGAGCAAACAATCTTTCCATGCTGGCCTGGAAGCTCTGAAAATCCTGGAGAATGGGATCATCCTGATTTACCAAAGGAATAGACCAATCGGCAGCACTGCCACTGAGGTAAGATAGTATAAAGGCTACCTTGGTCTGGTCGTTAGGGAAGGCCCCGGGTCTGCATAGGTTCATAAACATTGCATAAACATAAGCATAGGTGAACATTGGTTCATAAAGACGGCATATTTCTTGGGATCCCCTGCAAAACGTTCAGGCGGGGCCAAAGGCATGTGTCCAGGTAGATTGATTTGTCCGGGTTATTCAAACCCATTGATGTGGAAGTACCACCGGAATTCGGTAAAGGAATGTGCCCTGCCTGGGCCTGCAATAACCTTTTGGCCAGGTCATCTGTTCTTTCCTTGGATAGGATAAGTTCTCTTTTGAGAGCGTTAGTCTCCTGGCGGGCTGAGTGCACCTCTGCCTGTAATTCCCCCAAAAGCTGGGCCAGCTGGTCAGTCTCGGAAGTCTCCATAGCGCCCGGGTGGGAAATTGTGGGTAGGCTTCGCTTTCTGTCACGCTCACCTGATTCCCACGGGGGCGCTGGCATGGTTTCGAGTGCTGATGCCTCTTCAATGGTGAAGCGCAGGGCTCTGAAGATGGATAGGACGGGCCCCTCTACTCTGGCTAATCTGGCTCGCAGGAATATCCTCCTGTACGTGAAAAGGGAGTATTACAATCTGGCGGAATAATGCTGGAGCCTCCCACTTCCTTCCAACCCTCCTCGATACCCTTCCACGATCCCCCGTGAAGTCTCACCTTAAGGTCTGAAAGGACGAGCTCTCCATCCTGCTTCTGACGCAGGGGCGCGTTGAACCCAGTTACTTCACTGGATTGAGGTTGGATGGGAGTTCAGGTAAGCTTGATTATACTGGTAAGACGCTGTAAAAGTTCTGTTCAAGCTTTAAATAATAATGTTCATTGTCTTTTTCAGGTGATGAAAGAAGATTCCTTTGGAGACTTCTGCCAACAAAGCGCTAATGTTGATGTCTTTTCCCCATAGGGGCCGGGGTTCGGAATGCCGGAGATATGGCGCCGACCCGAAGTGAAAAGTGCAGTTCCAGTAAAGATCTGGTAATGTTTTTGCATTCGCTCATCTAATGTCTTTGTCTTTTTTCCCCATAGGGGCCGGGGTCCGGAAAATGCCTGGAAGCAGCAAGACCCGAAATGAAATGGGAATGACCCAACAGGTAAGTCTTAGAAGGAAACTGAGCTTTTCCTATTCCCTTCCTTCTCTCACCTTGTGTTCTTGTCTTTTTCTCTCTAGGCTCTGGGAAGTGGCTGCGAATCCGGATGATCGCTGCTGAAGATGGAGGCGCCCAAGAAAGGTGAGTGAAATGCAGCGCTGCAGCGATCGGAACGAAATGCTTTTAAAAATGATGTCTTCCTTTTCAGGATCGTCGGTGAGATGTCTCTGTGATGCAGGTTTAGCAGGTAAGGCCTTCTTCCTCTCCAATTCTCTCTTGCAGGTGTCCCAGGATGCTGACAGGCGTGGCTGAAGTCCAGAAGCAGGAGCTGAAACGGTGAGTGTCCAGCTGCTAGGTGCAGAACAACGCGAAGCACGTGTGGCTGTTCGGGGTGGGGTTTAAATAGCTTTGGAAGAAGTTCCAGGTATGTATCCTTCCACCGATCAGGTATGTATCCTTCCCCGACGACACCCGGGTGGAAAGTAGTCCCACAGGTAAAGTAGTCCCATTCAGGCCTCAAGAGGGCCTGGATGTAGCAGCATGGTCTGCATCAGGTAAGTGCACATAAAAACACTTGAACACATGTCCAGCTTTATGAGCCTGGCGCCTAAGGCGCCAGGACTGGGGTCCAACATGAGCCTGGCTCCTAAGGCGCCAGGACTGCGTCCAAAGGGCCCCAGTTTGGGCCCGCTGGAACTTCCCTGGGGGGAATGATGCCTGCCTCTGGGGTTGCTGGGTCGGACCTGGCTCCTTGGAGGTAGGCATCATGACAAATGCATGTGATGGTGTTGAACAACTGTCAGGGAGCATGAGGCACTCACTATGGCAAAACACAGATTCAAAACAAACGCGTCCCAAAGCCCAGTCTATGACGGGATTGTGGACTCTCAGCCAAGGGATTCCAAGTATCAGCCCGAACTGTGGCGTAGATATCAAATGAAACGTAATGGTTTCTCAGTGCTGATCTTGGATTACTAACGTGAGGGGTGCAGTCTGTTGTCTGATAGGTCCCGAGATGAGTGATGTGCCATCAAAGGCTTGTACGGGTTCTGGATGTGTTATATTTCATAGAGGCAAACGGAGAGAGGCAGCTAGTGATGTGTCTATATAATTACCAGTAGCCCCGGAATCAATGAGAACATGAACTGGGTAAGTAGTTTCCGACATAGGCATCAGAGTGGCTTGAACAACCACAGGTCTTATGTTCCCAAAAAGAGGAGCTGGTCCAAAGGGGGACAAATGAGTGCTCTTCCTTGCCCCCGTATCTATGGACGAGCTTTCTGAAAACCCTGGGTTTTGAGCTTGGGGCGTCGTGGATACTCCTTGACGAAATGCCCATTCAACCCGCAATGAAAACAGGCATTAGCTGTTCTACGGCGTTCTCTTTCAGTGGGAGTAATCGGTCTACGGATTCCCCCTATTTGCATGGGTTCCCCTGAAGCATGGGAAGCTGTAGTGAATGACATAGGGGCCGAACTACTGGTCTCTGTTTTCCATTCTGTTCACCTAGCATCGACCTGCAGGGCCAGATCTACTAATTCGGGATACTGAGAGGGTAGGGACGGCACTACCGACAAAGCATCTTTCATTCGATCGTTCAAACCCTTGTAAAAAACTACAGCCTTCTTGTTTTCGGGCCATGAGGTCTCTACGGACAACTGATTGAATCATGTGATATATTCGATGAGTGGGGTCCTACCCTGCATCAGGTTTAATGGTTCCAGATCCTGGGGCTGCACCTTGTGTCAGGTGTCAAAGGCTTGTGTCATCTCATTTACTAGAAGTTCGAAATCATACAAGGTTGGGCTGTCGTTTTCCAATAAGGGATTGGCCCAAGCGGCAGCTATACTGCCTAGATGTGATAGTGTGAAAGCAGCTTTGGTGGTGGAATCAGGGAACGCTCGTAGTCTACATAGGAAATGTAATTTGCGTTGATTCAGGAATGTACAGAACTTTTTAGGGTCACCAATAAATTTCTCAGGCCAAGGGAAAAGCAGTAGGAACGTAAACAGGGACAGGGGTTGTGTTATTGGAAGTGCTGGGTTGTGATGGGGGGTCTCCAAATTCCAGGTCAGTGGGCAAGGCATGGCGCTCACTTTGTCAAGGCGCTGATGAATAGTAGTGGTGGCTGCTGCCATGTCTGCCTGCAATACTGTCATTGCCTGAACCAGAGCAGCTACTGGATCCTCAGCGAAGGCCTCCATAATCCGGCCAACAAGGTACAGCTTCACAGTCTGTTACGAACTTGATTGTCGTAAGGATTACAGAAACCTCCGTCCCCAAGTACCGAACAGAGAATAAGTAATACACTTCCTGTTCAGTCTTTGAGGCCACAGGTGGTGGTTAGGTACAGGAATGTAGGAGATCCCAGGTAATTACTGCAAAGGAAACAAGCAATTACACATACAACAATGCAGAACATATGTGACAGGCAACACAACAATGGACAAGAATAGACCTTACCACGGTGAAGGATAGAGGATGCCTTGAAGGACAGTAATGGATAATGAATGAGAGTCCTGTACCCTCAGTGAAAGGAGGCAGCATGATGAAGCAGCAAAATGAACTGCAACCCCCTTAGTTCGAATCACTGGATGCCCCAATGCTGCTTGAAGAGAAACAGTACTGAAGGGGCAAAGGTGCTGTGAGGTCCAATAACTAGGCAACCAAAAGTAAGATCCAAAAAGCAGAATCCAGGAGCTGAAATCCGTTAAGTGATCCAAGGTCGTAAGCACAAGTATATCAAGCCATCGCCAAATCCAAAGGACAGAAGAAAAGGCAGTTTGTTAAACGATATCCGTGGTACGTGGTTCGAGGAAGTCAAGAAAACAGAGTACGTGCCAAACAACCAGAAAGAACAGCTGTGAAGCGCGACATAACGTTAATTCCGTCCTTTTAAACTTGCTATGTCACATGATCGCTGTTCCATGTCACATGACCATGTCTCCGTGTCACGTGACGGGCTACGGTGCATGCAGCCATGGAAACGTGAAGTCCCGCTTGGGTTGTTGTCCTACGCCAAGGCAACTGTCAGTGCAGAAAGGGGTGCAGACCACGGGACAGCCGGCGGCTCCGTTGCGTCCAGGTTGCTAGAGAGCGAAGGCTTGTCCTTGAGCGGGTTGCGGGGAGCTTCACTTGCTGCTGTGAGGTACTTGATTGTGCAAGAGTGGATCGGGAGGATGAGCACAACTGTGGGGCATGATGGGGGCTTGGGTGCGGGGAACTGGGAGACGTGACACTAGTGTTATTTTAACACATGTATAAAAACGGCAAACACTGATCTGATGGGATTGTTTCATTGTGTCTCTAGTGATTATTTTTAAAGGAGGGAAGGTAACAAGGAAGTGCCTTAGTGCATATACCACAGCTGTAAAATATGTACCATAGGTGGTAGAGTGAGAAGTAAAACTTGGAGAAGCTGAACAGAACAGAACGGTTAAATACGGTAGTCTTATGTCGTATATAAGTCATCGGCATAACATATGGTGTTATTATGTTCCTAAACATTTAAGGTCCAGTGATTTGTATTTAAAGTCAACCCTAAAGCAGAATATAAATACAAAGGGGGAAAGGCTGGTCTCATCACATAGGGCAGTATTATAAATATGCTCACCACTTTTATACCACAATACTAAACTACCACTACTTTACCACCAATTTACCATGAAATTAAAATACCACCCAAGTTATGTAATGGCCCTATGCTAAAATCCCCAACATACTCCCTGCGGGGTGCTACATACGATTGGCCCCAAAAGCTGGCCTACTGTGGAAGTAAAGGATAGACCTCTTAGCAGGCATTATTGATCCCAACTTCCGGGGAGATGTGAAGGTTCTCTTAGTGGTGAGATCCCTTTTGAGGTACGTCGGGAAGATCAAATTGCCAGGGAATTTTGGAAATAGCTCGATTTCCTCAGTTTAAAGAAAGTGAACCAGATTAAACAGAAGAAGATAACTTAGGCTTTGGGGAAGCTGGTCAATCTCTTAACATCGAAGAAAGGAAGAGAGAAGAGCCCACCATCTATTCCAACCTAGCCTTCACCCAGCAAAATGATTTAGCCCTCATTGAAACTTTTCTATGAGCAATCTAGAAGAAGAAGTCTTAGAGTAGGGAAGTCCCTTTTTCGTCTTAAAATAAGAATTACTTTAAAGAAGAGAGACATCTACTGAAGGTTTAGTAAAAACTCAGTTGCTAATACCCAAGAGCCACCGAAACTTTGTACTGGGGATCATGCATTCCCATCTTACTGGGGGACATTTAGGATAATCTAAAACCCGGGTGAATATTAGTGGGAAGTTATATTGGCCAGGTATCCACGCCGATATAAAAACCTTCATCCAGACGTGCAAACTATGTCAAAAGACTAGCATGCACATCCTGCCCCTCTGAACCCATTGCCGATCATACAAGTCCCCTTTTCTAGAATCGGTATGGGCATAATTGACCTCTAGAGACATCCAGATTAGGCAATAAATATGTGATTGTCGATTATGTGACCCGATATCCGAGGCATTCCCAATGTGAAATAAAACCACACAGCAGATCCTTAAACATCTTCTACCATATTTCTCCAGGGTTAGTTTTCCCAAGGAAATACTAACAGGCCACGGTTCGAATTTCATGAGCAAGCTTATGGCCGAAGTCAAAAAGCTACCTCACATTACCACCTTGCGAACTTCTGCGTACGATCCCCAAACCGATGGCTTGGTAGACAGATTCAATAAAACCCTGAAATTAATTGTACGAAAATTGGTGGACAAGGACAGGAAAGACTGGGACCGAAAGAGCCAGTGGGCACTATTTGCAGTGATGAAAACCCCCCAGGCTCACACAGGTTTCTCTCCCTTTGAACTGCTCTATGGTAGAGAGCCCAGAGATGTCCTTGACATGCTCCGGGAAACTTGGGAAGAACGAGACGATGCCCCATTCTCATCTTGCAAACTGCCACCATAAAGCAAGAACATGTGAAATGTGTTTGAGACTTAGTTTGTACTCCTTTGGAAAAGGCACAGAGCCAACAAAAATATACTTATGACAAAAAAGTGAATTTAGGATCCTTCCCCATAGGTAAAAAAGTACTGGTCCTCTTTCCCACCTCAGAAAACAAACAGAAAACAAACTTGTCTCGTAGTAGTACGGACCTTCTGAGATAGTACTATGAACAGGAACCTCTTTTTATAAAGTAACCCAACCAAACAGAAAACAAAAGGTCCATTTGTATCACATAAATCTCTTAAAAGAGTGGAAAGAGAACCCCTTAGCCACCCAGGCCAAAGTACTAGCCTGTCTTATTCCCAAAGAGATAGATACCTTTGACTTAATTCCTCCTGAGCTATTTATTCAACAACAGGAAGATCTAAAAGATGTCGTGGTCTCATTTCCGGATATATTCTCAGAAGAACCAGGAAGTGGAAAATGCACATAACACTATATTAGAAAACCTAAAAGTAAAGTGGTTCATTAAAAACCATATAGACTCCCAGAAGCCTGTAAACAGATAGTGATAAAGGAAGTCAACAAATTGTTGAAAGCTAATTTTATTGAGCCATCTTTAAGCCCATGGTCCTCTCTTATTGTGGTGGTCAGTAAAACTGACCATTCTTGGAGATTATGCATAGACTTCCATCAAGTTAATACCATTTCGGACTTCAATGCCTATCCCATGCCATGCATCAATGACCTAATTGATAAACGTGGAGCAGCCACCTTTCTATCTACCCTAGATTTATGTAAAGGGTACTGCCAAGTTCCCGTATATGGGCTGGATAATGAAACAACTGTGTTTTCAACGCCTCCAGGAGTATTCCAATTTAAAGTCCTTCTTTTGATTTACACATCGCACCAGCCACTTTCCAGTGCCTCTGGATCAAATCCTACAACCTTATTCGGATTTCTGCAGAGCTTATATTGACAATATCGTCATTTATGGTAAGACTTGGGAGGACCATATCTTTCCTCTTTATACCACCATGAAAGTCCTCAGAAATGCGGGCCTAACTGCTAATCCAGCTAAATGCAGATTAGCCCAGTCCACGGTACAAAACCATGGCCTCTTCATAGGGAATGGGAATGTACAACTCCAACATAAGAAGGTTAAAGCCGTCTTAGATGCACCAAACCCCAAGATGAAAAGAGATTTTAGAGCTTTTCTCGGGTCAATAGGATATTAGCATGGGTTTATCCCGAAATATTTGGACAAAACAGCTCGGCTGATAGATAAACTTAAGAATGCCGAATCCCAGAAACTCCATTGGGATGACGAGGATGAGATATGTTATAACACCTTGGAACAGACTCTGTGCCAGAACCCAATCCTGAAGGTAATCGACTTCTTTAAAGAGTTTCTATTACAGACGGATGTCTCCCTTACAGGCCTAGGAGCCATCCTGTCCCGGGTTTGTGATGGATTGCAACACCTCATATAAATTACTAGCCGCAAGCTGTTCCGTGTGAAAAAATGACACTGTGTTGGAACTAGAGGCCCTGGCCATCAAGTGGGCCATTATCCATCGTAGATACTACCTATTAAGATGAAAATTCACACTTGTTACAGATCACTCACCCCTATTTAGAATTAGCCAACGCAAAGACTTCAACCCTCGGGTCATGCAATGGTTTCTAGACCTACCACCCTATTGTTTCACTGAAGAACTCCGAAAAGGAAAAGACAAGGAAAATGTAGATTTTCGTTCCCGGTTCACCTGTGAAATAAATGTGGCTGCATCACATGGATGAAAGGTAAGTGAGAAACCTGAGCGCGTCTCCCTGACTAGTTCCTGGGGATCTTTAATCCGGGTGGCCAGGACATGGCCATCGCTATTGGATCCAGTTCCTGGGGGTGGACCAGTGAGAGAGGATCACCTAGATGGGGGATCCTCATCAAGTGGAAGTGGGACACTGATGGGTGAGATGCAGTATCCCCCTTCTTCTTACACCTTTTACCCATCCTACTACGTAGAATACTCAGAAACTCTACCCCCACTTTTCCAAAAATGAACACTTTTGCACACCAAAAAAGACAACAGACTAACACCAAAGCAGTTTACCTGACATATCACAACACAAGGGTCAGTCAAACTCAGGCAATTGATCACAATCACACACACCTGACAAGCTCCTTCCCGTCCCCACAGGGATAAAAGGTGGAGCACGAGACCACACTATGAGCAAGGCAGACTGCACAACGAGACAGGTATCCCAGTATAGGAATTCAAGAGGAAGAGAAAGGCGGTGAGAACCGAAGGGGCTACTAGGAGAAAAGTGACCTTGCCATTTCCGACCCAGACCTGCAAAGCCTTTGTGAAAGGAATCTTAAGACTACAAACAATAGCAGCATGTGTTGCAGCAGATGTCAACGGTACACAAAGCCCTTCTACACTGATAATCAGGACAGGGAGAGACATTAAGACTTGTTAATGCAACACATAAAAGTGTTTTGAGGAAAGCTGCAGAGAACCCAACGGAGGGAGGCTAACATTCGAGAAGGGTCTAAACCCGGAAGAGGGGGATCCAGGGGTCAAAAGTCATCACCCAACATACAGGCGGAAAGGAACATTTTGTTTTTTATTTTGAACACATCAGATCCTTGTTGGCAAGAGACTGTAGAAAAGAGACTTAACCACCAAAGGTTCTGATAGCTGAGAATGGAATGGTCATCTCCTGTTGGGAAAGCTTGAGAGTGTACTGTGCTCTGGAGTCCAGTCTTGTCCTGTGCTCAAAATGTGGGGAAAGGATACCACATCCTGACTTATCTTTTGTGTAGCACTTCTTTCTTTCTTGTGAAGCCTATCCCACACTCTTTTTGTATTTATTTGTAAGTATTGGCAATATTTGTTTTAGTATAGACCCTTTCATTTGACAAGACATCACTAGGACTGCCTTACTACTATTTTATGTTTGTAGCTTGCTCCCATCTTAGATTTATGTTTTTCCAACCTGCATATACAGTTCAATAAACACCTTTGAACTGTGATCACTTGTGTCCGTCTTTACTGTTGCCACCATGAGTTCCTTTCAGTGACTCATGTTAAGGGTAGTATATTAATTTAATGGCTATTGAGTCCCAAATACCTTTGTTCTTAAATGCAGGGATATCTTAAATAATAGACTAGCATAATGTAGAGGCCCACAATTGTCCAGTTTACTTTGCCCTTACGTAAGTGTTATGTTCTTTTTGCATATGAACATAGGTTTAGGCATTGCCTCTATAAGTGTATTGTTGCTGGTGTTGGGGTTGTGTGGGTATGATATTATTGGGGTGGAGGTGTACTGTATAGGTGATTTGTTGTGTATATTCTTATTTAGGTTTAGGTTAGGTACCATGGACCCCTAAAATGGTGTTCCATGGGCCCCTAGGAAAGGGTTCCAACTTGGAATCCTGGATGTGGAATGTTTGGGGTTTGGGGTTGAGTCTTGAAAAAGACCTAACTCAGGACAGTTGGAAGTGTAAGAGTCAGGAGATGGTAGTGGCTGGGGGCCCATTACCCATAAGTGTAAGATGACTTACCTCTGTGAATAAAGAAGACATTATCTGAAGACCATGTCCACCCTCTTCAACCAGCGGTACCAAGCGTCTTGCCTTACACCAATACTCACCTTCGAAGCTCAACTCCCCTTTGACTTTATGGTAAGCTGTCAGCACGTTATTCGACAACCACACATTCCAACCCTTCCTGACATAGTTGATTACTGTTGCAGGTCTGTATCCTGCGCCCTGGCCTCTGCCAACCTGCTCTCAGTGAGGGTCCTCTCACACACTGTAAACACCTGGTCCTCAAATTCTTCACCTTCAGTTTAATCTTAATCTGCTAGAATCAGACAACATCCTCTAGACAAATAATCAACAATGACATTCCCCTTCCCGGGCATTTGTTTTACCTCAAATTCATGCCCCTGTGTGGACATAACCAATCTCATTATCCTTCTCAAGACACCTTCCAATACTTTGTTCATAGAAAACCGTACAAGGGCTTATTATCACTATATTCTGAACAAGACCTTCCACACAGGAATGCCCTAAACATTCTCACAGTCCAAATCAACTGAGAGCTTCCTTCTCTATCACAGAGTATCTTGCTTCAGCCGCTCTCATCACTCGCAAGGCAAAGGCAATTTTTCTCTCGACTTCAATCACATGCACCCGTCATCATATAAGTCTGATAAGTGGTATTGAAATTCCCTAACGCCGGCACACTTGCAATGGCACTCTTGATATCTTCAAATTTGTGTTGGCATGCTCTACTCCTCACAAACTCACAACCCTTTTTGCACAGTCCTCAAGGTTTTGCATCTGTCCTCAAAGTGCATTAAAAACCATGAATAATATTTCATGAGACCACAGAAGAATCTGACCCCTTGCCTATCTTTTGGATGTTCAATATTAATTATAGTCGAAATGAACTCCTCTTAAGGTTGTAACCCACAACCACTCAACCTATGTCCCGGGCAGTCCACAGACAATAGACCAAAGGGCTTTCTCCTGAATCTAAAATTTTCTTTATTCGGAACAAACATGTTGTAGTCTTTTGAGTGTATATGAAGTCTTACTTGGTGGTAAACTGAGGCCAGGTGAAGCACACTAAACACTTTGCCATCTGCAGTTAAGGTCAAACACTCCCCAATGTTTGGTAAGGGAAATGTATCTACCACCATCACACTGTTAAATCCCCTGAAATCAACACATAATCTCACCTGACCATTGTTCTTTCTCACCACAGCCACCAGATAAACGCATTCTGAGGCTTCTAGATCCTCAATATCATCATCCTTCAATAACTTGTATATCACACGCTTAACTTCTTTCCATAAAGAAATCTGAATATTTCTGACATGTACAACAATTAATGCTACACCCTTTTTTATCTGTATATTGTGATGATATCCCTCAAGACACCCAAGGTCTTCTCAAAAACACACCCTTGTTCTGTTCAGATCAATTCTAAGACCCATTTCACTTTGTTCATACCAACCCAATGTTCATACCAACCCAAAAGGTTTCCTCCTTTTCTCAGAGACATTAGCTATAGCTTTTTTGTCTTTACATTTCAGGTGAGCCTCAAACACTCCAAAATGTCAATGTGAGTTCCCCCATAAGAATTCTCCCTCACCGCCGGTGGATTTAATTTCACCCCTTTAAACCTTTCTGTCCACACACAAATCTCAATGTTCATATAGTCTGAGTCAGTATCTACTAGCATGGGAGCAGCAATCCCATTTACAACAACAATATCATGATATTATTTCTCACTTTTACTGCTGAATCAGTGTGTCATTTTGTTATTATTGTTAAGTGTAACAAAAAGAAATGTGTATAAAAGAAGTCAACAAAAATATTAAAACATAGTTCATCAGTAATGTCACATTTGATGTCATTGTTGATCTCATCAGTGATGTCATGTATGATTTAATTACTGATGTCATCATTCATGTCAAGCAATCAGTGTGGTCATATGCGGCGCAACTGAGGGCGCATAGTTATGGTGAACTTGCTCGAAACATGATTGCTGAATTTTAGGGGGTTTGTTGCATTAAATCTGATCATCTCAACTCTCTCTTAACTAATGTTTTTTTCACATAATTTCAAGGGTTTTGTTACAGTATAGTTTCTTCTGTGCCCCTTTGACCATGGCCACTGTACATGTTGCACCGATAGTTTTCTTTGGGGCCAACTACCCATGGTCTTCAACCATGGCCATTGTTCGTGCCTTTGGCCAAGACCATTGCACATGTTGAACCAAAACATTTCTTTGGGCCCACTAGCCATGGCCTGGCCATGGCCTTCAGCTGCGGCCACTATACATGTTGCACCATTAAGTTTCTTTAGGGCACTAGCCCTGGACACTGTAAATGTTACACCAGTAGGTTTCTTCTGAATTAACTATCCATGGCATTCGGCAGAGGATACTGCGCATGTTGCACCAATAGGTTTCTATGCAGCCCGCTAGCCATGAAATTCAGCACAGAGGTCCATTACAACGTTTCTAGCAGATATGATCAATCCAGCTGTAAAGATACTTATTTTTTTACTCCCTCCATATTCCCATGGGATCCACCCAATTTCCCCCTGATAATGGCAAGAAAGTACACATATAAGCAACATTGAAGTACCCATGCTTGCGGGATTCCCTTCCCCCTGATAATGCTCGGAAATCCAAATCTCTGTCCTTTACTCACAGGGACTCAATAAGTGCCCCCTTCTCTTACCATGGTCTGCCCACTGTGCTCAATTGACTTTTCAATCTGGACCTCTCCTGGCCATGACCTCCTATCACTGTTGGGTTTGTGTGACACATTTTCTTGTCGAAGGTGGCTTGAAATATGAGTGCTGGGTTTTGGGAGTTTCGGTGCATTACATCTGATCATCTTAACAGTTTCATAACAAATAGTTTGTCACTGAATTTCTGGTATTTTCCTATATCTTTCCTCAGGGCCCCACTAGCCATTGCCTTCTGCTGTGGCCACTGTACATGTTGTACCAATCGTTTTCTTTTGTGCCCACTAGTCATGGCCTTCAGCCATGGCCAGTGGTCATGGCAAACATGTTGCATAGTTCTTTTGAGCTCTCACTAGCTAAGGCCTTTGGCCATGGCCTCTGTACATGTTTCTTCAAAATCTTTCTTTTGGGCCTCCTAACCATTGCCACTGGCCATGTCACACAATTAATTTGTTAAAACACACTCATTACCCCTACCCAGTAGATGTAGGCACTGCAGATACTAAACATATTCTTTCTAACCCCTTATTCCCACAATCAATTCACATTAATCATTTCCAATAACAGAATTTGCAAGTCACCGTTTCCCACGATAACAGGAAGATTTTTATCAGAATTAAAAAGTCCTCCACATCCTCAAAGGCACTCAACATGTGTCTGTCTTCTTTTTTTGCAGGTCCCCTCAATCCACTCAATTGTGCTTTCCTTCCATAACCCTCTCCCATTAGCCCCTTTCAATTTCAGTTATTGTGACTCTATTTGTTTCTGAGCCCGTCTTGCACTGTTGCCGCCGAAATCGTGTGAGATCCAAGCGGTCTACTCCTAATAAACCAAACAGTGTCTATCTGTAACTAGCTCCAAAACCCACCCCCACAACCCCAAATTCACATGGTGTCCTCTTTCCTACTCCTGATCTCTAGCCTGATGTGACTGCTATTGCTATTTATACAGCGCCTACCACCAGGCCATCTAAGCGCAATCCCTCAAAACAATCATTGTTCCCCTAGGAATGACAGCATAAACATAGGAGTCTTGAGTCTCATTCTGAGGTTGAGAACGTTGTTAGACATTATAAGGTTGTGGAGAAAGTAATTTAATGGCATACTTTTTCCTCCTCCGAGTAGCATTTTGAGTTCTTCCATTTGTGGCTTTTCCCAGCAATATCATGGGAATCCCATGCATCAGCAAAAAACTAATGTGGATTGTCATTTCTGAAAAACCTCTCAGCCTCTTTGCCGCAAAGCACCAAGGCAAATATATATATGTAAAAAAACTTTGTTAAAGGGACGTTATGGTTAAGTTGCGCTACTAAAAACCTATCAGATTCAGTAAAAAAACTTTGTTAAACGGACATTTTGGTTCCAAATAAAACCGAAAAAAACCCTGAAATACGCCAGTTATGGTAAGCTAAGCAACCATAACTCACGCCACCACCGTGCACTGCTAAGACTAACATCCAGGACATCAAAGATGACATCACAAATGTCATTGATGGCATCACTGATGACATCACATGTCTGGCTCCCCTTTTTTCCTTTACTGACATATCTAGTCCATATGGTTTTCTTCAGTAACAGTCAGGAATTAAAAGTGGAAAAGGTAATATATTTGTAGACTTATCCTTCAAGTATATTCTTACAATAATTCCCTTAGGGTCCAGTCATATCATATGAAACATATACATAGGGGAAGACACAAGCTTGAAAGACAGCAATCCTTTCTGTGCATTAAAATTATCAGTAGAGTTATCAGCACTTTCTGATAGTTTTGATGTTTTTTTATTACTGTACTTTCCCTGTATATGCTCATATTTTTATATGTTGTACTCACACTATTTTCCTTAGGGTCCAGACACATCATGTGATATATATAGATAGGGTAAGTAACAGCTTTGAAACAGGGGAATCATTTCTCTACATAAATGTAATCAGGTTATGAACACTTTCTGCTACTATTGCTGTTTTTTTTTCTTACTTCAATTCTCTTGTATATATTCATATTTGTATGTGGTGTTGTCTCTTTGTGATTTGTCTGTAATAATGCAATTATGCAGTAAGTGGGTTTTATTACCTACTTATCACAAGTTTCACTGTATGTAAAATTCTAATATGAAAACAGTTATCATTTCACTATTCAACATGGCAAGCTTATGAATAACGTCCCTTTAACAATGTTTTTTTACTGCATTTCATAGGTTTTTAGTAGCGAAACTTAACCATAACGTCTCTTTAACAAAGTTTGTTTACTGAATTTCATAGGTTTTTAGTAGCGCAACTTAACCATAACGTCCTTTTAACAAAGTTTTTTCACTGAATTTCATAGGTTTTTAGTAGCGCAACTTAACCATAATGTCCCTTTAACAAAGTTTTTTTACTGAATTTCATAGTTTTTTAGTAGCACAACTTAACAATAATAACTTTGACTTTATGCACATGTAATATGGAACATACTGAACCATTTCTACTGAATTTGACGGTCCGCGGAAATGTTCGGACAACAGTACCACCACCTAAAAACTCTGGGGGGGTATGTGTAATTGTATATCATAACACAGGAACATTTAACAAATTCACAAAGCAACACACATAAAAAGTATATGTAGTAATACTTAAGAAATGTAACCCATATATGTAACACACTAACCATTCATTTAAATACAATATGTTTTAAAATGGAATATACCAAAAGAAGATAAAGTGGCTTCCAACATAATTGCCTCACAGACACTCCACAACTAACAGCAACACCAGACGTATATACTACTGATTACATATCTTACCAGAAATAGTAAGTGCACTTCATTTTACTCATATATTTATAAACTTTCTATATCAGAAAAAAAAACATATTACTTTTTTGTTTTCTCACAGAAATGTGTACTACTCTGGACTGGCTAGAGAAGCACTTCCCATGAGACGAAATGTTAGAAGATAGTCCACCTAATGGTACACACTTTACTATATGAACCAGTAAATAAATATTATTTTGCATACATTCAACATATACATTTTTTTTTACAGACCATACAAAAATGGCAACTTCCAAAGAAAAACAAGCGGTGGATAACACTCTTGAACACATTACCCACAAAATGGACCAATTTATGGCAAATTTTACGGATTTAAAGAACTTTGTGGAAGATCACCTAAAACCACCAACAACATACCATTGTCACACCTGTACTTGTCCCCCCTCACCATATCCCATTCATTTAACCGCAAACTCTCTCCATGGACCACAACGTTTTGATGAGATTTCCATCCCTTCTTCACCTGATCCCACTTATATTGAAAACCCTAATTCTCCTGTTTTTGTTTCCGTTTCTGCCCCACCTTCTCAGTCATAAATTGTTTATATATGTTAAATAAAGTTACCTTTTTATAATGTGTTGTAATTACTTTCAGTTCTTTGTGGTAAAACCAATTTAGGTGTCCTGAGGACACTATATCTGTCCGTAATGTTCTCATGCAAGTTGAAAATGTTCTAAGAACACTCGTAGTGTCCTGAAATGTTCGTAAATAAATGAAAATGGAGGTGTCCTTAAAAACACTATGCCTGTTCGTAGTGTTCGCTAGCAAGTTGAAACTGTTCTAAGAACACTCGTGGTGTCCTGAATTGTTCGTAAATAAACAAAAATGGAGGTGTGCTTGAGACGCTATGTCTGTCCGTATTGTGTACAAGTAAATTAAACGGTGCTAAGAACAAACGGCTGTCCGTAACTGTTAGTTTTACGTGTGATGCACTTTTAATTACTTCAGGACCCGAACACTGTCCGTAGAACATCAACACGCATGCGCAAAACAATGTCCGTACATTGCGTGTCCTGCGGACGGCAGCTACTTTAGGGAACATGCTCATGAAACAATGATGTGACCGTGCCCACGCTGATCGCGTGTTTTGAATGCCGACACTGTTCGTGTCCCCGAACACTTTAAAAGTACATTTCCAAGTAATCCACAATATTTCTCATTAAAAACTCAACATACCACAAATCCCACATAATAATCCTAAGTTTCCACATAGTTTTTGTGACTTTTTGAACCTTTTTTGGTGTTCGATCTGTCTTACGGACGGCGCGCATGTCCGTGAACCGCGCACAAGCACCCCTATAAAAGACCACGCCCTAGAGCTCATTCTCATTGTGTTTCTGGCGATTCCACAGAGCACACTACATTTTGCTGCATACTTTGCAGATTTTGAGATTTCCATCTCCAAGCCGATGAATGAGGTAGAGGAAAACCCTACTACCCGCCCTCGGCGTGATTCTTGGGTGTGGCGGTTGTTTACCGTTCATGGGAATGGTCCTAATGCTTGTGCAAACCGTGTCACCTGCAATGAGTGCAAAATGGTACCCAGTTGCGGGAGGCATGGTTCGTATAGCTTTGGGACTACGACCATGAAGCGACACCTGAAGTCATTCCACACTGGGGCCATTCACAAGGTTGTACCTTGCGAAGAGCATAGTAGGTTGATTGCCTCCACTTCATCCTCTGTTTCTGATCCTGTCACCACAAGGAACACCTCTGTGGGACAGCGTCTTCCTCAAGCTGCCTCACAGGCCATACAGAATTCTGATGACCCATTACCTTTCGAGGGTCACAGTTGTATGTATGTACTGTGACACAGTACTCTGCAGGGGGGAGCGACTTCGCAGTGCTTTTGATACTATCGTCTCAGAGCACAAGAAGACCTGCTCACTGCCCAAATAAAACCCACTCTACATCTTCCTCTCTCAGCTCGCCCTTTCTTATCCCTGTGGTTGGTGTCCCCCTCTTTCCCCTCCTTTCCCCTCCTCTCCTAGTGTGTCGTGTGTAAAAAACCAAAAAAAATACAAAATAACAAAAATAAAAAAAAAATAAGGCTCTTTTCAGAGCCGCCTTTCACAGTTAAAAAACAGAAGTAAAGATAAATAGCGCAAGGCCCTTTGTATTTCTTGAAAGTCCGCGGAGAGTTCGCGAACATAAAAAAATTGGGATGCTACCCTATTGTAACCATTGCATTTTTCTCTGGGAGCGAGTGGTGGCTCTGAAAAGAGCCTTTGGGAGGTGTTTGTATGTCAAAAATTATAAATACTTAACACCTACTTCAAAATGGATGCTGCATTTCTAAAAAAAGTTTGCAATGCATTTTGTACATTTCTCAGAAAAATCTAATTGCCAACATAGGTAAGATGCACTCCGTCTCTGCGAAAAATGTATGTACTACGAAACATAATATTTTCATTGTGAAAAGAGGACATGCCAAAATCTCTTAGGAAGGCACATACAGCCTTATTGACATTACGCCTTGCTTTCTCCATTTGTGGACCACATGAGAAAGAACGAAGTCACATTTGTCTCTGCGCAATCCGTGAAAAAATTACTTTGGAGTTTGGAAACATGTCCATGATCTTCTGAAGTCCTTCTTTCATTGCAAATTGCAAAGAAATTCCAGACACATGTCCTAAACTGCTCCCTCCACAATGAATTACAATTATGTCTGGATGTTCCTCTATCTTCAAAGTTGCACAGAGAGGTAGCAAGTCCAGCCACTTCATTTCACGGACTCCATGCCAGTGCACTTCCACATATGGGAATCCAAGATCTATAGATACTCCACAGCTTTCTGCATGCACCTTCAACCAATGTATCCACGAGTCTCCCAAAATCCACACAATCTGTTTTTAAAACACTCAGCCATAGCTATCTGTTCTTCTCTCAGCAAAAAGAATATCTGAGAAAACCTCTCCTAGCACAACACACTCACTAAACTTTACTGACCAATCCCTTGCTACATTCAATCTCATTTGCATGCCTCCCCACCCCAAATTCCCCGGATGTAATACGCAGTGTCCTAGAACTACTGCCATGTCCACGAACATATCGTAACATGGAGAGCCCTTCTACCATTTCCACTTCACTCTCTGTGCCATTCCCTCATTGGATATAGCTAAGAAATCACATGACCATCCACCAATCAAATCCAAGACCTCTACATGTAACTGCATCATCAAATATCAGCACTGCAAATGTAAGGTGAATCTCTCGAACTACCAGTCTCATACCATTGGCAAGCACGATCTACGAGAAATACTAGACAAGTCTCCAAGATTTGTACTTGCAGCTTCGTCCATATCCATATGCATGAACACAAACTACAGGTATGCATATTTTCTATGCAGTACATGAACACATTTTCTAACCGACTTTTACCTTGTATAATCTGTAAAATGAATCTACGATCATTTTTTCATTCTCCTAAAATGAACTGTGACTTACAAACCTTTATACCGTTTAATTTCTTCGTACACACACACACACACACACACAAATAATGTTAAACTAACATTTTGGAAATAAAATATATAGACTACATATGATCAAACAAAATTACATGCACACTCTATCATCAAATCTCAAAGAATAATATTTGTACAAACACATACTTGCTTTTAATTTTTTTAGTTTATATAATTACTTACATTTATATAGGACAAGCAGGCTATGACATTGACTCCCTCTTACCTGGTAAAGCAGGCTATCACATGGACTCACTATTAAGTGGAAAAGCTTAGTTACAGGAATAGTGGTATACAGTGGTACACTATGATTTTGACAAGCCATAGTAAAGATATTTTCTTTTCTACAGTTAGTCTTAAGATAGTTTTAATGGTTTTGAGGAAGGCGCTGAGCATTTCAAGTTAAATAATCTATGTCTAAATTAAAAACAGTGCAATATACAAACCGAATGACTAATTTCTTTCTTTTACAATTGCAGTGAAGACCATTCTCCTGAAAATAAGCAGCCAAATTTGAATTACAAAGAACAACTAAGAAGCAAACTGCTCATTTTAGAAAAAAAGTAAGTAGATTGTTACCATAATATTTGAATTATTACTCAAGCACACTCTAAGGTTAATTCATGCTACTTCTGTGCCTACAAATAGAGATTCTGCACCATTCTGACCAAAAATCCTCCCGTCTCAAACAGTGATTTACTCGCAGAATGGCCCACAAATTCCTATTTTTCGCCACACAAATTACCCAACTCAGCCGCTAGAATTTAGATGTTGTAGAAGAAACAACAGTTTTAATTGTATAGCTTTAGATATACTATTTACACTTCTCCACACCACTGGCTTACTTTTTTATGTCATCTGAACCCCAGTTTAGTAACACATTAATTCAAGAATACCCATCCCTAGTAGTTGTACTTCCCAATGCACAATCACACACCATTACATACATCTTTATCATCTCACTCAAACACTCATGCACACAACACACATGCATTGCAGAACACCCCAACCCATACCTTCTGTATTTTTTCAACAGACCCTAAAGCATGCCTACCAAAAAGCAACTCCGTAGAACGGAACGCGGAAGTAGAGCAAATGAAAAGAAAAGTCTCCAACATAAACATCCATCTATAGCAGAATTTGTAAAAAAAAATGTTTCTAGTACAAAAACTTTGCCTCCTGTATCAAACAGTAAAACAACCCAAAAAACAATTAACAGAAAATCAACTATCACTACAAATAAAACTTCTTCTATAAATCTTGATATAGTACAAAGAAAGCATACCAAGAAAAGTATTTTAGCCAAAATGTTCCGTCACAAAGTCCTTCAAAATCTTATAAAAACAGGAGAGAAACCAGGTTCAACACTTCAAACCTATCGTAGGAAAGTAATCATAGAAGCGTTGAAAGACAGTGCACTTCTTCTCAAAAGAAAGTTATTTATTTTACTGTTAAACAGAGTGAAACCACTAACAAAACTAATAACTAAATTACAAAAAAGACTTCTTAATAAACGAAATGTACACAGAAATAACTTCTTAAATATCTGTGGAGGTGAATGGAGTCACACTACAAGCACAGAACCATACTTTAATGAAGAAGCCTACAAACAAAAGCAAACAAATTCAATTGCGATACATAGCAGTGGTCGCGGTTATGAAAAACTTAATAATACCATAATGGAACAAGAAGTACTCCTTACAAAAATATGCCCTGAAAACATAGATTTACCCCTCCATTCAACTGAAGCAGAACATCTAGTGTACAAATGGCAATGCACGTCAATGTGTAACATTCCCAAAAAAATGTTCAAGTCTGTACGCCAATTCCTCAATCAATATGTGAAAAGCAAAGACAAAATAAAAATTAAACTACTGCAAAATATGGATGCTTGTCCAGTACGCAAGTACACAGGAATACAAGCACATTAATTGGCCTGCATTACATGACCTACTTGCAAAACACCCTTCCATGATATCAAAAGGATATCAACATATCATGCAAGTATAAGAAATCTAGTTTATAAACTGTACTATGCTAAAAGTCCTGCTTTAGCACTAGCCAAATTAAATAACATTCTTCTACATGGTGCAGCAAAATACCTACTAGAAGAAATCAACTATATCCAGACAAAATATTTTGGAAGTGAAACCCACTTACAAGATGAATTAGCTGTAAACCAACTTCGAAACAAATCTGCACATGGCAACCTTTCACTACACACATACAAAAAAGAAATACTAAAATTTGAAAGTACTTCAGCTGAAGTACCAAACCACGTGTGTGTATGTTGCCGCAGAACTTTTTATAAAAGTAACACACAAACTGTAGACCTATCATACAAAATAGAAGACAATGAAGATTCTAAATGGTTTGAATTAGCTCTCTACCTTATAGTAGAAAACAAATACGAAATAACTGACCCCATAATATTTTGCAGTTACTGCACTACAAAACTTATCAACAACCAAACTCCTTCATGTGCTATCACAAATAACTTGGAATTATATCCACTACCAACACCTCTTCAACAACTTAATTTATTTGAGAGCATCATAATTCAAACAGTGCACCCATTTCAAGCAATAATACGCCTTCAACCAAAAACTGCAAAATTACCTCCCTCTGAATTAGTAAAAGGTATTCGTGGAAAAGTAGTGTATTTACCATTAGATCTAAATGAAAATGTGCACACTCTAGGAGTGCAACGTCCAATGCAGCAATCTTTAATTATCTTGGTAAATGGAGTACCTACAAAAGACCAAAACATTTGGCAACAACTGGTAGATTTACATAAAGTTAGAGACGCCCTGCAATATCTTAAAGAGAATAATGAATATTACAAAGAAATTAATATTGAAGAAAACTTGAAAGATACAACTGAAATAATTCAAGAGACAAAATAAGCTGGTCAATTTGAGCTCCTAGATCCTGCAACAATATCAAACACTTTAGACCATTATACAATTCATCCATTGCGCTCTAATGACACCATAGAAGATGCAATGGAAACGTACCAAATGCGTCAAACAAAAGGATCACCAATCAGCATATGGGAAAAAGTATAGATGCACGTGCTTTTCCTTTACTCTTTCCTACTGGCAAAGGAGGAAGATACGATGATAGACCTATTCAAATATCAGCATCAGAATATTGCTCATTACGAATGTATTCTGAAGATCCCAGATTTCAACAAAATATGGAATACATATTCCACCTACTCTTTGAAAGTGAACTAGCAACTTTATGTTACGGAGTTGCACACATATTAAAATCAGGATCACACTTTCAAAATATGACAGCTACACAATTATTACAAAAAGTTCAACAAAAAGATGACGTTTTACAAGCAAATCTTACAAATCTATTAGCAAATATGCGTGGTACTAAAGAGTACTGGTTTCGACGTCATGGAGATGTACGTTGTATGATCAGAAACCTTGGCCCACCCACTTGGTTTGTTTCATTAAGTTGTGCAGAATATGCATGTGAAGATTTACATGCTTTCCTACGCATATCAAATGAACGCATATGAAATGAAAAAAAACGAACATAGATATACTAACACCTGGAGAACTTTGTTCACAGGATCCTGTTAATGTTTCAAGATATTTTCATCATCGCTTCATTGCTATGCTACATTTTATTTGTAAGAAAACTGTTCCTCCCCTTGGAGAAGTGCAATACTTCTTTTGGAGAAAAGAATACCAAGCCAGAGGAGCACCACATATCCACATGCTTTTATGGATTAAAGATGCTCCTAAATTTGGTCAAGACAGTGATGCCACTGTTTTACAGTTTATTGAAAAATATGTCACTTGTGAAATTCCATCAGAATCCGCAAATAGTGATCTTCATGCAAAAATTTTACAATGCCAAAGACACAAATGTGGTAAATATTGTTGTCGCAAATACAAAAACAAAGGGAAATACTACACCAAATGCCAATTTGGTTTCCCTAGACCAGTTACAAATACAGGTCAAGTGAACAACCTCATGTCTTCAGTTAGACATAGTGTTAAAGGTAAGTCACCTAAAAATACATATTGCATAAAAAGAAAAGAAGAAGAAAAATATATCAATGATTACAATGCAATCATTGCCCACTTATGGAATGCAAACATAGACGTGCAGTGCATTGCAGACAATTCTACTGCAGTTGCACGATATGTCACAGCATACTTAACCAAATCAGAAAAGACAGCGCTCCAGGACCTCTGGAATGACATGTCATCAGATAAAACAGTGTCTCAGAAATTATACAGCTTGGGCATAGAAATGCTGTCCCATAGAGAATGTGGATCATATGAAGCAGCTGATTGATTAACTGGTACTGCATTGTATGGTAAATATGCAAATATAGTATGGCTAAGTCTTGGTCCAGCTAAATCTAGAAAAAGAGTTCTAAAATCATCCGAAGACATAGAAACAATAGCCAAACATGATCCCAACAGCCAAGACATTTTAAAAAACAATTTATTGGACACATACTACCCAAACAGGAGTACCACTTTGGAAACCATGAGTCTATACCACATAGCCCAAAACTACACATACAAAAATAATATAAAACCTGATAAATATAACTATAAATACAAAGTGACAAACTGTGAAGGCAGCTTAGTAAAACTCACCAAACCGAATTTAATTAATCATATCAAATTGTCATTAAAGACTCCTCAACATAAAGAAGTATATTACATGTCCCTGCTACAACTCTTTAAACCATGGAGAAAAGAAGAAGAAATACTAGATAACTATGACTCATATGAAGATGCTTTCAAAGCAAATGAAAGCAGTATAACTGATGTAAACTTTGCACAGTACAAAACAATGTTGCACAATGAACAGCAACATGAAGAAGAACTCCTGGCCCAACTAGATAAGGACACACCTGACAGTAGTCTACCTTCTGTCACAGGAAGCCAAGAACCACTGCGAGACCCACTAATAACAAATGAGGCAGAATTAGCTATGATAGAAGTAGAAATCACCACATGTAAGTATGAAGAAAAAGACGAATTAACTATACTACAATCAAAACTAAACAATTAGCAACGTAGCATTTTTCAAGAAGTAACAAAAGAAATTGCACATGGTGTACAACATGAAAACAAACAATGCACTGTCAAAATTACAAACCTATACTATTGTATGTCAGTGGTGAAGCTGGTTCTGGCAAAACATTCCTAATCAAAATCATCAGTAAGTTCCTTCAACAATTGACAAACAACAAACTGTCAGCTGCTGTCACTGCCCCCACAGGTTTAGCTGCCTACAACATAGGTGGTGTCACTTTACACCGATTACTACTATTGCCAGTAGAACACCAGAACACATTAGACTATTACAAACTTTCTGCAGAAGCTGCAATGGAATTACGCAGAGTATTGAAACAAATGAAAATGCTACTAATCGATGAAGTGAGCATGGTGTCCAACCTGATGTTAGCTTTGATTCATCTCAGATTACAAGAAGTACTCAAAACAGACTATGAAGAGCTCTTTGCAGGAAAACACATTATTGTTTCTGGAGATCTGCTTCAATTAACACCAGTAAAAGGTGAGCCTATTTTTAAAACATTAGGACACAAACTCTGCCGTAAAACTGTTGGCAGCATTGGCAATACGGAGAATTAACAGAAAACATGCGCCAATCTGCAGATCTCACTTATGCCAACATTTTAAAAAGTTTGAGAGTTGGTATACTTTCTAAAGAAGCAGAAGCAATATTGAAAACCCGGCACATTAATGCACTTTATGGCGATAATGCATGTGCTACAGATGTTATGGAACAATTAGCCCACAAAAATGTCAATTGTATGGCCTTAATGCCAACTCTTGCAAGCTGTCTCAAATTCAATGAAATAATGTTAAGTAAAGAAATGCAACCAAAATGGAAATTAGCGCCACAGACAAACTAGATGTGCATGGTATGACACTACCCATGTGTGACCAAGCCACAACAAGACTAAATAATTTAGAAAAATCAATCTCAAACACAGCAGGCTTAGAAAAGATGTTAAAATTATCCTTAAATTGCAGAGTAATGCTTAAATGTAACCTTGATGTGGACCAAGGACTAGTTAATGGAGCACTGGGTACAGTTGTTGGCTTTCAAACATACCCACGTGACAACAAAATTCAGTTTGTCAATATTCTCTTTGACAAACTTTCAGAAGTAAAACGGATAGGAAGCTCAACAGCTAGATTCCTTCTCTTCAAAGATATGTATGTACGCAGAGAACAATTTTCTCTAACTCTTGCATTCGCAGTCACGATTCATAAATCACAAGCTCTTACCCTAGACAAAGCAATGATAGATATTGGTAACACAGTCTTTAAAGAAGGCATGAGCTATGTAGCACTATCACGCTTACGTACACTTGACGGTCTATTTCTAATCAACTTTGAAAATAAACGCTGATATTCCTTGCATTTTAGAATACAATAGACTTCGCTCACTATACACCCCCCACCTAAACACATATTCTGTTCCACAAAAAGTAAAACGTTATAAAAGAAAAATAAATCAAACAGAAATGCAACAGGATGTCACTGCAAATCCTCCAAAGAGAGTGAAAGAAACTAATACTTCATCAAGTACCACAAACAAAAAAGAATCAATTAGAGAAAGTAAACCAGGTACTTCTTCAATGAAGGAAGACAAACTCCAAAAAAGCAGTCAGATACAGAACTACCTGGTCCGTTTAAACTCTCAAATATAGTTGGTGTAAGTTGCTACGCAAATGTAGCAATGAATATTCTATTTCAATTACCACCAATTGTTGACAACATTTACTTACACAGTACAGACCCATTGTTTATGCAAATGTTAGTACTTCACTGAAATGCAGCAAACAATTCTGACAACACGTATAGTGTTTATGGAATAAGACAACAATTGGACTACTGTGCTGGAATCGTGAAATTCACTATAAACTCACAGGAAGATCCACAAGAATTTCTAATGTACTTACTACAAGTACTGGAAACCAAAAACATACCTATAAATGAAATCCTCCAGATTTCATACATGTGGAAACATACATGCACTCTCTGCAACAATGTGACACAAGAAGAAATCCCCAATGAGCGCTTTGTGTATATATCAATACCTAATTGTGAATCCGTTCCATTTCAGCAACTTGTACAAAATGCAAACCACGGTAGATTATGTTCGACCTGCAATTCAGATAATCGCTCCACTTTACTAATACAAACACATAGTAAATACGTAATACTAATGCTTCTACGTTACAATGCAGATGGTACGAAAAACAACTGCAAGCTGACTGGATTCACACATCGTCAAATATCACTTGGTAAGAAAACCTTCACAACAATAGGTATAATCTACCACGCAGGAGCCACAACCAATTCAGTACATAAAAAAGAAATGTGGATGGTTTGAATGTAATGACAGTACCATTACTCTAAAGCAGAGATTACCAGCAAATCTTACAAACGCTTATTTGATGTTCTTAAAACCAAAATTTGATAAATAAACTGTATTTAAACCTTTAAATAAATTTGTGTTAAAAAAATATAAACTGTTAGAATACTCCAAAAGCTATGTAACTGCTCAAAGATTCTACAATAACTAATCAGATAAATGAATACCACTAAATTAGACCAGAAAATACACTGAAAACAAACAAATAAATAAACTGTAGCATAACAGAAAAAGTTTTTTTTTTAATCCAATATGGATTTTTTTTCTCCCACAGACCCAATGATTTTAGCAATAAACACAGAAACTGAGCAAATTGCACAGTACTCTGGTTTGTCATCTACTATGAGGGTCAAAAAAAAGAAAGAATTGTGATTATACAATGTAATAAGTCTTTATAAAATACTAATACTAACATGCTATTTTCTTTTATCACAGAAATGAACAAGAAAAACATGGACTCCCGTTACTAAACCAAATAGTAAGTATAACATGATAAATACAACCATCGCAGCATATCACACCCATACTGGCTTATAACATTGTTCCTTATAAATTTGTTTTTGACCCAAAGTTATAAGCCACTATGAGTGTGATATGCTGCGGTGCTTGTGGCCAGGGCATATACTCTTGGGTGCAAGGCATCTGAGTGTGATGTGCTGCGGTGGTTGTGGACAGGGCATAGAGTCTTTGGTGCATGGCCAAATGGCCATACACCCAACATTCTATACCCTGGCCACAACCACCGCAGCATATCACACCCATAGATTCAAGCATTTCAACCATTTTAATGTCTGCGGACACAAGGAAGTTCCTAGAACACATTCAACTTGCCAGAGGACGATACAGACAACGTCATCAGGACACCCCAATTTTCTTTATGTACGAACATTTCAGGACACCGCGAGTGTTCTTAGAACACTTTCAGCTTGCCAACGAACAATACAGACAACGTCTTTAGGACACCCCCTGCGAACATTCCAGGACCCCACGCGTCTTCTTAGAACACTTTCAACTTGACACTGAATCCATTCTGTTTATTTACGAACATTTCAGAACAGCCGTGTTGTCCGCAGACAAATCGAACACAACAAAAGCATCTAGCACATAAATAAAATACAAAATTGCACCTATCTCATACTGCCCCACCCTCCCCAAACACTCTTACACACCAACACACTCCACTAAATACAATTTTTAAGCCAAGGTTCACCTCGCTGTCCGCGGTCGTCCGCGAATACAAGATGGCGGGCGCCACCAAAAATCTGACGTGCTCCACGCCCCACGCCATCCAATCAGCAAACACATCGGATGTCCACGGACATCGCGCAAGCCGCTCGGCCAATCAGGGCACTGTCCGCGGAGCGAACCGGGAAGTCTGTCCGCGAAGCGAACGGAGATATCACTAATTTTTTTGCCTTACATTTTGGTCATTTTAAAAAAAAACTACTGGACGGATTTACACCAAATTTACAAAAGCACGCTTTCGGGACCAAGCCCCCGCTCCTGCCGCAAATTTGGTGTAAATCCATCGAGCGGTTTGGGCTGTAGGCGTGCGCAAAGTTTTTTCCCATTATGTCTATGGGAAAAAACACAAGTTTTGGGACCCCCCCAATAACTTTACCCCCCTAGACCAAACCTCTCCAAACTTTGCACAAATTCAGAGTGGGCTATATACTTTTTTTGCAAAGTTTGGTGAGGATTTGTCCAGGGGGGGCGAAGTTATAAGCCACCCAAAAAATGCTCTTCTTATGGAAACAGCAACTTAACCATAACTACATGGACGCTACCGTGTCCATGTAATATATATATATATATATATATATATATATATATATATATATATATATATATATATATATATATATATATATTTATACATATATATATATATATATATATATATATATATATATATATATATATATATATATATATATATATATAACAGGGAGCAACCCAGTTTCTCTGCACAATATTTTAAAAACAACTGTGTTGATATACACCAAACCAGTCAAGTTAAATAAGATGCTTTCTGCCAAAATTGTTTCTCATTTGGTTCAAATTTGCCTAGCAGCTTTTATGCAGCTGTTCAGAAAAGCCACTTTTTCTCTTTTGGGTGAACACTGCCTTTTTATGTACTCTGCTTAACTTTTTTTCATTTTTAACAAATTGTTCCCAGAATTTTGAGTTTGGGGACCCTTGATAAACTTTTTGTTTGAAACATTTCATCCATATCCATCCATCAAGTCAAAAGTAATTTGCTTCTCTATGCCTCTCTGCTGCAAAGATCCAAAACTAAATATTAACATGGTAATTCATAGAATTTCGCACAAAAGTGGCACACGCGGCTGGCGCACAGTGTCCCCGTGCGATACACTGCGCCAGCCAGCCGCGTGCGATAAAATCCATTTCATCGCACAGCGTATTCATGGATTTTAGCCTCCAAAACCAGCCGTGGCGCAGAGTGGTGCAGCGACCCTGCAGCAGCACCAGTTACGCCCCCAAGAAAGCCCTCGCGCAAGGAAAAGCCATCAAAATCCCCAATTCATCGCAAATGTCTGCGCTAACCCTGGCCCAGTTCACAGGGCTGCCAAACAGCAAACGGCAAGCGGGGAACGTGTATTTCAGGGGTTCGCGGAAGTTTCACACCCGATTGTCCTGGGTACGTGTATTTCAGGGGTGCGCGTGAAGTTTCACACACGATTCCATCAGGGCACGTGTATTTGAGGGGTGTGTGGGAAGTTCCATACGTGATTGTCCTGGGCACGTGTATTCCAGGGGTCGAGGGAAGTTTCACACGAAAATTCAGCAGGGTACGTGTATTTCAGGGGTGCGCAGGAAGTTCCACACGCGATTGTCTTGGGTACGTGTGTTCCAGGGGTGTGCATGAAGTTTCACATGCAAAATCAGCAGGGTATGTGTATTTCAGGGGTACGCGTGAAGTTTCACACGCAATTCCATCAGGGTACGTGTATTTCAGGGGTGCGTGTGAAGTTTCACACGCGATTCCATCTGGGCACGTGTATTTCAGGGGTGCGCAGGAAGTTTCACATGCCAATTCAGCAGGGTACGTGTATTTCAGGGGTGCGTGTGAAGTTTCACACGCGATTCCATCTGGGCACGTGTATTTCAGGGGTGAGCTGGAAGTTTCACATGCAAATTCAGCAGGGTATGTGTATTTCAGGGGTGCGTGTGAAGTTTCAGACGCGATTCCATCTGGGCACATGTATTTCAGGGGTGCGCGGGAAGTTCCACATGTGATTGTCCTGGGTACGTGTATTCCAGCTGTGCATGGGAAGTTTCACACGCAAATTCAGCAGGGTACGTGTATTTCTGGGGTGCACGGGAAGTTTCACACGCGATTCCATCAGGGCACGTGTATTTCAGGGGTCCACGTGAAGTTTCGCACACGAATTCAGCAGGGTACGTGTATTTCAGGGGTGCGCGGGAAGTTCCACACGTGATTGTCCTGGGTATGTGTGTTCCAGGGGTGCGCGGGAAGTCTCACACGCGAATTCAGCAGGGTACATGTATTTCAGGGGTGCGCGGGGAGTACTACACGTGAATTGGCCGTGTGGGTCCTCCCAGGTGTTCCCTCTACACACTCCATGGCCCCTGCAGGCAGCCCACACCACAGGGGACTACCCTACACCCCTGCTCATGTCCCGCAGGCAGCCCATCCACCATGGGCATGCCCTCCAGCCAAGCCACATGTCACCTTGCACTACTGATCAACAACGCATGTCTCCCAGCACCCCCACCCCCCAGCACTGTGGAGCTCCTGCCAGCAGGCCCCCACACATGTCCAACACATGTCCCCCTGCACCCCCACCCCCCAGCATTCAGGGGCACCCTCAACCAGGCCCCCACACATGTCTCCCTGCACCCCGAACCCCCCAGCATCCAGGGGCACCCTCAACCAGGCCCCCACTCATGTCCAACTCATGTCCCCCTGCACCCCCACCCCCCAGCAGTGCAGGGCACCCTCCACCAGGCACCCACTCATGTCTCCCAGCACCCCCACCCCACAGCAGTGCAGGGCACCCTCCACCATGCCCCCACACATGTCTCACAGCACCCCCACCCCCCAGCATCCAGGGGCACACTCCACCAGGCCCCCACACATGTCTCCCAGCACCCCCACACCCCAGCAGTGCAGGGCACCCTCCACCAGGCCCCGACTCATGTCCCCCAGCCAACACGTCATCACAATCTAGATCCCTGGCCCTTATGGGCTGCCTCCACATGCCAAACACCCACCCAAGTATTGCATCCACCCACTTAGAAATGCCAATTACATGATACAACCCCAATGGCAAGTATGTAAATGAACACATGCCCCTCACATACACACAATGGGTGTCAGTGAATGTCAAAACCCATATCATTGAAGTTTGATGAAGAAAATGTATTAAAAGCAACATAAATCGAATCAAAAATAAACAAACGACAATGGGAATTAAAAACCAAAAGCAGCATGTCCATTAAATAATGTAAAACCACAAATCATAATCCAAAGGAAAGGTGTCCAAAGTCACAGTTCAAAAAAGTAAATCCAATAGAAAATGAAAACCGAAAACCATTGCTCCACGGGTAAATTCCAAATAAAAAAATGAAATCCAACAGTCAACTATATACAGATAAACAATCCAGGGTTCATGATCCCAACAGAAGAAATGAAACCTATCTAATAATACTACCTAATAAAAAAACTATATACAAAAATGTGGTCCATTGTCCAAAAGGTCCAAAAAAATAAAAAAGCAAAGGAAACCTAACACTAACTACATAACTATTTACAAGGGCAGTGGGCTAGTCCGACGGCTCACTGGTTGTTGTCATGGGCCGGGGCATCATCGAACTCCTGTTCAATGGCTCGGAGGCGGGCATGTTCCCTGGACCCGAGGTCTCACAGGGATAATGCAGTGTCCAGCTCCAACTCCCTGCAAATACCCTTGAGGCACTCAGCCCGCCTCACCGCCCTCCGCATGGAGTTCTCTGCCCTGACCATTGTGAGCCGTTCCTCCTCTGCCTGCTGCCGCTCCGCACCTATCTGCTGGCCCAACCGCTCCCACACGGAAGACACTCCCATTCCAGGGTTCTCCTGCCCTCCGGCCGATGCCTGCACTCCTGATGTTGATGGCCCCGAGCCATGATGCCTCCCGCGTCGAGCTTGCCGCTGCCTCCGACGCAACTGCCTGTGCCAGCACAACGGCATCCAGGCTGATGGAATCCACCGACGCTGTTGTGCACCTGCGCTGCCTGATGATGCCGCCACATCCTCCATCTGCTGGGGTCCAGTTGCTGGTGTGTCCACCCCTGCTGGACCTCCGACTCCCGACTGTGGCACGGATGGGATCCCCACCGAGTTGGCTGCGTTGGTCGGAGCAGGTCCACAGGGGGGCCTGGTGGCATCTGGGCCGGAAGACGGCATGGAGAACGACTGGCGCATAGCCTCCACAGAGGAGGAGAGGTTCGCCAGAGTGCCCGACACATGTACGAAACCCCCGACCATGGCCGCTCCCAACTGGGCCACGTTGGCACGGTGCTCTTCGTGATGACGTGCGTGCTCCCCCCGGGAAGCACGCACCTCATCACGAGTGACACCCATGCGCAACGCGACACCAATCAGGACCTTCTCCATACGGCCAGGTGTCCCCTCGTCCGCAGGTGGTGGGGAGTCAGATGACATGGACATCCCCCCTACCTGCGGACGGGTATGGGATGGGGCATCCCTGCTGGTGCATGGTGGTGCAGTCACAGTGTCAGGGACAGTGACATGCACAGGCACCTCCACAGTGACCTGTGCTGCCTCCTGCCCCTGCCCCTGGACTGCACCACTTGCACCAGCAGGGATGCCCCCACCAGGCCCCATGTGCGGCTCAGCAGCGGCCTCCTCCTCCTGTGTGGAAACCACCTGGATGGCTCCACCCCATCTTCCCCCGTTGCAAGCCCCTGTGGGGGCTCACCCACCACTTACTCTGCAGCCATGGGGGCATCCCCGCTGCTTTGGGGGTGCAGGGAGACATGAGTGGGGGCCTGGTGGAGGGTGCCCCTGGATGCTGTGGTGTGGGGGTGCAGGGAGACATGGATGGGGGCCTGGTGGAGGGTGCCCCTGGATGCTGGGGGGTGGGGGTGCTGGGAGACATGAGTGGAGGCCTGGTGGAGGGTGCCCCAGGATGCTGTGGGGTGGGGTGCAGGGAGACATGAGTGAGGGCCTGGTGGAGGGTTCCCCTGACTGCTGGGAGGTGGGGGGGTGGGAGACATGAGTCGGGGCCTGGTGTAGGGTGCCCCTGACTGCTGGGGGGTGGAGGGGGACATGAGTTGGACATGAGTGGGGCCTGGTGGAGGGTGCCCCTGGATGCTGGGGCGTGGGGATGCAGGGAGACATGAGTGGAGGCCTGGTGGAAGGTGCCCCTGGATGCTGGGGGGTGGGGGTGCAGGGAGACATGAGTGGGTGCCTGGTGGAGGGTGCCCCACAGTGCTGGGGGGTGAGGTTGCAGGGGGACATGAGTTGGACATGAGTGGGGGCCTGGTGGAGGGTGCCCCTGGATGCTGGGGGTGAGGGGGTGGCAGACATGAGTGGGCGCCTGGTGGAGGTAGCCCCTGGATGCCTTTGGGGTGGGGGTGCTGGGAGACATGCGTTGGTGGGCAATAGTGCAAGGTGACATGTGAGTTGGCTGGGGGGCATGGCCATGGTGGATGGGCTGCCTGCGAGACATGTGCAGGGGTGCAGGGTAGTCCCTTGTGGTGTGGGCCGCCTGCAGGGGCCGTGGAGGGTGTAGAGGGAACAGCTAGGAGGACCCACATGGCCAATTCACATGTAGTACTCCCCGGCACCCCCGAAATACACGTAGGCTGCTGGATTCGCGTGTGGAATTTCCCACGCACACCGAAATACATGTACCCTGCAAATTCACGTGTGAAACTTCCCGCGCACCTTGGAATATACGTACCCTGCTGAAATCGCTTGTGAAACTTCACGTGCACCCCGAAATACACGTACCACGGACAATCGTGTATGGAACTTCCCGCGCACCCACGAAATACACGTACCCGGGCCAATCGCGTGTGGAACTTCCCACGCACCCCGAAATACACGCACACGCTGTTTTTCACACAGCGGGTGTCTGTGTTTGTCGGTACCCCTTTGCACCTCATTTGTCCTAGAGGGCCACAGTATGGATCATTCATCATAGCTGTATATGGGTACTTTTTGTTGGCGCACATTTTGGCGCACATTTATTTCAGGCGCAGGGTCGCTACCGCCTGCTTTCTTGTGGCGGACTTGTTTGGCCCTGTGCGCATCTTTGACCATGCGCTGGTTTGCCCTATTCGATTCCATGAATACGAGTTGTAGGCGAGCGTGTGGGCGTTCTGCGCACTTGCCTCCTGTACTTCCCCCTGTGACGCCCATATTTTCACGCGTTGTTCCCCATTCCGAGTGTTACGCCCCGTGTTCCGCCTACTTTGGTTATGTGCGCCACGCTGTGATTTCGCTGTGGCCGTGGCGCACGCCGTTGGTTGACCTGTGCGCCGGCGTGCGCCGCACACTTTTTCAGCGCACATCCAATATTTTTCTCGCGCACGGACTTCCATGAATTGATGTGCACTGGTTTCCCTGCGATTTTCGCACTTGCACTGCGATTCGCACGTTTTGGCACCTCTGCGCCGGAATTTTCAGCACACATTAATTCCATGAATCGGCCTATAAGTATTTAAGGAACAAGAGGCACCCCTTTCTCTATTGAATATTTTGAAAACTACCTGACGGATTTACCCCAAACCAGTCAAGGAAATTAAGTTAATGCTTTGTGCTGAAATGGTTTGTTAGTTGGTACAAACCTGCCAAGTGATTTTCATGCAATGGCTGTTCAGAAACTGTAGTTTTTCTCTAAGGGAAAATGAATGGGAGTACGCTGAATACTACATGTTTATGTTTTCTTAGTAACATTTTGACTTTTTAACAAATTGTTCCCAAAATGTCCCGTTTGGGGGGCCCTTGACAACCTTTTTTGTTTGGATAATGTATCCAAATCCATCCATCAACTTAAAAGTTATATGCGTTGCTCAGCCTCAGGGGAGTGGTCAGAGGGATGGAGAGGTGGAGATCGGAGGAGATCAGAGCGTCAAGCGTGTGCTCTGTGGAGTGAGTCGGGCCAGAGGAGAGAATGGAAAGAGAGAGGGAATTGCAGAGGTCACAAAAGAGTACAACGGAGGAACAGAGCACCTCAAGATGGATATTGAAGTAGCCAAGAAGGAGGAGTTGAGTGGTTGAGGCCAGGAGGGAAGAGGAGAGGTCCGCCCACTCAGATAGGATGTGGGTGATCTGACCAGGTGGGCGATTGATGGTAGCTACGGGAAGAAAGTGGCCAGGACAGAAAGAAAGCCTGCAGACAAGTCTTTTGAAAGATGAGTAGGTCTGCATAGGAATGACTACAGAGGAAAACACAATTGAGTGACAGTATGTATTATTTACTAGAGATGTGTCAGGGCCACCTCATAATAGATCCACCCCAAGCAGCCACTAAATTGCATGGTCCAAATGAATGTTAAAAAAGAACTAGCATCTCACTGAGAACAGATGCTTTTTGGTACAAGAGCTTCCCAAAGCAGCTCAGCAAATGGACCCTCAGAGGCTGTGCGCACAACTGAAGCGCCACAAACAACTGCCAGACAACGTTTTCCTCCGCCTATAATGACCAAAGTCTGCCAACCACCAAAAACACCAAGGGAAAACAACCTGCAGCCACCTTGACTCCTGTAGCAACAACAACCTTAAGCATTACTCACACTGCAGCATCCGAAATCCAAGCTACCATCAATGCTGGTTAGGCCACTGCAACTACTAGCAAGGGACCAACCACCACAACTGCCAGTCAAGCAACAGGTGTTCATGAGACTGCCCTAGTCACCAGCATCACAGCCAGCAAATAGGTGTGCGCATCCACAGAAGACACCCTGCCTGCACCTGACGCCTACCCAGCTCTGGGCCCCCTGCATCTTCTTCCCCATGTTCCTTGGTTGTTCAGGGACCATAGTGGCAGCCGCTTGTGGACGTTGATATTAGTACTGAGAATGAAGACTCTGATGGGGATGACAGAAGTGGCATGCACCCCTTAGGTGACAACCCCTTCGCTGTCCACCCACCAGCTCCAGTGCTGCAAGACAGCCTGACAGCCGTATGGGAAGGGCTCACCAGGATGGAGCAGCACCAGCCAAGAATTCCTCCACAGACCTCCAACAGCATGCACAAGCAATGCAATATTTAGTGCAGGTGCATATTGCCAGTTGGCAAAGGAACTCAGCCACCATTGCAGACGCCTCACTGAAGGCACTGCTTCAAATATAGTGATTGGATACAGAGTGTGATAACTAACTGATGCCATCTCTGCAGGCCATGAACCCATTCACTGTGCTGTTCTGCTGCCACTGTGCAAATATATGCACTTGATTCCATTAGATCCACATCTGCAATCCCAAAACGGGATCCCTTGCCATTAGTCCGCAAACCAGGGCTCAACACTGCCATGTGTGCACCAAAGTCTCCATCTGGACAGGGGAAGTGCAGTAAAAAGTGAGCCACCTGTCTGTGGACATTGATTTGTGTTTGAAGGTGAAGAGAGGGCATGGGTGTGTTGGAGTTAGGATGGAGGCAGAGCACCAGTGTTTGAGAGTCAGGATGGAGGGAGGGCATGGTTGTTGGTGAGTGAGGGTAGAGGGATATGTGTCACATATTTAATAAGTGGAGTTTGCACGGCAAATAAAACTCTGGTATTCTTTTGGGTCATGCCATAGATTTTAGACATCCTCCTACTCCTCAGCCAGTGCCATATCCTCCTCAGCAGGCAGTGGGACATTCCTACTTTTCAACACATTAGGCAGCATCACACATAAGACAAATTTGGCGGAGCGACAAGGTGGTAATTCCATTACTGCCACTTTTCAACACTACCGCCCAACTTGTAATGAGGCTAATTGTTCTAATGAGCCGCTTGTATGAGACACTATCATTCAGTGCAGACCATCATTTGAGAAACAACACCCTGAGTGAATCTGAGAATGCTGAAGTTATGCTGTGGTGGTATGACACAGGGGAACTTTATACATAAAATGTTTGTTTTGTTTCTGGAGGAGAGTTTCTTTTGATATCTCCACCACTCTCATAAAAAAGTAACAAACAAATTACAAAAGATCAACATATGAAAAAACAGTTGAAAAAAAATATTCTATACACCAAAAACAACAATAAGCAAAGAACCACAATTCGAAGAAAAATTGTCTATAACCTAAAACAAAAATATCAACAAATTTTTTGTTTAATGATTCGGGTTTTGATAAATAATCAGTCAAGTGAGCAAAACATTTGAAAAGCAGGTATCCAGTCCAGGATATAGAATGGAATTATTTTGGATAGTTTGACACTCACCAACACTGTCTCTAAATGTTCTTTTAGATAGGTGGTGCACCATTCACTTGTTTAGGGAGAGAGGCTGAAATGAAAGACAGCTGTCTTTCGTAAGACAATAAACATTAATAGGTAAGGATGATAGTCTATCCTGTTTTAAACGTTCATGCTCAGGTCTCTTGAAAAACACAAAAATGCAGTATGTTCCTTTACCTTTACGAGGAAGGAGAGACACAAAATGCAGTCTGTGCCCCTACTGTGAGACAAGAGAGCTGTGAAAATTAAGTGTAACCAGAGACATTGGTGGGGGGGGGTTGAGGGAGCTATAGACCTGGGTCTTTAGGTTGTAGCCCCGGAGAGAAGCTCAGGGGTTACAATCAAGAAGGCTAGCTAGCCCCCAGTCCTGACAGTCCAGTTGTCAAATTAAAATCTGTATTTCTGCCCAAGTGAGAGGGGGGGGACGTTTAAATTGAGTGTTGGCAATCACCTCTTCAAGAACGGAGATAAATAACATTTAAATGCGTGCCCTCTCCCCTGCGAGAAAGCATAGATGGACAAAATTCAGTCTGTGTCCCCACTCTTGTGAGAGACTAGAGATTTAAAAATGCAGTCTGTGCTCTCAACTCTGTGAGACAAAAAAGATGTACAAATAGAGCATGTGGCCTCACTCCTGTAATATTCATCATGTACTCCTACTCCTGTGAGAGCAGAGAGACACACATGTTAAAATGTGCTCTCAGGCGCCTGTGAGCAAGGAAAGACATAACATCGTAGTCAGTGCCCAACACTGTTGTTAGAACAGAGATGTAAACATGCAGACTCAGACCCACGAGCACAGCATGCCTGTAGCACAGGCACGATTATGAACTGTACCGGTGCTACAGGCATCCCCATTCCCACTGAGTCCTCTGGGGCTCAAATGAGAATGGGAATCACCCGCTTATGGCACCCACGAAAGGGAAATTACCGGGTCCAGCGGGGCCGGAATACCCCAGTAATTGCCCATTCGCAGATGCCAGACTTTCTTGCAAGTTTGGAGGTAGACTTGCCGGTTTTACCGGCAAGGCAACCTACAAACTTGTAATGAAGCTCATTGTGCGCTATCAACCCTGTGAGATAATAGAGATGTACAAATGTAATGTGTGCCCTCATCCTGTGAGACAAAGAGGAGGTAATTATTTAGTCTGAGCCCCCACATCTATGAGGAAAGAAAGATGCAAACATTGAGTGTGTTCCCTCACTCAAGCAAGACAATAGAGTTGAAAGAATTGAGTGTATTTCCCTATTCTTGTGAGACAGGACAGATGTAAAAATGCAGTCTATGCCCTCAGCACAGCAGGACAGGAGAGATGTAATCATTGAGTGTGTGCCCTGACTCCTGCGAGAAAAGTGAGGTGTAATAATTGAGTGTGTCCCCATTTGTGTGAGACAAGAAAGACATAACATTTGAGGGTTTGCCTTCACCCCTCCAAGACTAGAGAGACATACAAATATAGTCTGTGCCAACACTCCACTGAGAGATTAGCGGTGTCCAAATATATTGCGCCAAGACGCCTGCAAGAGAGGAGAGATGTACACATTAAGTTTGAGCCCTCATCTCAGTGAGACCAAAGAGATGTAAACATGTAATGTTTGCCCACATGCCTGTGCAAGCAGAGATACATACAAATTCAGTTTGGGAACCCATGGTTGCAAGACATGGGAGACATACAAATGTAGTGTGTATCCTCACACCTTCGAGACAGGGCTAACATACATTTCAATCTCTTTTCCCACGCCTGTGAGGCAGGAGACACATAAGACCAACTCCTGTGAAAGAGGAGAGATGTAGAAATGCAGTGTGTTCCTCCACTCCTGTGAGAGAGGAAGTATGTTAACATTGATTGTGTGCCCTCACTCCTGTGAGGCAGGAGAGATGTCAAAACTGAGTGTATACATGGGCCGGGGGAGAATAGCTCAGGGGCAAGACTTTTGTCTTGGAAGCAAAACAACGCAGAGCAACAAGGATTTGAATACTGGCCCAACGCTTAGAGAGTGGTCTGTGGTATCAAGTGCATTATAACAGATTGATTAATTAATTACTTAAATAGGCACTGCAAGGGAGAAGAGAAGCAAACATTGAGTGTATGCCCTCACCCCTGCAAGACAGGAGGGACAACCAAAATTGAGTTTTGAGTGTGTGTTCACCTGTGAGAGATGAGAAATGTAAACATTGAGTGTATCCCTCCAGATCTCTAATAGAAAGGAGAGACACACAAATTGAGTGTGTACCTACATCTCTGTGAGACAAGAAAAATATTTAAAAAATAGTGTACGCCCCCACTCCAGCAAAACAAGAAAGATGTAAAAATCAAGTGCGTGCGCTTTCCTGTATGGCAGGAGAGATGTGAAGATTGTGTCTGAGACCTCAAGAGACAGGGGGGATGCACAAATTGATTGTAGGCCCTCGGTCCTGTGAGACAGGAGAGAAGTAAAAGCTGAGCATGTGCCCCAACTTCTTTGAGAGTTAAGAGAGATGTAGAATTTTAGTCTGTGCCATTGATCCTTCAACCAGAGAGGCATACAATTAGAGCATGTGTCCACTATTGCGATAGAGAAGTACACATTTCGTCTGTGCCGTGAGTGACATAATTGTGGGGAGGGGAATAAATTGGTTGTGGATTCTAACCCCTGCAAGAAAGGAGAGAAGTAACATTTAAGTGTGTGCGATCAGCCATGCTAGACAGGAGACACTTCAAAATACAGTTTGTACTCCCACTCCTGTCAGAGGTGAGATACATACGTTTAAGCTTTTGCCCCATGACTACAAGAAAGAAGCGACATAGAAAGTGAGTATGTGCCCCCAGCCTTGAGAGATATTGATTGTGTATGCAGGAAAGTATGTAAAAAGTCTGTCTGTGCACTCATTCCTCAGAGACAGAGAGATGACAAAAAATGCACTGTTTTCTCACCCTTGAGAGACAGGAGAGAATTACAAAATCAGTTGGTGACTTCACTGCTGCGAGTCAGGAGCAACATAAAATGTAAAGAATGCACCTTCACCCCTGCAAGACAGTAGGGGTGGAAAAATTGAGTGTGTACCCTTAACCATGAGAGACAGGAGACTTGTAAAAATCCAGTCTATCCACCCATTCTATGGAGACAGGAGATACCTAACAATAGTGTGTTTTCCCAATCTGATATGAGACATGTTATGTTATGTTATGTTATTTTGCATTTATATAGCGCCTTATATACCATTGGTATGGTCTGAATGCGCTGGTAGGTTGAACGCCCTTGGGAACCGAAGTTCGGGTCAGTAGAGAGAGTAGAGAGAGTCCAAAAAGTGCGTGTGCGCACCAGGTATGTGTGCAGCTGGTCTGGAATTCATGCGGTTGCTGCTTCTTAGCGGTAGGTGTGGTGGTTGAGAGATCAGGAGTATGTGTTCGCTCTCGCCGGAATTATCCAGACCGATTGTGGCTGCGTTAGGCCTGAGGAGAACGCCTGGCTGGGGGGTTTGAAACCAGCAATGTTTACTTAGAGTGATGTGGAGTGAGTGGGAGATGTTGATATGAGAACAGTTATACTGAATGGTGTCATAGTATATCTGTGTTCTAGTTGAGTGGTGGTGTAAAGGAGAGAGTAAGCGTGGGGTGTGGTATGATGTATGCCCTTTCAAATGTTCCCTGCATTCCAAGCATATTATGTACGTCACGCGATTCCGTGCGGACAGGTCCGTTCTATGCATTTTTGTTCAGCTTTTCTCAGAGAGGCTATTGGTCACAACTTCTAAATGCAAATTGGTGCACTTCTAAATTCAACTTTTCTCAGAGAGGCTATTGGTCACAACTTCTAAATGCAATTGGGTACACTCCCAAATGCAATTGGGTACACTTCTAAATTCAGCTTTTCTCAGAGAGGCTATTGTTTATAACTTCTAGATGCCATTGGGTACACTTCTAAGATTCAACTTTTCTCAGAGACGCTATCGGTCACAACTTCTAAATGCAATTGGGTACACTCCTAAATGCAATTGGGTACACTTCTAAATTCAGCTTTTCTCAGACAGGCTATTGGTCACCACTTCTAAATGCAATTGGGACACTCCTAAATGCAATTGGGTACACTTCTAAATTCAGCTTTCTCAAAGAGGCTATTGGGCGCAACTTCTAAATGCAATTGGGTACACTCCTAGATGCAATTGGGTACACTTCTAAATGCAATTGGGTACACTTCTAAATTCAGCTTTCCTCAAAGAGGCTATTGGGCGCAACTTCTAAATGCAATTGGTTACACTTCTAAATGCAATTGGGTACACTTCTAAATGCAATTGGGTACACTTCTACATTCAACTTTCCTCAGAGAGGCTATTGGTCACAACTTCTAAATGCAATTGGGGACACTCCTAAATGCAATTGGGTACACTTCTAAATTCAGCTTTCCTCAGAGAGGCAATTGGTCACAACTTCTAAATGCAATTGGGTACACACCTAAATGCAATTGGGTACACTTTTAAATTCAGCTTTCCTCAGATAGGTAATTGGTCACAATTTCTAAGTGCAATTGGGTACACCTCTAAATGCAATTGGGTACAATCTAGGTGTGGTACATGCTAACATTCACATTTCTATCTAGATATGAAGTAAGCCAAAATTGAGAATCCCAGCTAAGTGTGGTACATGCTAACATATTCAGAACTTTTTAAAGGTGATGCAGGCTAATCATGACATTTCTCTACCGATATGGCGCTAGTTGACATTGACTATTGTGTTAGTGCGAAATGCATTCCAACATTTACAGTCAGGCCAATATTGGAGTGAGGCTGGGGATGACAAATCTCTGTAGGTATGCATGGTGTGAATCTATGGCAGTATGCGATCAGGAGAGGTAAGGTAGAGTGCCGAGGGCTTTCTGGAGTTGAGTGATTGCTCAACTCCGCACCCATGCCACACTTACAGTTTAGTTGGTGTCTGTTTGCTTCTTTTGCTCCCCCTGCGGACACCTGCAGACACTTTGTGTAGCGGTCCTTTGACTCGGGGTCCTTAGCCGCAGAGGCTGCCGGGCAGGGGCTGCCCTGGGAAGGTGGGTTAAAAACCTTGATGGACCAATAGGGGTGAGGGGGTGGCAGGGAAGCGGGAGGAGGGAGGGAAGCCGCAGGAGAGGGACGGTTCGGGGCATGGCATGGGCTTGCCGAGGCCACTGCTGGCCAAATGGAGGCAGCCCATGCACAGACGCACCTGATTCTGTGTTAAATGAAGCAGGAGGCAGCGGCGGCGAGCGGGTTGCTAGACCCCAGCCAGCAGCATGGGATTCACCAATGGGAAGCGGTGGGCGAGTTGGGAGGCGGGAGGGAAAGGGGAGACCAGGAAATGGTTGCTGGGGATTGCAGGGCGCACGGGGCCTGGGAGCAGTTTTTTTGGGAAAATAGGTGGGCAAATGGGGGCACAATGGTCGCCGGGGATTGCAGGGCGCACGGGGTCTGGGAGCATTTTTTTGGGGGGGAAATAGGTGGGCAAATGGGGGCACAATGGGAACCGGGGATTGCAGGGCGCACGGGGCCTGGGAGCATTTTTGGGAAAATAGGTGGGCAAATGGGGGCACAATGGGAACGCCTGCACTCACCTGCTTCTTCGGTGTAAATGAAGCGGGAGGCGGCGGCGGCGAGCGGGTTGCTAGACCCCAGCCAGCAGCATGGGATTCACCAATGGGAAGTGGTGGACAGGTTGGGAGGTGGGAGGGAGAGGGGAGACCAGGAAATGGTTGCCGGGGATTGCAGGGCACACAGGGCCTGGGAGCAGTTTTTTGGGGAAAATAGGGGGGCAAATGGGGGCACAATGGTCACCGGGGATTGCAGGGTGCACGGGGCCTGGGAGCATATTTTTGGGGGGGAAATAGGTGGGCAAATGGGGGCACAATGGGAACGGGGGATTGCAGGGCGCACGGGGCCTGGGAGCATTTTTGGGAAAATAGGTGGGCAAATGGGGGCACAATGGGAACGCCTGCACTCACCTGCTTCTCTGTGTGTAAATGAAGCGGGAGGCAGCGGCGAGCAGGTTGTTAGACCTCAGCCAGCAGCATGGGATTCACCAATGGGAAGCGGTGGGCGGGTTGGGAGGTGGGAGCAAGAGGGAAGACCAGGAAATGGTCGCCGGGGATTGCAGGGCGCACAGGGCTAGGGAGCAGTTTTCTGGGGAAAATAGGTGGGCAAATGGGGGCACAATGGTCGCCGGGGATTGCAGGGCGCACGGGGCCTGGGAGCATTTTTTTGGGGGGAAATAGGTGGGCATTTGGGGGCACAATGGGAACCGGGGATTGCAGGGTGCACGGGGCCTGGGAGCATTTTTGGGAAAATAGGTGGGCAAATGGGGGCACAATGGGAACGCCTGCACTCACCTGCTTCTTCGGTGTGCTGTGAGCTATGTAAACATTTTCTGTGTTTCCTCAACGTTGTGAGATAGGAGGGATAAAACACATTGAGCGTGTGTCCCCACTCCTACTGGTCAGGAGCGACATAAGATCAAACTGACGATAAATACCAGGTTTTCACCATTGACAACATCACCATCCCAGGCTCCCAGTCAGTCTAAGCTCTCTGAGTCTACCTAGACACTAACCTAACTATGTTAATACAAGTAAGCGCAATAGCTACCTCTGCAGCCTACTCCTCCAAACTCCCCAATGCCACTAGGCCATTCTTATTCACCACCAACTGTCTATCTAATGCGCAAGCGATCATAGGCTCAAGGCTAGGCAACTGTAATGTACTCTATACAGGAACCTCAGCAAAAAACTTAGACAAATTAGAAACCATTTAGAATAACGCCCTCCACGCAGCACTGTGCATCTCCAAAAGGGAACATATATCTGCAGACAGACAACAAGCACACTGGCTGCCTGTCCACCAGCGCATCCTGTTCAAGACACTTGCCATCACGCACAGATGCATCCACCACACCACACCTCCATACCTTTCCCACAGAGTCCTCCTTCCTCCAGCTGCAAGACCCATTAGAACCCCATATGCCAACCCAACCTACTGGCGGTCCCAAGAATTAAACGTGCAAGAGGTGTGGCGCTAGCTTCCCATTCATTGCCTCTAGACACTGGAACTCATTGCCTCATTCCAACAGAAGTGAACCCTCTCATCTCGCCTTCTGCAAGACCATCAAAACCAGACTGTTTGTCTAAAAGTGGATTCTGCATGATCGCAGTACTAATGTAACCGTGCTGCCTCCTATTTGGGTTTGAATAATATAACCAAGCCCACACACTGTAATGAGATAACAACTCAAACTTATCCTTATCCTCAAGCTTATCCTTATCTAATCACTGAAGGGCAATTGTAAGCAAGCCACTCACCTATTTTGTGTTAATAATACTTGAATGCAGGCTAATGTAACCGATCACCCACGTTTGTGTTGCAATTAAGACATGTTCCTGTAACAGCGCCTCCATGCTCCAGGGCTGTGTGAGAGCTTTATAAATGCAAATAAATAAAATAAATAAATAAATAACGTGTTTGCCCTCACCACGAGAATCTGTAGGCACATACAAATACAGTCTGTGCCCAGAATCCAGCAAAAATAGGAGAGATGTAAAAATATGGTGTGCCCTCAACACTGTCATAAAGGAGAGATATAAAAATGTAATGGGCACGCTAACCCCTATGAGAGATGTCAAATGTCAGTTTCTTCCCCCTCTCATGTGAGGCCGGAGAGAAATAACCTGTTAGTATGTGCCATCACCTCTGCAGGACAGGAGAAATGTAAAAATGAAGACTGTGTCCTCATTCCTTTGGCGAAGGAGAGACACACATATTTGAAACTACAAGCCTGGCAGTTCGGATAGGAGTATCTCCCAGATGAGCTCATTGTTATGCCATAAATGCAGCTGCTGTAGAGTGCTTAGAGTCATTGGGCCTCATTACGAGTTGGCTGGTAAAATTTGCAAATTACCAGCATGGCTGTGCAACTGTGTCCGTCTTGCACCGCTGCCAGAATCAACGGTTGATTCCGAGTCAGCGTGCATGTGCATACCGGCCTCCCACCAGCGGCTGTACCGGCATGCCGGTAAGGCCTTCCAAACTCCCGATAGCAGCATCATCCATGCCACAGACATGGGTACCGGCATCCTAGATGCCGGACAGAACTGTATCGTTGATACCGGTACCGTACATACCGGCACCGGAAGTGCTGGTACTGGAAGTGCTGGTACTGGAAACAACGTCATCCTGCCGGAACGGGAATGCTTCGGTGGCCATCTTGAAAAACACAATCCATTGCAATCCTCTGCCTACAGGACCTGGAATTGTAAACTGTGTACCCTGCCAGCAAGAAATGTCTCAGGCTACCCGTAAAGGCAAACCTCGGCTGCGTAAGCCCTGTTTTAGTGATGACGAGCTAAACATGCTTTCAGACACCCTGGTCGAGCATGCAGATATCTTGTTATGTCCAGACCTGTGCCCTGCCATGCAAATATGAAGAAAAACATCTGGGAGGAGGTGGCCCAGAAGGCCTCTGCAGTGGGGACAACCCCATGCAGTGTAAAAGACTGCTGAAAAAGGTGGGACGATCTGTGGCTGCGTGTCCACAACATCTTGTCAGCTAACCATAGCCAGGCCCAGGCAACAGGTGGCGGAGCATCCTCACCCATAAAGCTTGCACGGTGGGAGGAAACCTGCATCTCTGTGATTGACATGGAGACCATTGTAGGAGTCAGGCATTCTGAGATGGGAGTCCCATCATTGGGTGATGACGGTGAGTGCCCCTTAGCATAATACAAAAGTTAAGACACACACAACACCCCAAATACAATTGTGGAGTTAAAATGGCAAGCAGATGACAGCAAATACATCACCCCTCACCTCCAACCTAAAGTCAGCCTTAACACAAATGCTACATCCCTGTCATGAAAACACACAACAAACCCCACTGACACAAACCACACGAATGCCCAATTGCAAACACAAGCACCATCTGCATGCAGAACCACACACATGCATCACTGTAGAGATGCAGGCCTCACCACTGTGCCATCTCATTACATGGTGCACACATCTCCACTATCGATTGCATGCCTGAGCCCCAACCAAAGAACACATGGCACTCAGCCCCTGAGGCATGGCTACAGCACGCAATCCATACGCACCATGGCCGTCCCTCCAACATGCACACGAGAAGGCACAGGAATCAAAATGTACTAACATCAATGAATGTAGCAAGTACCTTCATCCATTAATGATGCCATGCCTCTCTATCCACCAGAGGCACGGGATTAGACAATGATGCCCAATGCACTGCAACAACCAAGTCAACACCAGCATGCAGGAGCAGAGGGGATGATGACACCAGGCCGTCGACGTCAAGGGCTGGCCTGAGGTGAACCACTGCTCCCAAGCCACAACACCCCAGCCAACAGGCCACACAGGCCAAAATCCTGAGGAGTAGCTAGCTCTGACACCTATTAATGTGCCCCAGCCAGGAAACATTGGTACAAGTGTTTGGCAGAATCCTGTGCAGTGCCCTTAGGGACCACTACACACAATAAAGACCACAAGTGGTAATACAAGTTCACCTTTGGTACAAGCCTGTACTACTATGTTAAAGTGGTAGCAGTAGCGGAGCAGCCAGGCTTATCTCAAGAGTATATGAGCAGTAGCAGAGATTACACAAAGGGACCACAATTACTGTGATTCAAGCAAACACTGACTCAACGTTTCAGGTAAAAAATATAAGTACATTTATTTTTGAACCATCTGGTACAAAACACAACACTTCTATAACTTCAAAACCACACGTAAAACACACTACACACAACCAATTCACTTGGTACAATATAACTCAAGGTAAGTACCATATGTTTTAACTGACCGGTATTGTGAAACAAAAGATGTTACCGGGAATACATATGCAATCACTTTTTGACAATAATGACAGTTCGGTCTTACTAAAGATACACGTATCTGTGGCAAGAAATGTAACCGGGGCAAAAACACACTTAGCACCTGAGTTAACCAGAGTGAGTTGGGGGCAAAAATCATAGGCTATACTTTTGTCAGGGCAGACAGAATCGAGAACACTCGTTGACAGAAATACAAGAGTCAATAGGCCGGAGCCAGAGTCAAGTGGAACTGCGTTCCTGTTGTCGAGGATCACACAGTCGGACAGTTCAAGATTCAATGTTGCCCGGAGTTCTTAGATATTGTCAACAGAGGAAGCTAAAGTTATAAAAAGGAGGGAAGATAAGGACAAGCCTTGGAAGAGGAGAAACGGGATTCACCCCATTTCCTCAAAGGAGAACACAGTACCTTATTCAAGGGAGAAGCTGGTGCCACAGGAGTTGTTCCTGGTAGTTTCCTGCAGACCCTCGGTTCCTGTAGCTTTGGTCGTGGGGACGAGAAGGAGGATGTCTGGAGGGGTCTGCACCACACAGGGATGAAGCCCGTAGCAGCGTCGGTGAATAAAAGGTGTGCTCCTTTAAAACAGGAGAGGCTCTTCAGGTGGCTATCCGGACCACTACAGCAGTGTGCTGCAATTTCGACCACGAAGAGGGTCCTCTGGCTGTGGAAGATGAGCTGGTTGACCCCACCAGGCTTAAGGTAAGAAGACTCAGGACTGGATCTTCTCTGGTCATCGAAAGTTAGATAGCTCAGGACTGCAGCAGGGCTTCACCGGGACAGGGTAGTTGCATCAGCCGTCTTCTTCTCCGCTTCTCTTCGGTTCCTTGTAGTTCCAGTGGCGACTCTGACTTCCAGTGAAAGAGTCCAGCCTTTTATGCAAAAATACCCCATTCACACTGCATGGCTGTCAATCACGCAGCAGGGGGGTTGTCCAACTCAGACAACCACCTCAGCCAATCATGGCAAAGTGCGACTTGGATTTCCCAGGATACCCTGTGAAGCGGGTGACTACACCCCTCCCTCACATTCAGCCTACCTCGACACCCAGGCGCCTAGAGGAGGGTTTCTTGGCAGAAGCCTGCCAAAAAACAGTGAACAAAGGATGCAAAACTGGTTTGCAGCGCAAAGTAAAAGACAAGAAGGACTTTAACAAAAAGAAATTGCGGCTAAGCCTGACCAAAAGAAAGAATATTTGGTCAAGCGGGTTTATGTTCGAGGCTAATATAATATCCTAAAACAGTACCACGGTTATATAGTATAAACGCAGTAGAAATGTTAGGGTAGATACCATTGCCACCAGCCAAGTCTAGGAGGTACAGATAAAAAGGGCTAAGGAGTAACCCTTTCCAGTGCTCCATGTAAGATGGGGTGTACTGGATCTGTGGTTAAATGACTAGGTAAAGTTAATGGCAACTTTACCCTTTTCTGGGGGACAGTAGTCAGCCCCAGAAATGTAGTCGGTGGGAAGTCTAAAAGACAACCCTGTGTCACTGCACTGAAGGTGCTGTGTGACACACAAAAGAAGGGGGCTACTGAAGTGGTGTACTCCAGAGTCCACAATCACAAAAACAGAGGAAATACACATGGCAAAACATGGGTAAGAGTGGGGGAAAAGCTCACACTCTTACTAAGTGGAAAAAATAACTCCAGAAATCCAGCAAAGCTGCTGGGGGACTCACTAGGTAAGGGAAATTAGCCATTGTATGAGAATTCTCCCTATCAGCCATCAAGGCACGCATGCCAAAAGGTACACCAGCCCCAAAGGTCACAGCCAAGAAAACCCCTGCCCCACAGCAGACACCTCATGTGGACGAGGAGGGATCACCAGTAGGCAGCGATGTTGAGGGGCCGCAGTCAACAGCCACAAGTGACCTCGGTGAGGCGGCTCAATCCGCCCAAAACAGCGCGGAGGTGGACGAGTAACAGGATGAGACGGACACAGCAGGCCATTGCATTTCAGTGGACATTGAAGCAACACCAACCATGCTGCACACACAACAGTACTCCTTGGGACATGGATCTGGTGGATGCAGCTCTGGGGAGGAGTTGCCTGAAGATGTATTCCACCCACAAAAAGTCCCACTCCACCTCCCATACAACCACTAGCTGGACCTACCATACGGGACCTGGAGGGCCGGAAGAGCCACATGGAGGAGCGCCAGCAGGCCATGCATGACATTGTGAAGCAATACCTTGCACAAGGGGATGCCACATGCTGGGCTTATCATGACATCACCCAGTGAGTCACCCGTGCTGTCTACCGTGTGGCCAGGCAGGTGTGGGAAGGCATGGCATCCGTGACGGAGGCTCTCACACAGTTGGCTGCCACCATGGCCCAACATCATGCTGCACCGGCCGAGCCATAACCCCCACCATCGGAGAGCACAACCCCTGGCGAGTTCGAACCAGACGAGCCCGGAACAGCGGTCGCTGCTCAGTATGCGCCGGCCAAAGAAGCAACACCTCCATCTAAAAGGGGCCGTCAGTAGCCGACACACATGCAGGAGGGAGTCTGGTTTGACTTGGATTGGGTGCAGGGGGGGTGGTGTGTGGGGGTGTGGAGGGATGGGAGGTGGGGGTGGGAGCGTGGGTGTGTGAGGGTGTTGAAGGATGGGGTGGGGGGTACTTTGTAGAACATCAAAGGGTTTAGGTCCACATTTATACCTGTTCATTGTGCATAGTTCACATTTGATTAATACACCTGGTGTGCATATGAAAAACAAATGACTGGACATTCATTTTTGATGTGTGTACATTTATTTCTTAACAGTGTCCAGTGTTCGCCATTCCCAGTGCCTTGTGTAACCCAGTCCATCAGATATACTGTGCAATCAAAGAATGGCATACAGCACGTCCTTAAGCCACATTGTGTTGTGGCCAATATGCAGCATCTTCCCCATCATCCCCCTCATCTTCTGTGGAATTTGGTCCATGTCAGGGGGCAGGGGTACATTGTGCCGGATGCACATGTTGTGCAGCATGGCTCATACCAAAAGAAATTTGCCCACCTTCTCAGGCTCGTATATGAGTGCCCCACCCGACCTGCTGAGGCAGCGAAAGCATGCCTTCAACAGCTGAAAAGTCTGCTCAATGATCACACGAGTGCATGCATGCGCACAGTTGTAGTCCTCTTCGTGCCTGTTGAGTGGATTCCTAACAGGGGTGAGGAGCCAGGGCTTCAGGGGATACCCAGCATCACCTGTATGGGAGCAAATGACAATTCGATTGTGAGGGCTTTTGGCATTCCTTGAGTACGCTGTCTGTACATGGTTTGTGGTCAAATGCAAGAGATTTCCATTGCCAGCTATTGACATTTCATTAGAGCAACACTCAGGTTGGTGTACTTGATGTTGATCCATGGTCGGGGAGCATGGGTAACGTTCAGGTCTTAGGGACCTTAACACCCGATGCAGCACTCAGACAGATGAAGTCAGTAGGTCCATGATGCACTCACTTGTGATGGCTGTGTTGCAGAGGAGGATTCAGTATGCATGTAGGGCACTTAATGATGCATGTCCCTGATGTGCAAGATGATACACGTTGTTTTGCCAATCATGCTTTCAACTACTTCATGATACCATGTACATGTCCGTCAACGCCTTCATCCATGTGACCATGGCACAATGGAGTTGGTGGTATGGTCCGCCAGTGTGGGGAGACATTTCTGCGATGGCTCTTGGTGTCAACTGGCATGGTGGAACTGAGGTACTGTGTATTGGTCCTGCACCTCTCGCACATATGTCAGTGGTGTTGACTACTTGCTGAATTCAATTTTATACAACCATGTCCAATCGGTTTTTTGAGTGTCCCTTCAGGTGCAGGGAATGGCATGGTGGTCTGCGGTGTTCCTGTCGGGCAGGGGAAGTGACAGGGGTTCCCTGAGAGGCAGTGGATTTCTCTGAGTCATGGCTGCATGACCTGCGATAAGTTTGCTGGACTCATGTGAATTATGCAATGTGACTGCAGGTTGGTGCATTGTGGTACCTGTGGCTCTGGTCTGATGATGCACCATGTGCATGTGCAGGGGTGGGTGCTGTGTTTGTAGCTACCATTTACACATAGCTGTGTGGCCATCACACGTCTGCATCCATTGTCAGTCTCACGCATCCTGTCATGATCATTGGGGTCACAGTGTTTGGCATCCAGGACAGTGTTGCCCCCCTCCCCAAAATAGCCCCCATGGCCCAGCCTGCAGACAGGTTGCATAATGACAACCCCCATGGCCCTGTAGTTGGACTTACCCAGCAGCCAGGCACATTGTGCGGTGTGTCGTTCCATGTAGCAGGGAAGCATGGAGTTGCACAGCACAATTGCGTCATGTGTGGATCCCGGGTATCTAGAACTGCAATGCGTAATTATCTTGCTTGCATCACACACCATCTGGGCATTCAGGGAATGGTACTGCTTCTGGTTGTGGTACACTACCTCCACAGCATGCCGGACTACCAGCTCCTCATGGGTGCAGTCCAGGACACCAATGACATTTGGCATGCCTGCCAGTGCATAGAATGCAATGTTGGTGGCATTCACCTCCTCCGTAGTTCGTGGTAGCGATATGTGGAGCCTTGCATGTTTCAGGAGTGCATCCAGCACCTGGTTCAGCACACATGAGAAACATGATTGTGAGATGCCATGCAGCTGCTCCACTGTGTGCTGGTAGGTGCATATGGCAAATAAGTGGAGAACAGACACTACTTTCAGTAGAGGGGGGATGGCGCTACAGATGTTGATCAGGCTAACCAGGTCATTATGAATGAGATCCACAATTGTGCGTATTGTGTCCCTGTCCAGGCGGTACAGGGTGTGGATCTTTGCAGTGGTTACGTCAAATGGGCTGGCCCTTGCGCAAGGGATTGGTGGCTGCCTGCGGGGTACCACTGCATACACTGGTGCTATGTGCTGACCCAATCTCACGCTCATTCTCCTCCTGCGCCTCCTCTGCATTCCCTGGTTTAATGCCTGCTGGAGTTATAGCAGTGCAGGCATGTCCTCCAGCTCCTGTATGGCAACTGCTAGTGGTATCATTTTGGACTTGGAAGGGGTGTGGTGTATGGGTGTGCTACTTTTGTGCTGTGCCTGACTCCTTTGCCTCCCCTTGTGCTGATTGTGTGAACCTATGGTAGTTTGCAACACAGCAGATTGATATTAACGGCTGCCCTGCGATGCCGGTGTTACTGGCATCATCGTAACCGTTCTTACCGGCATCTGGATGCCAGTAAGTGCATGGCTGTGCAACTCGTAATGTTCATTTCCTTATGGCAAGCCAGTGTTACTGGCACGGCTGCTGCGTGCCCGTGCCCATACCGGGTAGGTGCTACCCAGTCACAACAGGTCCCTGCGGTTGCCGGTAGCACCGGCATAGCAGGTCAAAACGCACTCGTCTGGTAAACAATGCCAGTATTCCCTTACCGGTTTTGTTATTACCGGACCGCCAACCCTGTAACGAGGCCCATTATCCTGGACGACCCATAATTTCCAATTGTCAATGAGGTAATGGTGTCATGTATAAGTAAGAGGTGTTGCATCATAATGTTTTCTTTGAAAAGTGCTTTGTTTAATATCCCCTAAAAAATATCACTGGCAGTTCCCCCTTCTTAGGGATGCTTCCCCAGACATGTATCTTTCCCTGGTGCTTTGCACAACGTTTTTTAGAGTCATTTTCTTTCCTCCTGAATACGATTCATTTAAGCAATTCAAGGGTAACTGGTCTCTGGTAAGGCTATAACATAGGCAGCACCCTTTTGTGTGCCAATGTCATGGATCAGTGGGTAAATCCTGTGGATGAAGAGCAAGTCATGTCTCGTTTTCATAATTTGTAACAGTATAAACAGACTTGACAATTACTGTTTTGTACAATTCAGAGAAAGACACAAAATGAACTCTGGACTCATCTCTGGCCGACACCACCCAAGCATATTGCACTCAATATAAACCGGTAAGCTCCCCTTGCATATAACTCATGGTGAGTGCATATGATATGATGTGATTTTTTTTATTTATATTGCGCTCGTACACAAGTCTTTCAGAACGCGACAGGTCAAGGGAGGGGAGCAGGGGAGAACAAGGCCCAGTGACATTGAGAACGTGCAAGTGCATGGGACTGGCATGCACTTCCCATCCCAGCATGCACTGTGTAAATAGCAGAAGACTAACTGTGTGTGCATATCTTGTAGAGACTACATGCCCCAGCATGCACTGCATTAAGATACAAAACTCCTGGTAGACCCATTTCTGGCAGAGACAACAATCTCTATGTTTGCACTGAACCCAAGACACCCTACACATGCAGTAGGTGCTCTACTTTAACAGGAACTTCTTAACCTTGCACAAAACGCACTGTAAGTGCGTCTCTGGCAAATACTGCATATTCCTTCATGTACTGCACTGCACTAATAACGCAAAGCTCATTGTCAGTACATTGTCAGTACAAATCTGACATTGACTACATGCCCCCTCATGCACTGTGTTAATAGTAAAACCCTAACTGTGGGTGCATATCTTTTGGACCCTAGACACCCTAAGCATGCACACACTGTAGGCACATATCTGCCATACATTGCACAAACCTCACACTGGGCACATATTTGGTTGAGACTACATGTCCTAGGATGCACTGCATTAAGAGCAAACGAATCACTGTGCATGCTTATTTGGGACTGACTACACTGTCCCTCTCTCTCTGTGCCCTAAACCAGCGAATGCTTGCCCATGAACAATTAATTTGACAACATATCATCACATATAATGGATAAGAAAACATTGACTATACGAAATTAACATAGACTTGCAAACAAATTCATATCAGTTTGCCTACTGGTATCTCATTGAATTCACCAATGGATTAAATAACAATGTTGATAATCTCAATAAGCTGATCAACATACTAATTTTTAAAAGAAACAACCTAAGAATCATTTTCTGTACAATACCTCTGCATTGCCGCATCTGTAATCACCAAGGATTCTGCCGACATGATCTTTGACCAAAATTGGTCCGATTCAATGCTTCTTGGCGATGTACAAAAATGTTCATACCACTCACAGGCGGTGAGAATGTGTCTGCTAGTCTCTATGGAGTTGGCACAAAGGCGACATAGTCTCCTTTCTCTGGGTATCTTCTGCCACGCACCAATGTACTCCATGGCAGGGAGGATTTTTAAGTGCAAATACAGAATTAACCTTCGTACAATTTGAGAGCAAACTCTAATTAAATATCTGAAAGGCTTTTGGTATTCAAAGCTTTGGGTAACAACCTCTGCATAAAGTCTTTTCCCAGCAACAACTGGATGCATCTAACGCTGTCCCATTCATATGTCTTTACCTTAAGTCTGTGCAAATCATGTCCAGTCTCCTCTGCCTCCATAGAGGCTAGCCCAAAGTTCTCTAGATGCGTTTGCACAGAACTAAGTCAGCTTGTGTGAAATTGGCCCTGCGATAAGGCTAAGAGCATCAAACATGGAGAGGATAACTGAAGGATCAGATGACACACTAGCTTCCTTTATTTTGAGCAATAGTTTAGTACAGGTACTGCGTTGGCAATCCCAGAAGTGACCTAAGTATATTTCCTTCTAGGATGTCAAGCCATCCCACCTGTTTTTCAGGGATGGTTTCTAGCCCACAGAGGATGCAAGGGATAATTGATTTCATTTAGAATTCCAATAGGCACTATACCGATTCCCTGCCAACTCTTTTGATTAATTCCATTCAATACAATCCGTTGTAGCAGGACTTTGGCTTTATTGTGGGTATAGTATTGAGATGGTATGGGACGCAGAAGGGGAAACCTAGATATATGTAGGTCTTAACCACCTCTAGTTCAATTTACCTAATGTCCCATCTACACATGGTAGCATCGAATCCGAGTGATCCAACCGAGGATGATTTGGCTGCGGTCGGAACGTGCGCATGAGAAAGGTGCAAACTACCAAAAGTTTGCACCTTTCTCATGCAAAAACATATACTACAGGGGCTGCAGGGCGGGTGCCCTGCAGCCCCCGCTCACTCAACTGTGAAGTATAGTGAGCGGAGTGTTGCGGGGGCACCCCCGCAGCCCCTGCACTCTTTTTTTTTATTATACTTACCTGCACTGCTACGACCAAAGGTTCGAACTTTTGGTGTTCGAACCTTTGGTGGTAGCATTTTTAGAACTGTTGGTCATTATGACCATTTGTTTGCGGTAATATCGACCTGAACCGGTAGCATCATGGTCTTTGCCCATAATCTGCATAACCTTGGTTTTGGTATGGTTATTCTTCAGATGGTTGGTCTCAGCAAAGTGGGGCAGGGTGTCTCTGGCTTGTTGCAAGCTGACCGGAGTGTGGTCAGTAAAACTGTGTCATCTGCATAAGAGATCCACGGCATGACAACTGTGGTGAAAAAGTCAGACACGCACCCAACATCTCCCCCATGTCAACCACATAGAGCTTAAATAAAGGAAATCTTATCTTGCTCTTTTTTATTTTCACACCAAAACCCGATGTGCATGTTAGATTACTCCTGTGGTTAACTTCATCCTGTGGTCCCACAATAAGATTGCCTTGAGTTGCCAAACTGTCCTCGCATCATCCTCAATATCCAGCACAATATAATGAATACAAGACTGCAGCTTTCCCCATTGCACTGTAATAATTACTCATCCCAATGCATGATAATACTCTTAAATCGATGGACTTTTCCAATGGTGTGGTAGTAGATTGTAGGCATCGTTATAGAAATCCTGAGTGTTAGCAGCCATTAGAGTATCTGCTGTGGGATGTACTGACCCAGTAGGCTCTGACCTGTGACACCACTGGATGCTGGTGGCACCAGAACCAGCAGAATGGCCGCAAAAAGCCCTATGTGCGCTAAACCTTTGAAAATTGCGCTGTGAAACCGGAAACGATGGCTGCCAATGTACATTGCCTGTGTCAGTGGTGGAACAGGAGACCACACTGCTGAAACCTGTCACTGGTCTGCCCACAAAGTGAAAATGGAAACTACATGAAAGGCTTTGCTTTATTGCAAGGAAACCCAGAAGTGCTCTGAAATCCCTTTTTCCTTGGTTGCTGAAAAATACAAAATAATGGTTCCAAACATCAGAAAATATCCAACATCCTTGCTGGGTGTTACCCATCACTTATTTAAGGAATCCACATGAGCACACAATGTCAGGAAAAGCAGAATCTATTCTCAGAATAGCCACATTAAAAAGTGTGCTTGTCTGGGAAAATCTGTCAAAATATGGGCGCAGTACCGCCGGCCGCCTGCATGACAGCTGTCATTTAAGTGGATTAGAAGCTTAAACCTGTGCAGTTAAAATCAAATTGTTGGAATTAAGTGACTTGCCATCAAAAGTAATATAGGTTGCAACTATTTAATCTCTATGTTTTAAAAAGACTGGAATTAGAGTTCTGTTTGCCTGTTTGAAATTGTAAGTCTATTTAATCAAAGACAAATTTAAACAAATTGAGTTTTAAAGTAGCCTGGTGGCAGGCAAAGAACTACAAAGCACATTCCAGAGCTTGCCCCAACAAAAGGCACCTGCCTTCTGCTTTCTGTCCCAGGAACTCACATTCAGGTGTTAATAAGAGGGGAGGGGATTGGGCTGCTGCAGCTGGGAGAAACAAAAGACTTCCTTGATTGAAAAGATATGCAGATACAAGTGTCAACAGAAGCCCCTGCCAGAGGAAATAGACGGGGATTGATCTTGAGCCACCAGAAACTTTGGGGGCAGAACAGACAGTTTTGTTTATTCTTAAAACACAGAAAAGTATATTTTTGACTGACAAAGGACTGTGCGAATTTGTAAAAATTGTCAAATTACAGTATTGTTAATGTGACATTTTTGGGTATGTTTTAAAAGTACTCAGAACTCTGTGCTATGTTCAGGGACATGACTGCAGAATTTGTGGTTTTGTAGCAATTCTGGTGAAGTCAGAAACATGAAACTTCATATGACTATACCCAGATATCATGCGCACATATGTGTAAAATTGTGGACAAATCCGACATTGGATACCAGACCAAAAGTGCAAAAAATTGCCAAATCTAGACCCAAACTCTCACTGCGATGGGGCTTGGATGAATATTTGCTCCACCAAATCTGAGATATAAATATGCTATTGCTACCAAGTTTGTAATATTGTAATTATGCATTATAGGAAAATTAGATTTCATGTGCAAAGACAAAAGGGAGGTTTTCCCTGGATCATAAAACACATTGTCATGATGACACTCCATTTTCTTCTCAAATCAAGGGAGAGGAAAGACCCTAGCCAATAGAATACCAGGGGATGTGCTTAGGATAAATCAGCATACCCAACCCTTTAGAAAATACATAAATAGAGACAGCTTAGGACCTAGACACACACACATTCACCCACCAACCGATTGCTGGCAGAGCACTTTGCAAGAGAAATCCATATTTCAGACTCCAGACTCCAGAAACATTGAAAGCAGAATGGCCCATTTCCAAAGCTGAACCCTTCTCAGCTTGGCCTTTAAAAATCCAGAAACGAAATTTTACCCCAGACCTATAAGGGGAACAAAAGAACAGCCTGGCTGTGCTTTGCTGCTTTCTTGCTCAGAATTCTTGCCAGAATCCAAAGATCCAAAGATCCAACCCAGTAGAGCCGAGCTGCGACCAGATATCTGCGAACCAGAACCAGAACCCTTCAGATCTAGTCCAGTCCCACCGTGCGGTGTCCAGAGTGCCTTGCTGATTGCAGAACAAGAGCGCCTTGAGTGCAGTCCGGTGTGCTAGCAGAATTCCTGTCCAGAAAGTATCCCTGACCAGATCTCTGACGGGTCCATTCAAACATTGAAGCTAACATCCTGAGCTTTTCAACAAACTCAAAACTGCATCCCAACTCCTCATAGTTTTTCCAAAATCGCGCTTAGCGCGCGCGGAAAAGTTTGCCACAAATGTTTTGTTTGGCTCAAATCTATCACGTGTGAAATAGCTGTTCATTGCATCCGACCTCAGAATTACATTTTCAACCTGCTGGTTGCTCAATAATCATTGCTAGTGTGTGTCTGAAACCATACAAAGCGGCTCCCACTAGTATTGAAACCATTTTAGTGAATTAAATCCATTTTCAGTGTTTTTACCATTCATGCAAAGCCAACTTTAAACAATTTTTGACACATTTGCAATCATTCCTGTTTCTCTCTCTGTGTTTGCTGGGGGGAAATTGGGACTGATACTATTTTGTTGAATTCTGTATTCCTGAAACCTGTTTTCTCTTCTTCTATCTCTTTATATTGCATATTGGGGGGGATTGAGTAGTGTGCAGGTGGAAAGAGTAATCATATGGCATTTTGATTGAACCCACACAAAAGTATTATTCTATTCTGCATTATTTTTCCTTTCATTACTCCTTCTGATTAAAGAGATTGTTAGCGTGACATCACCCCATTGGTGATCATTGTATAACCATTAAAATAGTGTGATATATATATTGTGAAATACATAAAATAAATATTTTAACTTTGCAAAACAGCCTGTTTCCTGGTTCAGTGTGACCGGGGGGTTTCCAAGAGAGGGGCGTGATATAAGGGTACATCATTCAGAAATAAAAGAACTTATAGACATAAATAACTAATTAAGGGTTTTAATTGTGCATCACACGCTAGGCTTTGACTTAGGTGGAGTGCCGGGTTGAAATCAGTTACATTGCCGAATGATGTACCCTTCACTGCACCTTCAGTTTCACGTTCATTACCAAAGTTATGGGCGTAGCAATAAGAAGAGCAATGGACATAATTTCACTATGATACCAATAAAAATCACTATTAATAACTGCACAGTTTTCCTAACAAGATGACCTCAAAAAGGGTTTGCATGCCACAGAAGAGGGGCAACTAGATTTGTGAGAATGAATCGGATGCATCATTAATTGATCGAGCACTGTTTAAAGCCCAGCCATTTACATATATACTGCACCACACTTACATGCAATATTAAAAGGTAACCCTGTCTCCCTGAGTTTGAGGCAACCTCAATGAATATGTTTGCATGTTCCTAGATTCCAAACCCAAAGAATCCTAAACCGAAGTGAATTAAATAAAGTATCCTACTTTGAGCAGTTACTACTTGTTCACACCACGCTGAATATGCCCAGTATCCCTGGTCATGTCATTGGATGCACAGCTGGTGTGGACCTCCCTGTGCTGTTTGCAAACAAGGGCCTGTCTTACCCAAAACATGTTTCAAACTAAAGTTCTGAAGATCCCCCACTTCAAATGATCCTAAGAACAAAGTGGGCAGCAAACAGTTCCATTTCACAGGAATGAGAGAAGTAGAATTTGTACATTTCCTATCTCATCCCGCGAAAATGCGACAATTAAAAAATCAAAGAATTAAAAGAAATCAAAGAGATAAAATTAATACATAAATAAATAATTGGGGCTGCACTGATGTCATTGATATCTGTAATTGCGGCCAACATTCTGAGTCTGCGGAGACCCTGAATGGTATCCCTTGCACTCTAGCTTGGTTCTTGGTCAGTGATAGTTCAAATGAAAATGAAACGAGGTACACACTGTGTAATGCACTGTACTGTAAGAGTGAGAGAGGTGTGGACAATACCCTATTGAACAGTGTGGGCCCAATTTACAAAAGTGATTTACAATGGCCGATCCAATTTGAAAACATTTTGTAAAGCAGGCATGTGTGCTTCAGTACACTTGTACAGTAAGGCACGCACATTTCATGTCAGGGATGTGGCAAAGTACCGTTTTTACAGGATCGCTCTGCAATGCATGATATGATATTATATGTTGATATGATATGGCCTTAATAACACGCCTACACACAAGTGTTTCAAGGCGCAATGAGGCAAGCGAGGGGGAACAGAGGGAGGACAGACAACGATCCCATTAGGCCAGGTGTCATTCAGATCACGCAAATGCATGGGAAGAGGGGGGGACTGCAGGGGGAAGGTGGGAGGGACAAGGCAGTACATGAGTATAGAATAAAACAATAAGTAAAGGTCACGGCCAGCATGTGGCAAGTGCAAAGGTAAGTGCAGACATCAGCGGTCAAGTGCTGGTAGTGTGACTGTAGGGATACAGAAACGGTCCCCAAGAGCGGCGGTTGCACAATATAATGTCTGTCATCCCTTAGTGGAGGTGGAATGCATCCTTTATCTTGCATGCAGAGATTGGAGTGTTGCACCCATACTTGCCAGAGGCCTACTGGTAATCGGACAACAAGAAGTAAATCAGCCAGAGGCCACACAACAATACGAAGGATCTCATTCAGTGATATGGCCACAAAATAGCTGACATTGCATGACACCAGCTATAGCACGTCCTGCTATGCTAGGGTGACTTGGTAAAAGTGAAAGTTAATCAAAATCTGATTGACCCGACCTCGTGACCTCTTCTTTAGGAGCATGTCTGTGATATCACCTCAGGTTCTCCATTAAGAAAAACGATTGCAAGTTAAAAATGTAGTAATTTCTCGGTGGGGTGGATCTGCAGAATACATTAACGGCCACTAACCTTGCAATGACATCATCATCATCTGCTGGATAAAAAGTGCCATTTGCTGCTGCGTGGTTGGGCTTCATTAATTGCCTGCCCAACCGTGGGCCCCAGTGCAGCTGATTTAGTGGCTCTGATCCTAGATGTGTAGCCCTGTTACTCAGTATTAGAGATGTGGGTGCATTGGCGTACCCCCCTGTCCTGTCGTCCGTGTCGTCTGGTCCACTACTTTTTCCATAGTTCCAACGCTGACTTTAACAATGCAACAGCACACTGGCACATGTGGCATCAATAAAGGGGGAATTCACTAGGCATGTCAACATGGTTCATACCTCTCAAGTAGTCTATTTTGATGGAATTGCATTTATATTTGTCATTTTTTAGTGTTGGTGTCCTTTCATGTTTATTTTAATGGACATGGGTGTCAAAGTTAAACTAGGTATCGTTAATTTTAACATTCGATTTCAAAATTGTGTCCATGTTTACGAAGTTCGTCAATTTTATACGGCTTTCTTTAAAATCTATATGCAGCTTTTCATTTATGGAATTCTCTGATTGTGAGCAAAGGCAATACAACTGAAGAAAAGGGATGTCAGAAGAGTTCAGATTATTTTCAATTTAAAGATGTTGGTTTGCTCTTTTTTGTATGACAGCAATACCAGCATGTTTTTTTAAAGCGATTTGCCCTTTCTGTTTGTGAATAAATATCTACAGCACGAGAAGCTGTGCATGTCACTATTATCCCAGATATCATCTTTAGTCACTGGAAAGCAGAATGAAAGTTGTGGTTTCATGTTATTAAAAATCAAACAATATTTTTGTGTTTTACCTTATGCTGGCATCCATCAGACACATAAATGTGCCCTGCAGTTCTTATGTTTGTATGTTTGAGATAAACGTGAAGACGAACATTGAGAGTGGTTTTGTTTTTAGACGTTATTGAAACAATCAGATTTCGAGTTAGAGAACTTTCATATGAAAGTCGTATCTGTCAATGAGGCACATATCACGCAGATATGCCATTGAACGTGAAAGGACCTCTGAAGTCAACTTAAAACGTTCTTAGTGTGATGGATAGTGTGACGTTGCCAAGCCATTTGCTCAAATACGATTTAAAATGTTATATTAGCCAATGCCTACCAATTCCATCTTCACATTGGAGGAAGTTGTTATGCAAGATGGAGAGAAGTAAAGCACATCTGGTCCAAATGAGAGAAGAAAGAAAACGAACTCCATGGGCATCTGGCAGAGAGAGAAGGCAGAGAGGTAGGGTGTGCGATATACAATAAAACAAATCAGAGGGTCATTTCATGGACACAGAAGGATTGCGGGAGGAGGGACTTTAAAGGGAGACACAGAGATCGAGGTGAGAGCGAAGAGACAACAAGACCGAGGAAGAGAGAGAGAGAGAAACAATGTAAGCGTTCTTCTTTATTGCAGCTTTTAAAGTTGGGGATCTCCCTAAAGTACAACAAATAATGCTATATTAACAAATCCTCTGACTCCATTTGGAGCAGCACACAGCATATATTTGCTGTGCGAACAACAGCCCCAGGCTTTGCACACATCCATATAAGCACATGAGGAAATACCCACGTTCTATTGCACACCTGCAACGTTAGTGGGAAGGCCCTCTTCAATGCATTGTGAACTGTTAAGTTATGTCAATGTGCACAACTTGCAACATGAATCTCACAACGTGGCATTTCTAGAGAGGGGGCAACTAGAACAATCAAGTCCATGGTAGAAATGTTCTCCCCATCGTTTTGCTAATCAAATAATGATACCCATACTTATTTGTGAAATATTCTGTGCTGCTAATAATAGTTGCCCATTTTACGTTACATATTGTGCATGCACCCTCTATATGTCCCTTTTCCACCTCCTGTGTTGTCCCAGGGTCAATCATTGCAGGAGGCAGAAAAAGGAGGCATAAGAAAATAAGTACAAAAGACATAGATACGCTCCCGGGTCTGCCTCACCACCACAATGTGACAGAAATACCCAGTCTCCTGGCCCCACTTCTCACTTCTCATGTTTGCTCTCTCAACTACCAGCTGTGGGGTGTAAATTCAGCCCCAGAATGACATGAACTGAAAGACAAAGCAAGGCCTCCACTCAAACCTTAATATATAACTGAGGCCAAGTGAATGCAAAACGTGGGCCTCACTGAACCTTGCCAAAATGGAAAAGTGCCCAAGTTAAGGAAAGTGTGCCTTAAAATATTAATACAGCAGAGTGTGCCCAATGGATTCTAACATGTGAGCTTCTGCAAATGCTGACTTCATGTAAAATGGAAAAGGAAGAGTATGATTGAGATTCAAAACTGAAGCAGTACACATAGGGAAAGAAACATTGAAATCCTGTGTATCTGGGAAGTAAGAAGGAACTCAGGATATTTGGAAAAGCAAAGCCAAGCAACAAAATTCATTTGAAATAAATGAAACACCTATTTTCCACCATGCAAAGTGACATTATGTAAAATGGAAAGGCCTACTTGGCTTCATGTTAAACAGATATCCATTGGTGAATAACTTGGGAAATGTCATGTTCGTTCAACTGTCCGATTAAAAGAACCAATGTTAAATGGACAGATGGCCAACATGTGATGTGATGTACGGAATCAGATGTGTTACATGTGCAATAAATGGTAGTGATCTAAAAAGCAATTTTTTTCAGAATTGAACAAGTGGCTTTGCTTTGCAGCTTCCCTACTGAACTGTGATATGGACTATGTTATCTGTATCCCTGACCCCATTCACCTTTGATTGGTTCATGACAAAAATGCATGCCTGCTCGCTCACAAGGCTGGCAAAAAGCAAAGAAAAATTACAGTTGTTGATCAAATTCATGGAGGGGCCAGAAAAGGAAATTCAAGCCTGACCTCTCTCCACATAAAGTGTGCATTAGCTTCAAACAGAGACCTTTTAAGGCACTTAATGTCAGGGAGGGCTGGAATACAATTAGACACACAGACCCATGTCATGTGACTTTTAAGAACTTAAACTCATTTTTTTGCTGGATAGTAACTTAAGGATGCCCATCCATAAGTGATTTCAATTACAATTAAATTACAATTTCAATTAGTGATTTCTGGCACTTCATCTAAGTCAACGCATAGCGTGTAATGCACAACTGAAATCCTTATTTATTTTGAGTCTAAAAGTTATTTTATTCTGAACGATGTACCACTCATATCAGGCCCCTCTCTTGGAACCCTCTGGTCACACTGAACCAGGAATCAGGCTGGTTTGCAAAGTTAACATAACTGAATTGATTCCCATATAGAAAAGCAACACATCCAGTTTAAACTGAAGTGTGATGGGATTCTATGTGTTGTAACCCATTCCTTTTCATTAGTGGGTTCTCCTGCATTAGTGGGAGGGGGTGTGATAGTGTGTACCCCCTTCATGTATTTGATCAAAAATATAATTGAATTAATTCCCATGGGGTCTTTTATCACTGGGTGATGTTTGGTTAACCTTTGAAATTAACAAAGATCATTTCAGTGTGCCTTAAATGACTTTATTCTTTAATGTAATTTTGTAACTCTGTTTTTCATTTCAATGTGCTGTGTGTCCCCAAAACAAATTGTCCCATTGATTTCATTTCTCAAAACCCTGGCTTTCATTTGAATTTGCCATGTTCCGAAAAACAAACATCCCTATCCATTCCATGGTCCCAAACCCTGCATGTCAAAATAAACCAGGTATGAGTCTCCTGTGAAAGAAATACACTGCCTGCTGGGAGTGAACAGGTGACACTCATAGCACAACGTTTTGAGACTGATTTTGGGTAAAGAAGGAACAAATGTGCTGATTCAAAATAACATGTGTGTGTTCTCAAGTGCATGTATTATGGGCGCAGAGACATTAAGCCTATGTTCAAATTGAATGTACGCATTCTTGTGAACTTTCTAAGCTGATAACCAAATGACAATTTGCCCGATTGTACTGTCATATTGCAACACATTGTGTGATTTCATAATTTGGAGTTTGCGGGAGAAGAGATAAAAAGAGTGTACCTGATTGGTATTCTTTCAAATGCAAAACAAAAAGTGTCCAATCTATTTTGTTTAGATTTGGAAGCCACAGAGAAGGTGGCATGTGTAAATTAATTGTTTTATAGTTATCTGTTTAAGGCTTTTGTTAATCAAATGTCCAGACTATCCAACCCATCACATCATAGAGAGATCATACTGTATATCCAAACAGGTACTGCTTCTTCAGAACACGCTAGACACACATACACTAATAAGTACATGGACATTTTTAGAGACATTTTGCCAAAAACGTATTTATAAAAGTAATGTGTTCATTTTTAATACAAAATACATAAAAAAATGTAACATAACTGAAAAGCTGCAGTAAATATATTTTAAAGCATCAATCAAGTCAAATAACATTTTATTAACATTAACACATGGCATCCACCATTTTGGAAGTAAAAATGGCTGGCAGGGAAGATAGGTGAGAATGGTAGGAAAATCACATAGATTTCACTTAGAGATGGGCTATACATGGGTGGGACACATAGCCAAACAACATAAATCCATCATCATTTACCATCTGCATTGAAAAACAATAGAACCATACATTCAATGCCCCATTTTCAATCTCTTATGTTAAAGCTACTAGTTTTGTCTTTAATGTAGCGCGTTTAGCAACACCTAATAGCCAAAATTAAAAACCTCAACAATACATACATGGTGTCCTTTCACTCGGTTCCATCTCTCTTCTTTATTTTGCCCCTCTGTAACAAAACCAATATCTGCCATTCTGCGACCCAACCCCAATACTCTCAGCTTTCCCACCCGTTCCAAATATGCCAGCTCTCTAACAATACAGAATATTTTTTATCTTCAGGGCTGCCGTTATCTTCAAAGCACTGACTTTTCCACAGCGTGACAGTTTCAGGGATGTCCATGTCACTAGCTCCATCCTAAATTCTGCTACTGCTAAGGACAAGTTCAACTGCCTCATCTCTCTTGGAGCTTTCATAAACAAGATTCCCAAGTACTTCATTTAAGCCATATCAGTTAATGGGCCTCATCACAAGTTGTGCGGTAGCCCTTAAATGCAGTGGTAACACTTTTCCCGATGCAGTTAAGGGTGGCCCTATCACGAGTTGGGCGCAAAATGGGCTGTTTAACCTCCAGCTTTTTGCTGGAGGTGAAAATCCCATTTAGTGCCCTGTTTTCACCGCAATTACTGCTGGCTGTATTAGCGCATGGTATCTGTGCCGATAATGCAAATTGTGCCCAAAGGGGAATGGGGATTTACCATAAAACGCCCAACCCGTCATCTGGCGCTAATAACACCGGACCTGGTGGCGCAAATGCAATTACAGTTGGGTGGTATTACTGACAGATACCGGCCAAATTATGATGGGCCCCAATGGGCTTCATCACGAGTTGGGCAGTAGCCCTTAAATGTGGCGGTAATGGTATTACTGCTGCATTTAATGGCTGGGCCTATCACGAGTCTGGCAGCTTCACCCCCAGCTCTTTTCCCCTGGGTAAATACACTGACAAAATGCCCATTTTCAGTGCACTTGCCACCAGCGGTATAAGAGCACAGGAATTGAACCGGAAATGCCCCATTGGGTCCAATGTACCCAATGAGGAACAGGGAGATACCGCAACGAACCAAACCCTTGATCCGGCAGTAATACTGCCTGACCAGTTGGCGGTAGCGCTATTTGCCCGGGTACTATCCCAACATTAATACTGCCAGGATAACCCCCAACTCGTGATGTGGCCCAATATTACTCTTCCAGCAGTTTCCTTACATTGGTAGATCATCCATTTTTGAACAGTTAATTTTATAGCTTGAGACCCCTAGAAACTGTTGATTCTCTTCATTGATGCTGTTACAAAGTCCTTAGCACTCTTAAGCACCAAGAACAGGTCATCAGCATAGAGCCATAGATTTGCTCTTTTCCACCATTATTCATTTCCATTACTCGACCATCTCTTGCCAGAGCAAAAAGCAATGGGGATATCCCTACCTTTTCCCATGGCTCAAAGTGATGATCGGGGAGCACATCAAGTTCATTATGACGGAGGCCATCAGATCACAATATAGCAGTCTAATCCAACATTTAAAACCTTTTCCAAATCCCATTTCTTCCAGCATCCTGAAGGGGAACATCCATCCAAATAAAATTGTAGAACTTCTCAACATCTAACAAGAGTACCATCACCATTGTGTCCAACCTCCTACCTTCTATCATTCTCACTTTCAGCCTCCTCCTGTTCACAGTAGGATGTCGTCCTTTCACAAAGACAATCTAATTTAGCTCTATAATTATAGGCAATATCCTCTCCAGTCTGTTTGCTGTGACCTTTGCTACCACCTTGCAGTTAGTGTTAATTAGGCTTATTAGTTTGTATCTATTTAATAGTGTTGCTTTCTTCCCTTTCTTCAGCAACACTGCATTATTTAAATGTCACAATATTGCCGGCAACTTTTCATTCTTTCAGTTAAGTCATGTACATCACCCTGAGTAGCTCATAGACACTTTCCTGCATAATTCTTTTCCATTTTTTACTTAATAATTTGAGTTATCGTAGCTTTCCATAAAACAAATGTTGCATTTCCCATGGTTTGTTACAGGTTTTTGAAGTGCTTTCTCAAAAAACAATGTTTTACATCTCTTATTATTTTTATTTTTTATTTAAAATGTGCTAATGTTTAATCAAACACTTTTTGCAGGAATCATTACACCAAATACATCCACATGCAATATCAAAGTATCATAATATTACAAAATCAGCAGGTTTGATTTTGATTTTAATTTGATGCATTGGATATTTGTAACTCCTATGCAACAAATGGTGTTTCAAGGTACCACTCGACAAAAAAGAGGAGGGGGGGGCACAACGGAGAAGATAACAAGAACAGTCCTACTAGGCCTTGTGACATTAACATAGTGCACTTGCAGTAAAAAGAGGTGCGAGGGAGAGGGGTGCAGGGAGTGCCAGTCGGCACGAATGCGAAGGGCTAAGGTGGGAAATGAAGTGCAGGGTAAAGAGGAGCAAGGGGCTAGCCGGTTGCTAAGGGGAGACCAGGAGGGCAAGTGCTAAGGATTGCAGTTGGTGAGTGTCCACATGCTAAGTGCCGGGAGGGGTGTATACTGGGGGACTGGTTCCCTCAAGAACTCAAAGGGAACCAGGCAGCCAGTCTCTATGGCAAACAGGGGTGTTAGCAGGGGAGGAAGAGAGGGGAAAAAGAAGAGAAAAGTAAGGTCTTGAGGAGCTTCTGGAACTTGAGGAGATCCGGGTCAAGCCTCAGAGGGGCAGGAAGACCATTCCAGAGGGAAGCTCCTACAGAAGCCAGAGCTCTACCCCAGCATTCTGCTTAGACAAGCGTCTCGTCTGCAGAGAGTTGGAGCTAGAAGACCGAAGAAATCTAGCAGGGAGGTATTTTGGGAGAGAGAGTTGGATGTAGCAGCCCAGGCCCCAGAAAGCGTTGTGGATGATGCAGAGGGTTTGGACTTCATCCTAGTAGAAACCAGGAGACACTGGAGAGATTTTAGGGCTGGAGAGATGTGGTCCCTGGGCTGGAGGCCAAGGATACGTTTTTCACTCCTATTCTGGATTAGTTGAAGGGGGCAAAGGGAGGATAAAGAAGATTGAGGAAGAGGCTGAAGCAGTAGTCCAGCCTAGATAGGACCTGAGCTCTGGATACATTGTTTTTCTGGGGAAGGTGAGGAAAGGGAGAATGTCTCTGAGGAGGTGCAGCTGATAGTGGGCCTTCTTGGCAAGGTCCATGATGTGAGGAGAGAAGGATAGAGAGGAGACGAAGATGAGACCAAGGTTTTTTGACTCACAAGAGGGTAGGGGTGGCTGCCCATAGAAGACGGCCAGAGGGTAGGAGGGAAGGAGGGAGCTGAGTTCCCAATTAGAAGATTCCCAGTCTTACAGGCATTAATGCAGAGATCATTGGTAACACCATGCCAGAATAGCAGTCAGAAAGTCAGGGTGAGAGAGGAAGAAGAAGAGGCAGTAAAGGGAAGTTTGAAGTAGAGCTGCATGTCATCTGCATTTCACTGGAAGTGAGGAGAGAAGGAGGAGATCAGGTGGGCCAGAGGGGCAAGGTAGATGTTAAAGAGCTCACAGAAAGAGGATAGAGCCTTGAGAGAAGCTGCAGGTGGAAATTGTGATAGGGGAGAGAAAAGGGCCAAGTTGTCATGGAGCCGATTTATCAGGGTGGCATGATTGACTGTGTCAAAGGCAGAGGAAAGATCCAGAAGGATAAGAATGGATGGAGAGTTGGAATATACATTAGAGAGAATGTATTTGCAGGTGTTTAGTAGAGCAGTTTTCCCTGTGTCTGGCTGCTCTGAAACCAGGCTGGTGGTCGTGGAGACAACCAACAGATTCAGTGTGTTGGTTCTGTTGGGAGATGAACAGCTTCTCCAGGGGTTTGCCCAGGAGGTGGGTAATGGCGATAGAGGGGTAGTTTTCCGGGCAGGAGAGGGTCGGTAGAGGGCTTTTTGAGGAGAGGATGCACAGGGGAATGCTTGAGGGGTAGCGGAAAGGAGCCAGTGGCAAAGAAGTGGTTGCAGAAATCCTCCAAGGCTAGCGCAAGGGAAGCAATATTCTAGATAGACTTTCTATCTTCATAAGCATGCCAGACGATGCACCAACATAATCATTAAAGTGAAGAATATTAAAATGAAGATATACGATATAACATTTAATATTATAGTTGCAAAATGTCATCAAGTACTCACAAGGTATCCCTGTCTTAATTTCCTGAATGTGATAAAGTGTGTATCGCTTCTTGTGACAAAGACTTTCAAGATATTGAATCTCATTCTACTCTGATCCTTCACCTTTTTTAGATTGTATTATTTTTGTTAGTCTTATGAATCGAGAAAACATGTGAAACAGTAAAAATGTATCTCTGTGCCCACTTTCTCTTTCGGTAAATTAACACTACTCTACCTCCTTTACAGCCCTGAAATCGCTCTTTTAAACAAAGAAAAATTAAACAATCCCAGAAGAAACTTTTCAAACTTCTGTACCAATCAGAACCTCGAGAACCGCTTCCTACAAAACACTAAAACAAGAAGCAACTTTTTTACATTATGGACTCTTCATTAGTTATGTTAAGAAATCATGCTAAATAGTGCTGATTTATCTCCGTACCCGTGTCCCAAAACCTACAACACTAATCTACCTCCTTTACACCCCTCACATCCTCCCTTCAAACAAATCAAATGTTAAACAAACCTAAAATCAACTTTTACAACTGCAATACAAATTCCAGTTATAAATACCATATCATATCATAGCATCTTTGAGAACTGCTCCAAACAGAAACACAGTATTGAGAACCATTCCTTCACCCAATCGAGAAAAACAATGTAGCTACAGGTTCGTCCCTAACAAGTATCAGTGGTGCACCTTCTATTCACACAAAAAATTCAATAAAATGGGTCTCGATCCCAGTACAAACACAAAACATCTTAAACATCTTAACTCTCGTTAATATATTTTTAAAATTCTAAATTAAGTTGATATACTCATCTTCCCCTAACTAGAAACCACACTGATTAACCATATCTCAATGTATCATCGTTTGCAAGTATTTACTCTTTATTTTCTCTGTTCGTGCCATTTCTCAATCTTGACAAAACGCTTGCAAATCCTCCAAAAAAAGATGCCCTCTCCAAGCCCCAAACCTTCACAAATCATCCTTCCTCATCCTGCCCAAATGCCCCCTGCCCTCAAAACCACCCAATTTAGATTTTTAATATAATTTTAGGGCACTTTTCGATGTCAATTTAGAACTTGATTCTCAAATCGTGTAATGGCTGACTTTGTGAACTGAAAAGGCTTGGCAGCAGCAATTCATCACAAGGCATATCACTAATATTTTGGATAGAGGGGAACCCCAAATAAAAATAAAAAACACAGGAAGGACTTGTGCCAAAACAAGAAAGGACTTTGTGCTTTGTTTCGTATTTGGTGAAACTGTTTCAAGCGATTTGGGCTGTCTGTGTGACCAACAATTAGAAATCTTACCTAAGGGAAAAATAATGGAAAAGTGAAATACACACCCTTTTTTTTAACCCTTTATATCTTTTGAACCGTGACACAGATTGAACGAAACGTTCCATTCCTGGGAGGGTCTGGGGCATAATATAGGATTGTCAAACAATGTGCAGATCTGTGCTATGGCTCTAACATTATTAACCATGCTTTTCCTATGGATGAACCTGGCGTTGGTTTCCCATTCCCTTACAAATGAACCGATTGGTTTGTTTGCAAGCCTTACCTGATGGTAAGCCTGCTTACGGTTTTGCATGAACTTCACAATGTTTTATTTTTCAGCCACCATGCAAAGGGAGAAGGGACTACGTGTAGTCCCTTCTCCGTGTTCTATGACAGGCATTTTTTAGTTACATTTGTTTTGAGATTTACTTGAATGGCTGCCAAGGAAAGGGAGAAGACACTACACGTAGCCCCTTCTCCCCTTCAATGGTGGCCATTTTCTTTGTTAACTATGGCTGCCATAGAAAGAGAAAATGGACTACGTTTTCTGTCAGCGACAGGCATTTTTGTACTTATTTTTTCCGGCTGTGAAACGCAACACGTCTCTCAGCAGAAAAAAGATAAAAACACCATTAGTACCCTGGTCTAACGGGCCGTGGTACTAATGTCAATAAGCCCCTTGACTGCGGGCCATTACTGCATAAATTAATGCCCCTGGGGTCTTCATTAAATAAAAGAGGGCTGGCAGGGGCAAAACTCTGTGTCTCAGCTGCAATCAGCTCAACATTCCAGAGCTGATCTTCTCCGCTTTTATGCCTCAGCAATCCTAAGGGAGGCTAACTGGATTCAGGTCTGCATGGTTGAATCCCTCTGGTAAGTATCAGGATGTTGCAGCAGAGAATCCTCGTATGTGTAGTTTATAGCCAGACAGGATCTAACAATGTGGCACTCCAAAGTCAGGCATGTGTATCCAGGGTGCAGCCCCTCTGGAGCCGCAGTCTCCAGTGATATTTGCAACCAAAAGAGAGGTTGCAGGGGTGCAACTCTGGGTCCCAGCTTCAATCAGCTGAACAGTCCACAGATGTTCTCCTCCTAGGACACTTTCATGCCTCAGCAATCTTTAGGGAGGCTGACTATATTCAGGTGTGTAGTGTTGAATCCCTATGGTAAGTACCAGGATGTTGCAGCAGGGAATTCTGGTATCTGTAGTTTAGTGCAAGCCAGGATCCAGTTATCCACCATTTTTCAGTGTTAGCCCTCATTGGGGATCTGGGGGAGTTACCAACAGCCTTGGGTGCAGTCGCTCTGGAGTCCCAGTCTTGTGATTTTGTGGTTGCTTTGTGAACATCTTTACATTATGACTGGTCTCGGGAGGATAGCTCAGCTGCAACATGTTTGCCTTGGAAACAAGACGACACAGAGCAGCACAGGTTCGATCCCCGGTTCCGCGCTTAGAAACCTCTGGGTATTAAGCGCGTTATAATAAACTATCATATCATATCATAACTCTCTTGTTGAAAAAACATTTGTGAAACCCCGATTTATTTCCATTTCTCTTCCCTTTCCCCATTTCTACCCCACACAGAAAGACATGAAAGAAAACAAAAACGTTATATGAAATGCTTTATGTATTTATTACATGCCCAGACCCTGGGTATCACAGCAAGGTTACAGACAGCTTGGTAATAATTGGAACAGGAAAAACATTTCAAACATCTAAACATGAACAAATATATATAATTAAGTACATCATGCTTTCTGTTACTGTGATGCTGGAAATGCCTTATGGAGGGATAGGTCCTCCTGTCTTTGTCCTACCACTTCTCTGTGTGCGTGGTATCCATGATTTCTGCAGCTGAGGTCCAGCCTGGACCTCTGGCAGTGCAGCACTTCATTTTATGTTTGGGTGGGCAACACCCATGGGATACCCTTATGACACCCATGGGTGAGGTACACCCTTGTACCCCTTATATGTGATTTTGGGCACATATGTGTTGCCCACAGGGTAGGGTATGGACTGGTGGCAGCTACATGCTGACTTGGCAGTGGCTCATAGTATCCTCCATAGTTGGGATATCCATGCCTTGCCATAGGAATCAATAGATTTCCTACACAAAGGCAGGATGGCCACTGTGGCCTCTTGTTTTCTATTGCCTTTCACCTTGTTTCCCAAAGTCTTGGGAAGCCCTGTCTTTGTCCCTACTTCCTGAATGGTTGTTGGGTGGAAACACCATATATTTCTCTGTTTTTCCCTTTCCCCCTGACTGGCTGTTGGGTAGAAATACCATATATGGCTCTGGGGCTGCTCCTCTCAGACTGACTGGAGCCTTCCCAGGTTGTGTGTGTTGTGAGTACATCCTATGCGTGAGACCTGTGTGAATGGAGTTGGAAGTCAACTCACATTCTCTGTTGTGGGTGGCAGAGTCACAGTGAATGAGGGACAGATGCATATATCTTGGGACCTCTGACTTACCAATTTGTTCAGAAGCTGATTTCAAAGTTGAAGCAAGAAGAAGCGGTTCCTTGAAGCGAAGCTGGAGGAGAAGTCTGCTGATGTATTTCCCCATTGCAATCTGAACTCTGTTGTGTCTCCCAATGACTGATCCAGAGAGGACCCATGAAAGAGACCTCTCCCTGAGCTATGAGGGACCATCATGCAAAACTGCTGCTGTTCATTGAAGTATCATGGAATCCATTCCTGTGTGCCTGGCAACCGGAGAAGCAGTCTTTGACCTCCAGAAGAGGAGTGCCAGACATCTCAAGCCAGAGAGGTCCATTGGTGTCACCCCGGGTCTGGAGGATTATTTTGTGACCACTGGTAGCTGCTGCTGTCTACCGCCCGGAAGAGGGGTTACCCTAGCATAATGCTGCTGGACACCCAGAGCTGCAAAAGTTCCATACTGCCTAGGAACATTTCAGAGAACATCCTTTCCATCATCCCTGACCACGTTCCTCCACTGTCCAGAGTCGTTGGAAGCAGAGGAGGGTCTGTTAGTGGGTTTCCCACCACCGGAAGCTAATAAAGACATTCTGAGGGGGCAGACTTGGTGAGGGTTTGATGTCCACTCCCATGGTCGAGTCTAGGTCACCAGTAGCCATCCAGACATCCGTACTGCGAATGCAGCACCGAAGAACCGAAAGTCAGAAAACCACAATATTCCGCAACCCTGACACCAAAAGTGACTTATGGACCTGTCACTGCCAGAAGTCATCAAAAAGTGCCAGGGGTCTTACTTTCATCTGCCAAGCCATTAAGGAGCTCCCAGCAAGTTTATGGTTCCCATGACTACAACAGTCACAAACATCTTGACCAAAGGAGAGCACAGCGAAGAGCCAAACTGTTGCTCTATAGAAAGACTTTGGTTGCTTTATTCTTGGACTCAGCATCCCAGTGGCTCCTTCTTCCAAAGGGGTTCCATCCTAAATTAAAGCTGAGAAACTTGGCCACTTTGTCTGCCAAAGCACCAAAAGTACGATGACAAGGAAGAGCATCTTCTAGCCTCACAAGTCATCCAGGGGTCCCAGATTTGAGATCTACGTGATCCGAACGCGGCTGATTTTCCCACGACCGGAAAGTTTGCATGAGAAATGTGTGAACCACCGAAGGTTTGCCCATTTCCCATGCAAACACATGTCACAACCCCTACATACCCATACCCCCACCCATAACACAACCACGACACACCCCCCAACCACAGCCTCAACACACCCCCACCCCCAACATAAACATTCCCTACTTACCTTTTTTTTCATGCTGAGTCCCAGCAGCACCAGTTAACTTTCACTTCCGTGAACCAGAACCAGTGCCACAGGGTCCTTTTCTTTCTTTCTTTTTACAGGGGCTGCAGGGGTTTCCCCCGCAAACCCCGCTCACTATACTTTTTAGTATAGTGAGCGGGGTGTTGTGGGGGATGCCCCAGCAGCCCCTGTTTTTTTTTTTATTGTGCCGCAGAGGTGTCCCCGTAACACTCCTATCACTGTTCTAGACAGTATATACTAGACATACATAGTATGACATATATATGGACATATATAGTAGAACATATATACATATATAGTATATAGACAAAAATTACAGTATATACTAGACAGTATAGTAAGCAGGGTGTTACGGGGGACACCCCACAGCCCAACAGTCTTTTATTTTTATACTTACCTACAATGCTACCACCAAATGTTCTAACTTTTGGTGTTTGAACCTTTGGTGGTAGCATTTTTAGGTCTTTTTATACATGCAAAATTTTAGGTACGATAAAAACGAACAATACCCAAATTCGTCTTGGATCCTGTTCTCCTGTTCTCCTGTAGCCTCTCAGGTACTTTTGGGTGGTGTAACCTTTTATTATAAAGCCCAAGGTTATTGAACATTATTGTACTGGTCTCTAAAAGACAACATAAATTACTCCCTAACGTTGCCCAGGTATCTCGGGAGGATAGCTCAGCGGCAATGTGCTCGCCTTGGAAGCAAGACGACACGGAGCAACACAGGTTCGATCCCCGGGTCTGCGCTTAGAAGGAAAGCATACTCCCACTGTTCATAACTTTCCTGCTTTTCTTCCCTATTCTATGCTGTTATATCTAACTTAAGAATCCACCTGCCTGTTTAAAACTGTCTGCAGTTAGTGCAACTGTAATTGGCTTTAAGTCATGCATGGTACCACATACAATGTATATATTTACCATTCTTTGAATACGTATTCCAAATACAAAGTGTTATTATGTATATGTGCATATATTCCTGAACCATTATTTATATAAAGAAGCTGTGGTATTTATTTATTGCATTTGTTGAACTCCCAGACACAGCAGTTTCACAGCGGTTGTTACATAGATTCAGTTACGAGTACACAGTTATAAGTTACAAGTACACAGTCGTATAACAAAGATAGGTGGCATGAATCATTTTTGTCAAAAAGCCACGTTTTGACCAGGCTTTTTAATAGGTGATATGATTGCTCATTTCTGATATATATGTGCAGGCAGAGTGTTCCAGAGAGTAGGGGCAGCTACTTTGAAAGTAGCACCTCCTGCCCTTTTGCTCTTGTACAGAGGCATGTTCAGCAAGATGATGGTACTCGATCTTAAAGTCTGTGGTGATGTTTTTAGGGTGATAGTGTCATTAAGGCATACAGGGGCATTCTTGTGAATGGACGTGAGGGTGAGGGTCTTGAAAAGAATCCTCGCTTGTATGGGGAGACAATGCGGCTTTCATCTGGTCGGCGAAATGGGATCACTGTGTTTTAATCCAAAATCTGCTTGTAGAGCTTTGTTCTGAAGTAATTGTAATTTTATATGTTTGTAGCTGAAGTACCCAGGAGGAGAATATTGTAATAATCCAGTTTTGAGAGGATCAGAGCTCACACTAGTTTCAAGCAGTTGTGTTGACAAGAATTGTCTGCTAAGTGATAAGAATTTGGTGCTGTATGCCATGGAGGAGGATAAAGCGTTGATAAACCTGGTCATTGAGAGGTCAGCTTCTAGGTAGACTCTGAATGTTTTTACCTGTTTCAGAGCAGGGATGGAAGTGTCATCAATGGTTATGGAAGAGTAGTTGTTGTCTAAGGATTTAAGACGCGAAGGGGAGCCCACAATGAGGAGCTCCATTTTCTAATTTTTAAGGCACAGGCTGTGAGTGGCCATGCAGTTTTGGATGGTGGCATATACCTTGTTAATTGTAGTGGTGTCATGCTTGTAATCACCCATGAAAGGGTTCAGAATTTGGGATTGGCACAGATTTTCATGGTCGACTAAATCAAAGGTGGCTGAAAGGTCAAATAATAAAAGGATGCTTAGATTTCTGGTATCACAGATGCTGTCCATCTGGATGTTTAGGTCCAGTAAGGCAGTTTCCGTGCTATGCTTCGGGTGGAATCCTGATTTCCTAGAGCCAAGGTAGTGGTTGTTTTCCAGAAAGAGTTGGATTTGTGTGTAAGATAGCCAATCTATTATCTTCAGTAGAAAGGGAATGTTGGTGATGGGCCGGTAGTTGGTTGTAATTGTGGGGTCAAAGGTGGGCATTTTGAGTAGCCGGGTTATTCAAGCTGCTTTGATTTTGGTGGGTACCGAATTGGAGGAGAAGGAGGCATTAATAAAGTCAGTGACTAACGGGAGTTAGAATGGGTGCGCAGAGTTTCACCAGGCGAGCAGGGCAATTGTCTCCCTTGCAGTTTGATGGTTTAACGGCAATGATGGAGGTCAGAACCTCTTCTTTAGGGACTTTGTTAAATTTGACTGGGGGTGCTGACCGGAGGGTTAGGGTTGGCATGGTTGTCAGTGTTTGGTAAGGTGGGTTAGGTCACCACGGCATCTCTTTTGATATTTATTTTATCCTGAAGGGAAACAATTTTGTGTGACAGAGCATTCAGAATGGTTGTACACCAGTATTTGTCAACTAGAGTAGTGGCTGTGGTAAGGATGGGTGATTCCAATTCTCTAATTATGAATAATAATTCTTTGGTGTTGGACTCAGCATTAGCAATGCGAGAATTGTAGGAGTTGGATTTGAGTGCTCGATTTGTAGGTATTGATGGCTAAAGCTAGAGCACTGACAATAGTATCAAAAGAATTATTTTTGTGTGGGTGTTTTAGGATTCTTTTCTTGCAACATACAGTCGTGAGTACCACATCAAACCAAGGGTTGGCAGGTTTGTGCTTTTTAGGGATTTTAGAGACAAGAGGAGCAAGTGTGACTAGAGTGGTTTGCAACATGAATGATAGAGATTGGAAATGTCCTTAGGGTTGGTATTGGAAGGGTCATGCTTTATGAGTGCAGCTGTTAGCGGAAGGTTAAGGCTTTTGAGTGTAAGTTTGCGGGTATTTATGACTAATATGGGATTCGGTGTGTAAAATGGCGATGCCTGTGAGTTGGTGATACGAAGGTCAAAGTTAATCAGGAAGTGATCAGACCAGAGATGGATTCAATGTTAATGGTGGCTCTTGCTGTGAGAATGCAGTCGAGGATTCCGCCTTTATTATGCGTGGGTGTGTCAATGAGTTGGGTGAACTGCATGTCTTGAAGGGCAGAGGCTAGTGCGGCAGATTTAAAATCTGCTGCGTCATTGAAGCGAAGGTTGATTTCACTTAAGATAATGTTAGTGGCTTCAATAGTGGTTTAATAAGCAGTGGAATCTCAAGGTCTGGTTGTTTGTCATTTTTAGGGTGATGATAAATCAAAAGGATGTTGTTTATGGTTTTGGGGTTGATGTTCAGCTTCATGAGTAGGATTTCATATCCTGGAATGCAGGGAATGGGAAAAAGTCAGATTTGCAATTACGTTTTTGTTATGAGTGCAACTCCTCCGCCAATAGCGTCCAGGCGTTCAACCATAAGGATGGTGCAGTTGGGTGGGACAGCGAGTGCAAGGGTAGGGCTTGAGGCTGGGTGTTAGCAGGATTCGGTAATGGCTAGAAGGTCTAGCTGGTGTTCTAGTATCAGGTTGTGGATATCTATTACATGTTCTCCTAAGAAGCGGGTGTTGATTAATGCACATGTGTGGCTTCTGAGTGGGTGAGGTGGAAATGAGGGGGTGACAGCGTAATGCAGTAAAAGTGTTATGTCCCCAAGAGGCGCTGGTGATGCGTCATGGGCTATCTGTGAACATCATGATGCTTCAGGTTAGGAAAATAAAGTGGAGGTGCCCTAATGGTGGGCATGGAGGGAGCTGCATAGGGAGTGGGATGGTGCCTTAGGTGGGTGTAAGTGCAGAGTCTAGCTAATCTGAGTGAGCCTGAAGATGGGAGTGTTGTGGGGGTGAGAGAGGTTGTTTTCTTGCTCTGAGACAGGAGCAGCAATTTTTCTATAGGTATGCTGTTGTTTCCCAATGTAGTCTGTGCTTGGGGTGCGGAGTGTAAGGTATGTGGTTGCACACGGAGCGTTAACATTATTTTTGGGTGATGTGTGGGGTCTGTTTGCATGATTGGTACTATGGTCTCTAGGAGAATTATAGGGCGATATGGCACAGATACCTGTATTGGGACCGGTATTGGGCCTGGTGGTGCTGTACCAGGGGAAGTCTGTGACCAGGATGGCGTTTGTCTTGCTATCAGTAAGTACAGGGTGGTGCTGATTAAGCGTGATTGAATCCCTGATGTGATTTAATGAAACTGCAACGGGTTTGGAAGTGCTTTCGCTTTCTGTCGGTAATCTTACTTGGGGACTCGGTTCTAAGTGTGTTTGCGAGTGTGCAAGTGTGGTAGCACACGTTGTATGCGTAATGTTTCCATTTTATCACCTAACATAGTGTGTGAACATTCCTCTGTACTTAATAACCAGATTGCATCACCTCCTGTAAGCTTAAATCTGGCTGCTCTTCCATTGTTTCCAAATTGAGAGCCTTGCTCTGTTGTTCTGTGCCTTTACACTACCATATAGAGGGCAAACGTACAGACACCCTGCTCCAGTCTTTACACTGGTAGTACAGCGGGGGGATTACTGGTTTTAAATCTAGATACTACAAAATATCCACACTTCTTTATTAATTTAGAGTCTATTAGTGTATACTTCACTACAAACAATGGAAACTCCTGCAAATGGTAAATTGACTAGGATGAGCTTAGAAGCTTTCCAGAGTGCTAGTGAGAGAAATAGATTTTGACGGTAAGCCTAGGGAAGAGTTTATAGCTGCCCATGCGGATTACCAGACTGATTGTGATACTCATGATGAAAATGGGGGGGGTGCTCTGATGGGGTCCTTACCCCTAGAAAAGTCACAGATGTTGCCACTGGGATTGAAACCTGTCCTGTCACTTCTATTAAAAAACCAAACATTTTTTCTTCAGGGGATGCCCGGGAACCAGAGTTATTGAGGATGAAATTGGCCTTTGAATACACAATGTTATAGACTGAGGTTGAGTTGAAGAAGGAGTAGTTGGCACAACACGTTATACTCAAAGGAAGACATCTTGAACTGAAGGATAGGGATCTTGAATTCAAAAACAGAGACACTGAATTTCACAGACTCCAGCTAGTGAAAACTAAGGTAGCAACTTTAGCCAAACCAATTGGGAGTGTTAGGTCTCGTGCAACCATGTTTATGATACAATTGGCTGGTGTGTATGTTGCGGGTTCTGCTATCCTCCAATTGATAGAAACATTTCACATGGCTAGTCGTAGCCATGATGTTGACCACAGAGATTGGGCTAAGTGTATGTGAAGTAAGTACCTCAGACTGGTTATTGTTTTCGGAAACTGAGTGTGGAGGAAAGAAGCCAGGATGTGTGCATGAAAGCAGCATTGATTGCCAAGTTTGGCAAGCCACCTGCCCAGTACCTTAAGAGGTTCAGGGATTATAAGAAGAAAGAGAACATGTCTCAGGTTGATTGTGTGAGTGCTGCACATATGAGTCTGATGGAATGGATACAAAACCAAGTGTTGAACTGTCACACCTCTTGTTTTTTTATCATTTCTCTGAGGCTTGTTCACCAGAGCTGCATCAGTACATTTCTGACAATAATATCTTGGACCCCTTTAAGTTGGCCAAGCTTTCTGATAAGTGGTTCTCCAACAGGGGGTCCCTTAAGGATCCCAGTGGGAAGGACAAGGAGAAAGAGAAAGGGACCCCTCAGAAGGCTGAGGAGTCCAAGGAGCAGCCACATCCGAATAAATCTAAACATTCTCCCTCTAAGGTCAAAATATCGAGTGGGGCTAGTTATCATGGGTTTGGGAGTAAGAGTAGTGGAGCTCCTGCTGGAGAGCAGGCTCCCAATGGATCCAGTTCAGCCCCTCACATTCCTGGCACCTGTTGGGACTGTGGGGCTTTGAACCACAGAAAGGGTGAACCCAAGTGGAAAGGTAAGGTACTTGGTGTCCGGGCAGTCAGTCTGACCAACCATTACTCTATGCCTGAGGTGGAGGCCACTGTCATCCACTCCTCTCCAGGAATCACCTTTGGTGATCCTGCAGAGATGTCTTAGTTTCCCTTGGAAGATTCTTAAGAAGTGTCCTCATAAATGGCCAGCCTTCCACTGGTTTGAGAGACACTAGGGCTCGCATGACAGTGGTGGACAGGAGCCTGCTCAGAACATAGGACTCTGTAGGTGCTCCTCTGAGAACCACTTTGTTAGATCGTGGGCTGCCCAAATTATCTCCTGTAGCTCTAGTCATCATTCACCATATCTCGGGAGGAAAGCTCATGGGAAACGGGGTCGCCTTGGAAGTAAGACACTGTGAAGCAACACAGGTTTGAGCTCCGGGTCTGCACTTAGAAACCACAAGGTATTAGGCATGTTATAAATAACCAATTATAATACTTATAATTAAGTTCAGATTGATGACAAGACAGCAAGTTTATGGTTCCCATGACTACAACAGTAGTAGTAGTATGTTGGATAATGACTTAGTAGCGATGGGGTCAATTTCAGATGGGTTACCACTGACTGCTGCTGCAGTCTCTGTGTCACAGGTACCACAGGCACTGACTGATAGTCATTTACCCAAACCAAAGGGGAAACTCATGGCTAAGAGGAAGATTAAGAAGACCAGCTCTTCCTGTTGTTTCTACAGCTCCCACTGTGGTCCCAGCTCCCGAGGGACTATGCCCAGTGATGATCCTTGACGCAGCTCCACAGTGAGAAGAGTCAGAGTGCCCTCCTCTGGGAGATGCACTCAACCCAAAAGATCACCCTCACCGTCAATGCCTGCTGGCTGAATGTGGGCCCTCTAGGGGGAATTGTTGTAAGGGTCAAAGAGAGTGCCACTCTATTGAGGGTCTAAAATAAATTGACCCAGGCACAAGGCAAAGTGCCTAGGCCATTTAAGATTTTTTGTGAGGGTGAACTCCTTTACAGTGAGCCCACTCACCCTGACCCTGGTGCAGTCAAGAGGATGGTTGTATACAGGCGCTTCCTTTTGCAGTTGGCACACTTGGTGCCCTCAGCAGTCATCTTGGCACCAAGAAGACTAAGCAAAGGCTCTCGGCCCTCTTTTACTGGCCCAGAATGTGAGTAGAAGTGGAAGCTCACTGCAAGACCTATCCCACTTGTCAGTTGTATGGCAAGATGGGAGGCAGTGCCATTGCCCCACTGCAGCCTTTGCCAGTGGTTGGCATAGCATTTTAGAGGGTGGCCATCGACATTGTTGGTCCCCTTGACCCTCCCACATCAAGTGGACACAGGTTCATCCTGGTACTTGTAGATCATGCAACCAGGTACCCTGAGGATATACCACTTTGGACAATTACAGACAAGGATGCTGCCAGGGCATTCCTGGACATTTTACCAGATTTGGATTCCCTAAAGAGGCGATCTCTGACAGAGGAACCAACTTCATGTCTAGTTACATGCAAGCTGTGTTGAAGGAATGTGGTGTTACCTATACGTTCTCCACCTCGTACCATCCTCAGCCCAATGGTCTGGTTGAGAGGTTTAACACAACTGCACTACACCTGTTTTGCAGCTTCCACTACTGCTGAGGTTCCAGTTGTGCATGTGATCTAAGTGTGCAAGGCTGCTGAAACTCACAACTGGGAGACTGACAAAGGTACCCACAGTCTGCAGATAGCCACTTGCCTAAGGTAGGCAATGCTTGTAAAGTAGCCTAAATGTGGAAGGGTAGCGAAAATCTGCCAATGGCCTTGTAGTCAGAGGAGGGAATAATTTGTACATAGCCCAAGTTGGCATGGTGATTTTAAGTGTGCATTCAGGACCCACCAACCAGCCCTGCCCCACCAGGACCCACCCCCCAATAGTTGGTAGTATCATTGCCTTTAATGCCCTATGTAGCCATAGACCCCCCACTGCAAGCCACCCAAATCAGCCAGGACCATCTTGGGCACAAAACCAAAGACCACACAATTATAAATGATAAAACCTCAGAATTATGTGAAGCCCTGAGCCTCCAAGTATCATCAAAGGAAACCTCTAGAGGACTAAGGAGAACAGATTATGCCACACCCGAGAATGGGATGTGGCAAGAGTAACACAGTAGAAAGCAGGGGTGTTGCTAGGTTTGGAAAAGACCCGGGGCTACGCTGCTGTCGGAAATGTCAGGATTGGGGGCTAGCTAGACTTTTGTTTGTAGCTCCTGAGATTCTATCCGGGGCTACAACCAAAAGACCAGGGGCTATAGCCCCTTTAGCCCCCCCTAGCAACGCCTCTGGTAGAAAGGATACACAAAATGGAACCACATCCAGCCACAAGGCCACCAAACACCAACACAGCAATGGAGTACACACCCACATGCCCGACGGTAAAAAGAACCACTCCAAAAACAAGAAAAAAATCATTGTACCTACCAGCAGGATACCGGGACTCCAAAGGAAAAAGGCAGAAACAAGCAGAAGGAGAATGATGGGAAACAGCAACTTCACTCCATACATCACCAAAACAAAAGGAGACCTCCAGCAATACCAACATGGGGCAGAAGAGGAGCCTGGAGAAGACATGAACCCAATACGAAACCTAGCCTACAAACTTAATGACGAAACAGACCTATCAGAACCCAACCCACACCCTGAGGATAGTAAGGAGAATAACCAACAAGACCACCTAAAGATGCAAGCAAGAACAAAACAAGCCACTATAAAGAAAAAAATACACTGCAATCTAATCAATGCCATATTAATGTCCAAACACACAGCAGAGTTCTATGATTTACTCTGCGACAGGGGAATTGTGATCCTATTCATCACAGAACACATGGCTAGATGAAAACTACAAAGTCATGCTACAAAGCTGTCTACCTGACAGCTTCCAATGCATACAGGCAAACAGAAAATCAATAAGAGTAGGAGGAATAGCAGTGCCTTACAAAGAATACCTAAAAATAAAAACAGCCAACCCACTGAACATTCTAAAACTGCGATTCCCTAGTCCTTCACCTGACATCGGACCCACAAACAAACCACACATCTATAGTCACCTATAGACAATCGACCTATGATGCAACCTTCATAGACACCTTCGTAGAAGCAGTCAAGAACCTGGCCATCAAACATGATCATTTGATCATTCTGTAGGATTTCAATATATTGTTCGAAGAAGAGAAAATGAAAATCTTTAAAATATATATGCAGCTTTTAATTTATGGAATTCTCTGATTGTGAGCAAAGGCAATGCAACTGAAGAAAAGGGATGTCAGAAGAGTTCGGATTAGTTTCAATTTAAAGATGTTGGATTGCTCTTTTTTGGATGACAGCAATACCAGCATGTTTTTTTTTAAAGCGGTTTGTCCTTTCTGTTTGTGAATAAATATCTACAGCACGAGAAGCTGTGCATGTCACTATTATGCCAGATACCATCTTTGAGTCACTGGAAAGCAGAATGAAAGTTGTGGTTTCATGTTATTAAAAATCAAACAATCTTTTCGTGTTCTACCTTATGCTGGCACCCATCAGACACATAAATGTGCCCTGCAGTTCTTATGTTTGTATGTTTGAGATAAACGTGAAGACGAACATTGAGAGTGGTTTTGTTTTTAGACGTTATCGAAACAATCAGATTTCGAGTTAGAGAACTTTCATATGAAAGTCGTATCTGTCAATGAGGCACATATCACGCAGATATGCCATTGAACGTGAAAGGACCTCTGAAGTCAACTTAAAACGTTCTTAGTGTGATAGATAGTGTGGCATTGCCCAGCCATTTGCTGAAATAGGATTTAAAATGTTATATTAGCCAGTGCCTACCAATTCCATCTTCACATTGGAGGAAGTTGTTGTGCAAGATGGAGAGAAGGAAAGCACATCTGGTCCAAATGAGAGAAGAAAGAAAAAGAAGGAGAACTCCATGGGCATCTGGCAGAGAGAGTAGGCAGAGAGGTAGGGTGTGCGATATACAATAAAACAAATCAGAGGGATATTTCATGGACACAGAAGGATTGCGGGAGGAGGGACTTTAAAGGGAGACAAAGAGATCGAGGTGAGAGCGAAGAGACAACAAGACCGAGGAAGAGAGAAAGGGAAACAATGTAAGTGTTCTTCTTTATTGTATCTTTTAAAGTTGGGGATCTCCCTAAAGTACAACAAATAATGCTATATTAACAAATCCTCTGACTCCATTTGGAGCAGCACACAGCATATATTTGCTGTGCGAACAACAGCCCCAGGCTTTGCACACATCCATATAAGCACATGAGGAAATACCCACGTTCTATTGCACACCTGCAACGTTAGTGGGAAGGCCCTCTTCAATGCATTGTGAACTGTTAAGTTATGTCAATGTGCACAACTTGCAACATGAATCTCACAACGTGGCATTTCTAGAGAGGGGGCAACTAGAACAATCAAGTCCATGGTAGAAATGTTCTCCCCATCGTTTTGCTAATCAAATAATGATACCCATACTTATTTGTGAAATATTCTGTGCTGCTAATAATAGTTGCCCATTTTACGTTACATATTGTGCATGCACCCTCTATATGTCCCTTTTCCACCTCCTGTGTTGTCCCAGGGTCAATCATTGCAGGAGGCAGAAAAAGGAGGCATAAGAAAATAAGTACAAAAGACATAGATACGCTCCCGGGTCTGCCTCACCACCACAATGTGACAGAAATACCCAGTCTCCTGGCCCCACTTCTCACTTCTCATGTTTGCTCTCTCAACTACCAGCTGTGGGGTGTAAATTCAGCCCCAGAATGACATGAACTGAAAGACAAAGCAAGGCCTCCACTCAAACCTTAATATATAACTGAGGCCAAGTGAATGCAAAACGTGGGCCTCACTGAACCTTGCCAAAATGGAAAAGTGCCCAAGTTAAGGAAAGTGTGCCTTAAAATATTAATACAAAAACAAAGAGGTGATGGCTGGAAGGTTTAGACTGAATCTTAACCAGTGGCGTTGCTCTGGGCAACCTTCCAGACCATCGTTCTTCGTCTGCCAAGCCATTACAGAAGGGGAAAAACCAGGCAGAAGGGATGTGGCCTAGCAGTTTGGGCTGGACTGCCCCTTTTAAGGTGGGGTCACGCCTGAAGGTCTTTCCCCTTCTGTTATGGCTTGGCAGGCGAAGAACGGTGGTCTGGAGTGTTGTCCAGAGCATTGCCAGTGGTTAAGATTCATTCTAAAACTTCCAGCCATCACCTCTTTGTTTTTGCTTTAAAATATTAATACAGCAGAGTGTGCCCAATGGATTCTAACATGTGAGCTTCTTCAAATGCTGACTTCATGTAAAATGGAAAAGGAATAGTATGATTGAGATTCAAAACTGCAGCAGTACACAAGGGGAAAGATACATTGAAATCCTGTGTATCTGGGAAATAAGAAGGAACTTAGGATATTTGGAAAAGCAAAGCCTAGCAACATAATTCATTTGAAATAAATGAAACACCTATTTTCCAACCTTGCAAAGTGACATTATGTAAAATGGAAAGGCCTACTTTGTTTTAAAATGGACACTGGCTTCATGTTAAACATATATCCATTTGTGAATAACTTGGGAAATGTCATGTTCTTTCAACTGTCAGATTAAAAGAACCAATGCTAAATGGACAAACGGCCAACATGTGATGTGATGTACGAAATCAGATGTGTTACATGTACATTAAATGGTAGTGATCTAAAAAGGAATTTTTTCAGAATTGAACAAGTGGCTTTGCTTTGCAGCTTCCCTACTGAACTGTGATATGGACTATGTTATCTGTACCCCTGACCTCATTGATCTTTGGATGGTTCATGACAAAAATGCAGGCCTGCTCGGGCACAAAGCTGGCAAAAAGCAAAGAAAAATACAGTTTTTGATCAAATTCATGGAGGGGTCAGAAAAGGAAATACAGGCCTGACCTCTCTCCACATAAACTGTGCATTAACTTCAAACAGAGACCTTTTAAGGTACTTATTGTCAGGGCTGCAATAAAATTAGACACACAGACCCATGTCATGTGACTTTTAAGAACTTAAACTCACTTTTCTTGCTGGATAGAAACTTAAGGATGCCCATCTGTAAGTGATTTCAATCCGGCACTTCACCTAAGTCAACGCCTAGTGTGTAATGCACAACTTTAATCCTTATTTATTTTACATCTAAAAGTTATTTTATTCTGAACGATGTACCACTCATATCACGCCCCTCTCTTGGAACCCCCCTGGTCACACTGAACCAGGAATCAGGCTATTTATTTATGTAGTTCCCAATACAATCACACTATGTTTAATGGATATACAATAATCACCAATATGGGATGATGTAACACTAAGCAATCTCTTTAATCACAAGGAGTAATAGTGAGCAAAACAATTCATTACAAAAATAATACTTTTGTGTGTGTGATCAAATCAAATAGCAATGTGGTTACTATTTCCCCCTGCACACCACTCAATTCCCCCAATAGGCAATGTAAAGAGATAGGAGGAGAGATAGCAGGTATCAGGAATGCAGAATTCAAACAAAATGCCAATACCAATTTCCCTGCAGCAAACACAAGAGAGAAACAGAATTAATTGACAAACTGTCTAAATGTTTTTAAAGATATCTGAGAATGGATTGGGTAAAACATTAAATATGGTTTAAATGACTGAAATTGTTCCAATTCTAATGGGAGCCCCTTTAGATAGTTACAGACAAACACTAGCAATGATTTAATATTAATAAGCAACGTGCAAACTTAAAACTGAGGTCGGGTGCAATCTAAAGCTGTTTCACACGTGTACTATTTTGCCAAAAGGAAAATTGGCGGCAAACTTTTCAGCATGCGGTAATCACGATTGCGGGAGAACTATAAGGATTGGTCCTTTGGAAAGCAGAGAAAATAAGGTACAAGCAGAAGTTGACATTTTGTTTCTAGCATAGAAATTGAGGAAGTTATGGACGTTTTAGTGGAGGTCGTTTTTCTGAGATAGGTGCAAGAATGGGAAAACAAGGATGCACTTTTCAAAGACAAATGGATTTTTGTTTACACTAGGTTATGACTATAGAAAAAGAGAATGCCACACATGAATCTCCATCAATCCTGGCCAGGGACCCTTCATGTGGTGGATAATCAATTTCTTTATGGGATTCAATTTATTGATTCACAGCACTGTGGTTTTATGATTTTAGAATACAAATAAGAGAACACAGTGCAAGAAAGGTTCTGACAATTCAAACTACTCCTAACAATATCAGGTTCTAAATACAAGAGAGGATGGGTTTAGATAGGGATTGAACTATGGACAATACATATGCTAGTGACACAGTCCTATCTATGGATACTCATTATATGGGTTTCAAACGGAACCATCAGGGATTCTGGTCAGGGATTCTGGTTCTGGGACAGACTGCTCGGCACACTGGACTGGACTGGGTCTGCAATCAGCAAGGCGCTCTGGTCACCGCACGACAGGAATGGACAGGTTCGGCACAGCACAGCACAGCACGGACCAGGATTGGGTTTAATCTGCTCTTCTTGGTTCTGAAGATAATTATTTAGCAGGCAAGCAGTTACAGCACAGCCCGGCTTTTTCTTTTGTTCCCCTTAGGTTTTGTGGGATTCTTTTTGGTTCTGGAAATTCAAGGCCTAGTTGAAAATGGTTCAACTAATGGAATGGACCTTTCTGCTTGCCAAGTTTCTGGAGCCTGGAGCAGGGAATATGGATGGTTCTCTCGCAGGGTGCTCCGCCAGCAATCGGTTAGTGGGTGAATCTGTGTGTGCTTTTAAGGCCTCAGCTGTCTCTTATTTATGCTTAGGATAAAGGGGTGTGTGCTGGTTTATCCTAAGCGTGCCCCCTTTAGGCAGGCAATTGGCTACAATCTCTTCTCTCCCTTGATTGGAGAAGAATAAAGGGTGTCAGCATGATGGTGTGAGTTTATGAGTCAGAGAATCCTCCCCTGGTGCCTTTGAACATAAAATCTACTTTTGGTACAATACATATTTACATGTGTGCAATCTTTATAACAATAACATATATAGATTACATATTTTGTGCAGCAGATACTCCTCTGATCCTCGTCACTGTGGGATCTTGTGTCTGCTTTTGACAGAATTTCGGTCTTTTTGACCAGAACACAATGTCCAGTTTATCCCAAAATGTGTACAAATAGGCGCGTTGAACATGGACATAAGGGTATAACATTTCATACTTCTGGCACAAATGCGTTTGGTGTAAAACCACCTTTTCCACTGTTTCCTTCTAGAACATGTCACACAGTTTTGCTGCCTCTTAAGATGTACAGTCAGAATTTAGATTCATAAATATGGGATTTTTGTAATTTAAACAATTTTACGTGGTAAGTTATATGTCTTTAACAAAATGTTTCTTTGTGAATGTCCAGCCCCAAATTGCTGTTTGTCTCTGCCTCCTTCTGGCTCTCAGCAGTTAGAAGCAGTCTCTTCCCATTTCCTCCAGAGGCCCAGGCCATTTACGACCCTTCACATTTAGCCTTCCCTTGACTGGAGGAAATCTATTGTCTTCTTCCCCTGGCAGACCAAATTCTCCTCCCCTAATCTAATCATCACAGAGGTGTGATTTCCTGGAGGAGTGAGCAGAAGGGAGATGCCCTGCCCCCGTGGGCGAAGCTGTTGGACTGGTTAAATTGCTTTAGGCAGGCCTAAATTCAATGTCATTTTGTTACATTTTTTTCTTGGTTTAAAATAAACTTGTAATTTCAAAACAAGCAGCTAGAACACTGATTCCAGATTCTAAACCATGGGATTTAAATAGTTACAACCTAGGTTACTCTCAATAACAGGTCACTTAGTTTTCAGACATTAGATTTCAGTTGTACAAGTTTAAATCCGTATGATGCAATCTACTGACAGCTGTCATACAGGCCACGGGTACTGTGCCCAGATTTTGACAGATTTCACAGGCAGGCACATTTTTGCTGTGAATGTTTTGATGACAAATTCAGCATTTCAGAACATTGTATGTTCATAATGATTTCTTGAACTAAGTGACTTGTAGCACCCAGCAAGAATATTGCATGTTTGATGGTGTATTGTGCCGGCATTCTGCAGTTTCAGCAACCAGGAAAAAGATTTAAATGCAAGATTTTGAATTTCTTTCAGCAAAGCACTACTTTTCATGCAGGCTTCATTTTTAGCCCAGCCCAGTGACATGTTTCAGCAGTGAGGTCTCCGTTCCACTACTGCCAACATGCATGGTAGATTGGCAGCCATCTTTTCGTATTGTAAGGCGCAATTCTCAAAGGTTTTGGCGCGCACAGGGATTTTGCGGCCATTTTGAAAATGGCACCACCAGAACATAGTGATGCCAGAGGGCAAAGCATAAGTGGCTTAATACATCCCACCCATATCAATTAATTGCCATTTGATTGACATTGGACTCATTTTCCTAGATAAAAAAGTGAATTGTGTGTCCCAGTAATCGCATCCAGGACACATATTATAGATCACAAAAGGCCTCTCAGTTCTATGAAAATATCAACATAATGCAATGTTTGTAATTTGAGGTAGAGATACAAATGGAATTGTAACACTCCTATAAATGACAGAAATGCAAAACTTGATGAGCTAATCAAAAGTAGAATCAATATGCCTTTTGGGAAGTCTGATGTTCATAACTATTTGGGTGTATGAATAAACTGTGAAAAATGAAAGCTCACTCCTGGAAGGTCATGCTGCAGTCAAAGTTGTGTCCCCAGACCTGACATAAATTGCTGAATCAGAACATATATATTTTATGGTGGTTATCTGTACATTGAAGAAAGTTGTCATGTTGTGACTTTCTCAAAGAAAATGCAACTTGAAATGCCATTTTAAAATGCATTTCTCTCCTCCCCTCATCATCCAGAATAGGGACCTCCTAAAGCCCTTGTCCTATTGGACATAGGGCAGATGTTGGACTAAAGAGATGGGGGAGAAAATGAATGTCCAATCTGATCCGTGGGAAAATGGCTTGGCCCATCCCCATATTCATGATTTGGAGTGTGTCCCAGGTGCAATATACACTTAAATGCTCTATGGGAAAGGGAAGAGAGTTGCCAAAACAATTGGGGTTCCACCGTCCCAGGAGAACAGCAGACTAAACACCATCTTAGAAGAGAAATCTTCCTACATTGAGAGACCTTAACTTTGCATAGGAGGCAGAGACTGGGAAACCTAAAAACTGACTGGGCCTGACATGTGAGGAGCCAGATGAGGACTCAGTGCTGGTGACTATCCTTGACAGAAGCCTTTAACCAGATATGTGCTTTCCCTGAGTGCCCAATAACCAAGTTCTCACATGTAACAAGATTGATCCAAATGACAACAAAACTGTGGAGGGAATCTGCCAGCATTAATCTCCTTCCAGCATAATGGATGGGGGGGGGGGGCAAAACTGTGTTGACCCTGGCCATATGTGACTACAAATATAACTGAATTGATTCCCATATAGAAAAGCACCACATCCAGTTTAAACTGAAATGTGAGTGGATTCTATCTGTTGAAAGCCATTCCTTTAAATTAGTGGGTTCTCTTGCATTAGTGGGAGGCGGAGTGATAGTGTGTACCAACTTCATGTATTTGATCAAAAATATAATTGAATTAATTCCCATGGGGTCTTTTATCACAGGGTGATGTTTTTTTAACTTTTGAAATTAACAAAGATCATTCCAGTGTGCCTTAAATGACTTTAGTCTTCAATGTAATTTTGTAACTCTGTTTTTTATTTCAATGTGCTGTGTCCCCAAAACAAATTGTCCCATTGATTTCATCTCTCAAATACCTGGCTTTCATTTGAATTTGCCATGTTCCGAAAAACAAACATCCCTATCCATTCCATGGTCCCAAACCCTGCATGTCAAAATAAACCAGGTGTGAGTCTCCAGTGAAAGAAATACACTGCCTGCTAGGAGTGAACAGGTGACACTCATAGCACAACATTTTCAGACTGATTTGGGGTACAGAAGGAAAAAATGTGCTGATTCAAAATAACATGTGTGTGTTCTCAAGTGCATGTATTATGGGTGCAGTGACATTAAGTTTATGTTCAAATTGAATGTATAGATTCTTGTGAACTTTCTAAGCTGATAACCAAATGACAATTTGCCCGATTGTACTGTCATATTGCAATACATTGTGTAATTTCATAATTTGGAATTTGCGGGAGAGGAGATTAAAAGAGTGTGCCTGATTTCTATTCTTTCAAATGCAAAAGAAAAGTGTCCCATCTATTTTGTTTAGATTTGGATGCCACAGAGAAGGTGGCATGTGTAAATTAATTGTTTTCTAGTTATCTGTTAAAATCTTTTGTTAAACAAACGTCCAGACTATCCAACCAATCACATCATAGAGACATCACACTGTATATCCAAAGATGTACTGTTTCTTCAGAACACACTAGACACACATCCACAAATAAGTACATGGACATTTTTAGAGACATTTTGCCAAAAACGTATTTATAAAAGTAACATGTTCATTTTTAATACAAAATACATAAAAAAAAATGTAACATAACTGAAAAGCTGCAGTAAATATATTGGAAGTAAAAATGGCTGGCAAATTCACCACACACTACCAATGCAGCCAGAGAGTGCAAAAAGGGGTGTGTTGGAGGGAAGATAGGTGAGAATGGTAGGAAAATTACATAGATTTCACTTAGAGATGGGCTTTAAATGGGTGGGACACAAAGGCAAACTACATAAATCCATCATCATATGCCATCTGCATTGAAAAACATTACAAACATACATTCAATGCCCCTATTTCAAGCTCGTATGTTAAAGCTACTAGTTTTGGCTTTAATGTAGCGCGTTTGGCACCACCTAATAGCCAAAATAAAAAACCTTAACAATACATACATGGTGTCCTTTCACTCTGTTCCATCTCTCTTCTTTGTTTTGACCCTCTGTAACAAAACCACTATCTGCTATCCTGCTACCCAACCCCAATACTCTCAGCTTTCCCACCCATTCCAAATATACCAGCTCTCTAACAATACAGAATATTGTTAATCTTCAGGGCTGCGTTATCTTCAAAGCATTGACTTTTCCCCAGAGTGACAGTTTCAGGGATGTCCATGTCACTAGCTCCATCCTAAATTCTGCTACTGCTAAGGACAAGTTCAACTGCATCATCTCTCTTGGAACTTTCACAAACCAGATTCCCAAGTACTTAATTTAAGCCATATCAGACAATGGGCCTCATCACAAGTTGTGTGGTAGCCCTTGAATGCAGTGGTAACACTTTCCCCGCTGCAGTTAAGGGCTGGCCCTATCACGAGTTGGGCGCAAAATGGGCTGTTTTACCTCCAGTTTTTTGCTGAAGGTGAAAATCCCATTTAGCGCCCTGTTTTCGCCGCAATTACTGCTGTCTGTGTTAGCGCATGGTATTTGCGCATGTTATTTGTGCTGAAAATGCACATTGTGCCCAAAGGGGAATGGGGATTTACCATGAAACGCCCAACCTGTGATCTGGCGCTAATAACACCGGACCGGGTGGCGCAAATGCAATTACAGTTGGGTGGTATTACTGCCGGGATACCGCCCAAATCATGATGGGTCCCAATGGGATTCATCACGAGTTGGGCAGTAGCCCTGAAATGTGGCGGTAATGGTATTACTGCTGCATTTAATGGCTGGGCCTATCACGAGTCTGGCAGCTTCACCCCGAGCTCTTTTCCCCTGAGTAAATACACTGACAAAATGCCCATTTTCAGTGCAATTGGCACCAGCGGTATAAGAGCACAGGAATTGAACAGAAAATGCCCCATTGGGTCCAATGTACCCAATGAGGAATCGGGAGTTACCGCTACCACCAAACCCGTGATCCGGCAGTAATACTGCCTGACCAGTTGGCGGTAGCGCTATTTGCCCGGGTGGTATCCCAGCAGTAATTCTGCCAGGATTCCCCCCAACTCGTGATGAGGCCCAATATTACTCTTCCAGCAGTTTCCGTACATTGGTAGATCATCAATTTTTGAACAGTTAATTTTATAGCTTGAGACCCCTAGAAATTGTTGATTCTCTTCATTGATACTGTTACAAAGTCCTTAGAACTCTTAAGCACCAAGAGCAGGTCATCAGCATAGAGCCATAGATTTGCTCTTTTCCACCATAATTCATTTCCATGACTCGACCATCTTTTGCCAGAACAAAAAGCAATGGGGATATCCCTGCCTTTTCCCATGGCTGAAAGTGATGATCGGGGAGCACATCAAGTTCATTATGACGGAGGTCATCAGATCACACTATAGCAGTCTATTCCAACGTTTCAAACCTTTTCCAAATCCCATTTCTTCCAGCATCTTCAAGGGGAACATCCATCCAATAAAATAGTAGACCCTCTCAACATCTAACAAGAGTGCCATCACCATTGTGTCCAACCTCCTGCCTTCTATCATTCTCACTTTCAGCCTCCTCCTGTTCAGAGTAGCATGTCGCCCTTTCACAAAGACAATCTAATTTAGTTCTATAATTATAGGTAATATCCTCTCCAGTCAGTTTGCTGTGACCTTTGCTACCACCTTGCAGTTAGTGTTAATTAGGCTTATTAGTTTGTATCTATTTAATAGTGTTGCTTTCTTCCCTTTCTTCAGCAACACTGCATTATTTAAATGCAGTGCTTAATTTGTGGCAGTGTTTGCCGGTGGCCAACACCGGCACTGTTTTTTCGGCACCAGCACTGTCTGCAAATGCCCTTAATCATGGCTTGCTGGGCAGCGGTGCACATGGATAGAGGCATTCATCAAACAAAGTTAACAATTAAGTGTTAACTTTTTGTGATGAATGCACTCATTAGCTGAGGCTCAGCTGGCAGTGCTCCAGCCACCCACCGGCCTGGCGCCAGTTAGGAGGCAGCCCAGCTCAGGCTGCGCTCTCTCTCAATAACAAATTGTAACTTGTAGGTGGGGTGGGTGGTGTGAACTGCGTGCTCATGTATGTGTTGCTTTGGGGGGCGGGGCTACCTCCTGTTGGTGTTTCTGAAGTCTTACAGACCACAGAGACTCACCCCTTCCACATGTGGAAGAAAACAACAGGCCTAGCGTTTCCAGCCCACTGCTGATCGTGCCGCCCAGAGTGCCACCAGCATGAAGGTAAATCCTGCCCCAACCCCGCACGTGGTCCTGTGTATCTGGGCTGTATCCAATGTCTGTTTTCCGTCAATTGTTCCATTATCCTAACATCCTTGGAGTGTTCGGAATGCGTGAGCAGCTGCTGTGAATTTTGCCCAAATTTAAAAATCACTTTTTCTTTTCTCAAAGAGAATACGCAAGGTTCACAGAAGACTTCCGTGTGCCATTTGCACTTGCAATAAGAGACCTAATAACTGGGACTGGAGGCATATACAACCCTGCACTACATCATGTAATGAAACCCTTAATTTTCAGAAAGACGGAAACGTGTATGATGTAGCTCGGTTAGTTGGGTACCTGATGTAGAGATTTGCAGGAGAAAATGAATACGCACTGTTTAAAAAGCTAGAATTCGTTGCTAAGCATTAAACAAGAAAACTAAATGAATATCATTAAAATAAAATGCAATTTTTTAGAATGTGGCCATTGCTTTAGCCTCCTATCTTGTGATCCCCGATTGCGCGAGCCTGCTCGTTCATGAGAGGCCGGCTGCACGAAGTGACACAAAACAAACATCACCATCCATTGTATGACGCTCTCTCTGTGTTTGCCACCTGGGACAGGGAGGCTTGGCTGAATTAGGCCACAGAGATGTGTGGGGGGTGGGTAATCATAATAATAAGTATAGGAGGTATTCAGGGAGGGTGAGAGGGGTTGGGGGGGGGGCTGCCGGTTGTCTCCCCCGCCTATATTTGCGGACAAATTGATTTAAAGAAAAATATAATTCGAAGAAATAAACTCGACCACCTCACCCCAAACCCATGCATGTATGTCTATATGGTAAGGGACCTACAAAGCACACATGCATCTGGCAAGTAACGGCACGTCACACTAGAGGGTAAACCGCTGACCAGAATCCACACCACAGCTAGCCGCCACACCATCTTCAGCCAAAAACCACAACTCACCTCTCTGATTAGTCAAAGGAAACATTTGAGCCTCTGGGGTGGAGGGATAGCACGCACAGGGCAGGCGGCCTGGTCTAATGGTGAAATGTTACCAAGAGTCGCAACTTGCACACCCTGAGCCACTGGTTCGCAAGAGCCAAATCCACTCCATGCTTTCAGTCTAGCCATAGCGAATGCATATGAATACAGGGGGTCAGAATGGGAAATCGTGACATAGCTGGAGGGCATGAGGAAAACCTGGTGGGGTTGCAGATCTCGGGGACTGGACTTGGCAGTGCTGGCATTAGATTCATACAGAACAAAAGGAACTCTGCAAGTCAAGTATATGAACATGTTTAAGCCACCCTACTACAACTTATTCTTAGGTGAACCAAGCAAAAGCAAAGCCAATAGGTTTTAATCATCTTATGCTTTGTGCAGTGTCAAATGCTCCGAAAATAGCTCTATTCCTGGTAAATCACCATATTCAGGTTATAGCCTCCACAGGTGCTGCCATAATAGGCCCATTGTACCCTGGCAATACCCAAGTGTGCCCTGAACTGCATATGTAAGGTGTAGATCTGCATGCACGCATGCTGTCAAAATACACCAACTGCGCTCTCCAGTGCACATGGCCTCAATAATGCCTTCATAAGCCTGGCACAGTCCCCATATGTAAGATGAGCTTCATAATTAGGCTTTTTATTGATTGTTTTCTGTTCAGTAATGAAAGGTTTTCAAATAAGGCAGTGGGGGGGGTTATCATGTGGACCCAGATCAGCTACCAGTATAAGCAGATGTGGTGTTTGAATATGGAACTTCATTCCAATCACTATAGCAGATGTACGTACAGAAACCCAGATGTTAACAACTGGATTCAGTGCAAGCTATGTCAAAACGGCTTCTTCTGGATTCAAAAGGTTTGCAAGTGTCAACGCGGTCACCTACACAAAAGCATTTAATGATAAAATTGCCTGGTAAACACAAAAGGTCAGTATTAACACAGCTGGTAATCTGCTACTTGAGACACACAAACACTGTTCTTTTCTAAAGAGAGAATTAATACCGCCCCCTCCCTGCGGTCACCATTGGTATTTTCCTCCTCTTGGAGGAGATACGCTGTTTTCATTAAACAGTCCCCCAGAGGCTACAGAGCAGATTCGGTGAAGCCATCAGAAGGGGCAGTGTATTCCAGCATCTAGGAGAAAGCAGCATAGAGGCACAGGCATCACTTCTCAGAGATGTTACATGACCCAGCAAAGTGAATGTGCCCCACTACTGCAGCCCACCGGCTGAACACAGATCCGTATGATGTGAGAGGTACACTTCAGCCATAGGGCTTCTTTCAGTGGATTGCACTTGCACAATCTGAATGCCAGCATCAAAGGGCCAGGGTTTGCTAATGGGTCGCATCGTATTGGTACGTTGGCCACCCACTGCATGACATGAGTTTGGAGAGGGTGGGGGGGATGGGGTGCATGTCCAAAGTACTGATCTGCAGGCATTCACCCCAAAAAATGTCATCCATTCTTTTTCAAACTCAGAGGATCTGCTGTTGGCAACACAGAGGGTCCATTAACCAAGTGCACACTCTCTACACTGGCAGTGTGGCTTCACTCTCGGGAGGGGGAGGGGCTGGTGACAAAGTACAATTAGGCTCTGGCACCTGCTCTGTATATATACATTTATTTAATGTTGCACTGAGGCTAAAACACTGTCAAATAGTACAAAGGAAATGTGGCAACAAAGCATGTATAAAAAACACACAGTATTGGGTGAAACATTGATTCCGTCGCACTCCCTGAAGCACAATATAGACAACTATCCTATGTATATCCCAGCAAAGTTAACACGAGGGAGAAACTTCGCTAAACAATCCATACAACAAGCTCAGTGGGTTAACAAACAGCTGATAAAAGCAGGAGTACAGCGCTGGGGCTGTGCACGTCCCAGTACATTTAGCAAAGTAAGCAGAAACTTCATAATCACAAGTGGCTACAGCGACACCATTATGGGATAGGAAAAGTGAACTCCCAAGGTTTATTATGTTAAAAGGTTTTAAAATCCACTGCTGAAAATGACTCTTTCTGGTGGTTACTGTTTGAAATTATTCTTCAGGATTTTACAAGACTCCCAAAGTTCCTCCCACAGCAATCAACAAGGCGAACTGAAAAGGACTGCTGCTGTTAAGTGGGGACATTCGGTCTGTTGTTCTTTTACCACAAACGTGAAGTAGAAGGTGCAAACAGTCAGCTTTCGAAACCCAAAGGTCCCCCAAGCAGAGTTTACCACTGGGCTCGTCCATCAGCAGGCCACCCAGAGGCTGGCTCCTGTGTAAGACGAAACCCACAATTTCACACAAAAAACGGCGTTAAATGTGTTTCAAACCCATATACATCATTTACCCAGACATTTACCCAGAACACCCTGGAAACTGAAACAACCCTATGGACAGGGTCTCAGGACTCGGATGAAATATTCAGGATGAGGTCTGCTCCAAAGCTGTCCTAGGGTCTTCGGATGCAGAGGTGAGGTTTCCTGCCAGGATTAGGCCAGTGCACTGGTGGATGGAGTCCCCTGATGTGTGACTTGGACCCACAATGTGTGCAGGACTGGGAGGAGATGTTTATGACGAAGAATGGACCAGTAGAGACAATCCATGAGAGGAAGAAAATAGCGGCATCCCCACCGCCACAGGCAACCCTCTGAAGGACCCAGCAAAGCTCCGCTGCGAGCACGTTTCCTCCCACTCCAGCTGGATGGTGGATCAGCTGTTCTTTCATTTGGAACAACCCTTTGTTCCATTGTGATCCCGCCCGCCGCGTGTGCCGTCCTGAAACCTGCTAAAATGGATGCCAGAGCAGTTTCCATGGAAGCATCCAAAACATTCACGAAGCCTGCTGCCCATTCGTCACGTCGGCTTGCCTGCCCCTCCCCTCCTGCTTTAAATGGAGGGGGAGAGGGCCGAGAGGCAAAGCCGACGAGAGAAGGCCAGGAGAAAAGGCTTCCTGTGCTCTTTGCAGCTCTTCGCTGCTCGTCTGCCGTTTGCCCAAATCCGATGCAGTGCCTAGATGGTAAGAAGCAACACCCCTGCAAGCTTCTCTCTATCCCATGCTCCACCTCAAGGTGCTTCAGGTTGCGCGCCCGTACATTGCAAGCCGCCATCAACTCACAGCCCATCCCCACGAGCACCGTAATACACGGCTATTCTCACGCACTGTACAACCCTCTCTACTCGCTGATAAGGCCAGGCTCCCCGCAAAACCTCAAAGCCTGCATCCACTACAAGTACTACCGACACAGCGACCAATAAAGTACTTAACTCTTCGTATTACTGTACTGCCCCATAACGAATGTGATTACAAGTGTGTCCAGCACCACTGAAAATGAGCCCCCCAGTGTAAAATCTGTGGTATGCAATTCTTCTACCACCATTTTGAATGCTATTGTGCCAAATGCTATGCCACATGTGCCCGCCACCTCTGTAAATGAGCCCCCCAGTGTAAAATCTGTGTTGTGTATCTACCCTAACACCCAGAGTGCAACCCCCCTACACCTCACCCTCTCTCATCATGAACCCCCCCCAGCCACTACTGAACCCCACCTGAAATGTGCCATGATTAACGCTAGGTCCATCAATGCCCACGCTCTAGACATCCACGACCTCCTAACCTCCCATGACCTAGATCTACTCATGATCTCAGAAACATGGCTACATGAGGCCTCCGGCCCGGCGCTCTCCCTACCCCCTGGCTATTCCATTACTAGACAAGATCGCCTCTCTAAAGGTGGAGGTGTAGCAATTATTGCCAAAGACTGCCTCTCTATCAGAAAGGTAGAGAAATCCCTGACCAACAACAACAGCGACTACCTCCAAGTCAAAATAACCCTCTCTCCCCACTGCACCATTACTGTGCACACTGTCTACCGCCCTCCAGGCCCAACAGGAGACTTTCAAGCCTCTCTCATCCACCTCCTCTCTGACAACCTCAAAAAACAGTCTAAAGCCGTTCTCCTTGGGGATGTCAACCTAGGGCTCCGGGATAGTAAGGACGTAGCAGCCAAATCCCTTGACTCTGCCCTCAATGCTCTAGGCTACAAGAACACCATCCTTAGCCCAACTCACACCCAGGGCAGAACACTCAACTGGATAGCACAGCACAACTGCCCACTCATCATCACAGGAAACAATCCCACCCCATGGTCTGACCACCACATCATCACCTTCAGCATCCTCACCACTAGCTCCCCTGCTGCCCCCTCACCTCAACCGCTCCCACCCTGCCGTGCCAGAAGCTCCCACCAGCTCACTAAGGAAAGGCTACTGCCCTTCCTCCAAGGCCCAGCCTTCAGACCACCTTTTTCATCAGACCCAGAAACACTCGCAACCTATGATGTTGCCATAAAAGCAGCCATCAACTCCATTGCCCCTCTCAAACCTCGCAAATCCAAACCTACTACCCACTCCAACTCTTGGTTCACCCCTGACCTCCTCACACTCCGCAATGAGAAAAAAGCTGCACTCACACAGTGGCAAACGTCCCACTCTGAAAAAGACAAGATGATCTTTAAAGCCCTATCCACCAAATACAAAAAGGCAATCACCCAAGCAAAGGCCAAATCATTTGAATCCAGAATCTCGGAAGCCCAATCTAGCACAAAAGAAATCTTCGCCATTTTCAGAGAGCTCGAGACACCCACTCCCGCCCACCAGAATTTCACCAAAGACAAAGACTGGTGTGATGAAATACAAACGGCCATGCTAACCAAATTAAGCCTCCTCAAAAACAAAATACTAGCCACTAAACAAGCCTTACCCAATAAGGATATCCCTGTCCCACCACCTGCCCCTCATCCCCCTACCCCTCTCCTTCAAACCCATTCAGGAAAAAGACATCATCAACATAATGAGGAACATCAAACCCTCTAACTGCAAAGGTGATGCATGCCCAACCTCCATTATCAAAGACTGCACAGAAGCGCTAGCTCCCTTCCTAACAGCCTTTGTGAATGCCTCCTTTAACACAAGGAAAGTCCCCGCCTCCCTCAAGGAAGCTTGGGTCCGCCCTCTTTTGAAAAAGCCAACTCTCGATCCCACCTCCCCCAACAACTACAGACCCATCACCACTGTCCCATTCCTCCTCAAAATATTGGACAAAGCAACCTACCTGCAGGTCCAGCACTTCATTGAAGAGAACAAACTCCTTGGACTCCGCCAATCTGGCTTCCGCCCCAGACACGGGACCGAAACCGCCCTACTTGACCTGAAAAACCAGATGGACGATGCTAGAGACTTGGGTAAACCAGCACTTCTCCTACTCCTTGACCTATCCGCGGCCTTCGACCTAGTGGATCATGGCGTCTTATGCCACCACCTTTCCTCCACTGCCAAATTCTCCCCAGAGGCCACAGCCTGTATCACCTCCTTCTTACAAGACAGAACCATGCAAGTATTCTCTGACCTAGCCGCCGCATCACCAACCATTATACTTTGTGGTGTACCCCAAGGCTCCTGTCTCTCCCCCACCCTATACAACATCTTCACATGACCCCTCTTCCTCATCCTCCACGCTATGGGCATCTCCTACACCAACTATGCCGACGACACTCAGATCCTCCTCACTCTCACAGGTAACTATGACACTGACTCCCTGACCCTCAACAACCTCTACAACACCATCCAAGCCCGGATGGCAGACAACGGACTATGCCTCAACTCTGACAAGACGGAACTCCTCCTGGTAGGTTCCCCCGACACGCTAAAAAATCTAGATGCCCAATTCAGCCACTTCACCATTGACTCCATTAAAATTCCGGTCTCCGATTCTGTGAAAACTCTGGGAGTCTACCTGGACTCCAGCCTATCCATGGATAGACAAGTCAACGCAATAGCCTCCACAGCTGCATATCATGCCAAACTAATCAACGCAGTCAGACCCTTTCTCTCCAAAGAGAACTGCACCAACATAGCCAGAGCCATCACCGGCTCTAGGCTAGACTACTGCAACATACTCTCCCTAGGAACCTCCAACAAAAACTTAGAGAGACTACAAGTAATACAGAACAATGCTCTCCGTGCAGCCCAAGGCATCGCTAAAAGAGAACACATTTCGGAAGCCAGAAAACTAGCCCACTGGCTCCCAATAAAGGAAAGGATCGTATTCAAAGCCCTGACACTGTCCCACAGGTGCATTCACCTCACTGCTCCAGCATACCTCTCTCAAAGGATCCACCCCGTCTCCACTACCAGGCCAACAACATGCTCTCGTTGCCACTAGTAAAAAGAGTAAAAGCGGGCGGATCCAGCTTCCCCTATCTCGCGCCCACTCACTGGAATGCCCTACCTCCCACTATCCGAGGTGAGGCCTCCCTCACCACCTTCTGCAAAACCCTGAAAACTACGCTCTTCACACCGGCCCGACACACCAGCACGAATACTTATCATATATGTTGTAATATACGTCCCAATGCAATATCTGTAACAACAGTATGATATCTTGTAGTATTCATAAAGTGTTAACAATCGCTATCATGCCTGTACCATGTAACTAAGTTAATGCAAGTAACAGCGCCTCAATGCCCCTGGGCTGCTTGCGCGCTATATAAATATAAATAAATAAATAAATAAATAAACAAATAAATAAATAAAGCACACAGGTCGGGCAACATCTGGAGGGGTTCCAGGACGCCCCCTGAGGGAGCAGAGGCAGGGCAGCTAGCAGCCACTGAGTTTCCAGGCCAGGTGGAACAGGAGGGACCCCCACCTTAGGCACTTAGGCCAGAAGAATGTTACCAGTGGTTCTGCGACTGCAAGCGAGGAAGAGTCCAGCAAGGACAGCTGGAAGAAGCTGAGTGAGGGCTTCCACCCCAGTCCTGACGTGCGGGTATGCAAGGGGAAAGCAGTACAGCTATACCAGGACCCTCAGCAGCAGTCTCCAAATACATTCAGGAATGGATCCAAGGAAGGCACGGGGTCTCCCACTGAAATATATTCACTCAGGGGATTGGATAAGAAGCCGACCAATCACACTGCAGACAACAAAGAGGTGTGGACGGCCAGACAATCTAATCACACAGTACTACAGCATTGGATGTTTGAGCGACTCTAAACCAGTGTACACGTAAGCTGAGTGTGCCTGTGAGCCGATCTAGCACTGAGCCGGGCCGCTGGTGCCGTGGTACCGCCGGGGCCAGCATTAGTGAGCCAAAAATTTTGGGCCCTGGCACTTATTTTTTTACAAATTAAGCACTGTTTAAATGTCACAATATTGCCAGCAACTTTTCTTTCACTTAAGTCGTGTACATCACCCTGAGCACCTCATAGACATTTTCCAGCATAATTCTGTAAATCTCTGGGTTCAGTCTGTAAGGTATGCTCAATTTCCAGTGATAAGGCTGCTCACTGGCCTCATTAGTTCCTGCTTAGAGAGTTACTTTTCCAGCTCCTAATTCTCCTCCTGTGTTAAGTTTGGAACAATAAAAACCCATAAGTCTTTTTTATTGACTTCAGTGTCACAGTATAGAGTGTTCTATAGAAGGTTCTGAACTCTTGATTGATTCCTTCTGAGTTTTAAAACAATCCAATGCAGGTTCTCTGAATCATGAAGATGTGCCTCTGATTGTACAATACCTTTTCTAGATGGGTTAGAGGTTAGCTGATTTTCTCTTCATCTTCATTGAACGTGCATCTGGTTCTAAACCATTCCTTTCCACCTCCTGGGTGAATATCTTTTCAATTTTTTACTTAACAATTTGAGTTATCTTAGCTTTCCATAAAATAAATGTTGCATTTCCCATGGTTTGTTACAGGTTTTTGAAGTGTTTTCTCCAAAAAAAAATGTTTTGCATCTCTTATTATTTTAATTTTTTTATTTAAAATGTGCTAATATTTAAACAAAAAATTTTGCAGGAATCATTACACCAAATACATCAACATGCAATATCAAAGTATCATAATATTACAAAATCAGCAGGTTTGATTTTGATTTTAATTTGAAGTGTTGGATATTTGTAACTCCTATACAACAAATGGTGTTTCAAGGTACCACACGACAAAAAAGAGGAGGAGGGGGCACAAGGGACAAGATAACAATAACAGTCCTACTAGGCCTTGTGACATTCAGGTAGTGCACTTGCAGTAAAAAGAAGTGTGAGGGAGAGGGGTGCGGGGAGTGCCAGTCGGCACAAATGCAAAGTGCTACGGTGGGAAATGAAGTGCAGGGTAAAGAGGAGCAAGGGGCTAGGTGGTTGCTAAGGGGAGGCCAGGAGGGCAAGTGCTAAGGATTGCAGGGGGTGAGTGTCCACATGCTAAGTGCCGGGTGGAGTGTGTACTGGGGGGGGGGCTGGTACCCTGTAGAACTCAAAGGGAACCAGGCAGCCAGTCACTATGGCAAACAGGGGTGTTAGCAGGGGAGGAGGAGAGGGGAAAAAGGTCTTGAGGAGCTTCTGGAACTTGAGGAGATCCGGCTCAAGCCTCAGAGGGGCAGGAAGACCATTCCAGAGGGAAGCGTCATAATACTTCTACAGTCACCTCAGCATAACAGTTCTAGCATTTCCCTGACTTTGTTTAGTTTAGTTCCTGGTTTCCTTCATAGTTTCAGTTCTGCATCCTCCATACCCTCGTCACTAATTCCTGCCAGTCAGCTGTTCCTCTCACCGCTAGCAGACGGTGTTACTCTTGGCTGTCTTTGAAGTTCGCTTTTGTTCATAGAGCACCTTTTCCAGTCACGGCATATTATCACAGCAAGTATTTCTTCACACATGTTGTTGCCTTGAAGTGTGCCATTGCGTATTGAGAGTTTTTTTTGTCACGGCATTGTGTTGGTGTTTTTCCTATGTGCGTTCATCTTGCGGAGCAAGTTATTTATGTTCCGCTTTAGAACCTTTGACATACATATTAGAAAGTTTATTTGACTGCTCGCCGAGTGTTCTCTTAGCGGTTCATTTCCAGATGGGTAGGCAGTGACACTGGGTTTGTTCCTCTTAAGGCATTCTCCATATTATAGGTTGTGTCAGCTATTATTACGGGGAAGAATTAGGCCATTCATTTAGTGGTTGTTAGACAGTAACCAGTATAGGATTAGCTTGTATTTTCACAAACCTAAGGTGTTCCTCTGGAATTGTTGCCGCCATCCTGTTCCTTTTTCTCCTAGTTTCTCTTTGCTAATTCCCATAAACAGTTCCAGATAATCTCCCTTGACCAGTCATTGATTAAATTCTTTTCCTCACACACACCTACCATTTAGTCCAACCTTAGTCCATTCTTCAGAACAAGCGCCCCTGCGCGGAAGCAGGATGGAGAGCCCACCATAAACAAGCAGAAGGTAAAGAGGAAGGGTGTTACAATACAATTGCAACATTGAGCTAGTGCCCTTGCTTTATGAAAACTTGAAGTCTTTTCTTAGAGGGATTTCTGTGTATTAACAGGAACGCCATTGCTGTAGGAAGGTTTCTAATTAGAGGATTGCATCTCACTAAGAAGAGTTCTAGTGGTGTTCCCGCAGAGTTCAGGTAAGCGTTACACTGAAGCAGTAGTCCAGCCTAGATAGGACCTGAGATCTGGATAAATTGTTTTTCTGGGGGAAGATGAGAAAAGGGAGAATGTCTTTGAGGAGGTGCAGCTGATAGTGGGCCTTCTTGGCAAGGTCCATGATGTGAGGAGGGAAGGATAGAGAGGAGAAGAAGATGACACCAAGGTGTTTTGCCTCACAAGAGGGTGAGGGGTGGCGGCCCATAGAAGGCGGCTAGAGGGCAGAAGGGAAGGACGGAGCTGAGGTCCCAATTAGAAGGATCCCGGTATTACAGGCATTAATGCACTGATCATTGGTAACACCATGCCAGAATAGCAGTCAGACAGTCATGGTGAGAGAGGAAGAAGAAGAGGCAGTAAAGGGAAGCTTGAAGGAGAGCTGCATGTCATCTACATTGTACTGGAAGTGAGAAGAGAAGGAGGATATCAGGTGGGCCAGAGGGGCAGGGTAGATGTTGAAGAGCTCACAGAAAGAGGATAGAGCCATGAGAGACGCTGCAGGTGGAAATTGTGATAGGGGAGAGAAAAGGGCTCAGTTAAACCTGGGAAGATCAGTCAGAGAGGAATGAGTTCAACCAGTCCAGTGCCAGGCCTATGTTGCTAAGGGTGTCATGGAGCCGATTTATCAGGGTGGCATGATTGACTGTGTCGAAGGCAGAGAAAAGATCCAGAAGGATAAGAATGGATGGAGAGTTGGAATATATATAAGAGAGCAAGTCTTTGCAGGTGTTTAGTAGAATAGTTTTCCCTCTGTCTGGCTGCTCTGAAACCAGGCTGGTGGTCGTGGAGACAACCAACAGATTCAGTGTGTTGGTTCTGTTGGGAGATGACCAGCTTCTCCAGGGGTTTGCCCCGGAGGTGGGTAATGGCGATAGAGGGGTATTTTTCCGGGATGGAGGTGTCGGCAGAGGGCTTTTTGAGGAGAGGATGCACAGGGGAATGCTGAAGGGGTAGCGGAAAGGAGCCAGTGGTAAAGAAGTGATTGCAGAAATCCTGCAAGGCTGGCGCAAGGGCTGCAATATTGTCCTTGATAGTTCTGGAGGAGCCGAGGAGCACCTGTTTGGAGGAGACTTTTATAGAGAGGACTTTTTTAGAGACCTTGTCCGGTGCTATGGGTGAGAATGTGGAGAGTAAGAGGAAAGGGAAGAGGGAGGCCAAGAGCTTGGGAGAGAGGAGGGACATAATCAATCAACATTAAATGTTCACACAGTAAAGATATAAGTGATAATGATATATAATAAATAAACACATATTCAAACAGTATACAGTACAATACAAAGTTTATATTCAAAATTCATATCAAAGTTTCCCCTTTTCATAAAACAACAAAAGACCACTTCTGTGAGTCCTGGCTGACTCTTTTCCAGATATTGTATGCAGAACCGGCAGTAACTAAAGATTCAGTAGAATAAACTGCTGCACAGAATTGATCAAGGGAGATCATAGATGGATAGCTAACCAAATGTGTATTTCCCTTAAGATAGTAAGATAATAAAATAGGACAAACCTTGAGTATATGCCTCAATTTTCCTATCTCATGCTTACAGTAGTGAGACTTTCTATCTTCATAAGATGCCAGACCATGCACCAACATAATCATTAAAGGGGAGAATATTAAAATGAAGATATAAGATATAACATGTAATATCATAGTTGCAAAATGTCATCAAGTATTCACAAGGTATCCCCGTCTTAATTTCCTGAGTGTGATAAAGTGTGTATCGCTTCTTGTGACAAAGCCTTTCAAGATAATGAAACTTATTCCACTCTGATCCTTCACCTTTTTTTACATTGTTTTATTTGTGTTAGTCTTATGAATCGAGAAAACATGTGAAACAGTACAAATGTATCTCTGTGCCCACTTTCTCTTTCCGTAAATTAACACTACTCTACCTCCTTTATAGCCCTCATATCGCTCTTTTAAACAAACAAACATTAAACAATCCTAAAAGAAACTTTTCAAACTTCTGTACCAATCATAACCTCGAGAACCTACAAAACACTAAAACAAGAAGCAACTTTTTTATACACTCTTCATTAGTTATATTGAGAAATTATGCTAACTAGTGCTGATTTATCTCCGTACCCGCGGCCTCTGTTCCAAAACTTACAACACTAATCTACCTCCTTTACACCCCTCACATCCTCCGTTCAAACAAATCAAATGTTAAACAAATCTAATATCAACTTTTACAACTGCTATACAAATTCTATCTTCGAGAACTGCTCCAAACAGAAACACTGTATTGAGAACCATTCCTTCAACCAATCGAGAAAAACAATGTAGCTACAGATTCGTCCTTAACAAGTATCAGTGGTGCACCTTCTATTCACACAAAAAATTAAATGAAATGGGTCTTGATCTCAGTACAAACACAAAACATCTTAAACATCTTAACTCACGTTAATATATTTTAAAAATTCTAAATGAAGTTGACATACTCATCTTCCCCTAACTACCAACCACACTGATTAACCATAGCTCAATGTGCCATCGTTTACAAGTATTTACTCTTTATTTTCTCTGTTCGTGCCATTTCTCAATATTGGCAAAACGCTTGCAAACCCCCCAAAAAAAGATGCCCTCCCCAAACCCCAAACCTTCACAAATCATCCTTCCTCATCCTGCCCAAATGCTCCCTGCCCTCAAACCCGCCCAATTTACATCCTTAACATAATTTTAGGGCACTTTTCGATGTCAATTTAGAACTTGATTCTCAAATCGTGTAATGGCTGACTGTGAACTGAAAAGGCTTGGCAGCAGCAATGCATCACAAGGCATATCACTAATATTTTGGATACAGGAGAACTCCAAACTTTGACAAATAAAAATAAAAAACACAGGAAGGACTTGTGTCAAAACAAGAAAGGACTTTGTGCTCACTTGTTTCATATTTGGTGCAACTGTTTCAAGCGGTTTGGGCTGTATATGTTGACCAACAATTAGAAATCTTCCATAAGGAAAAAATAATGGAAAAGTGAAATACACACCCTTTCTTTTACCCTTTATATCTTTTGAACCGTGACAAAGATTGAACGAAACGTTCCACTCTTGGGAGGGTCTGGGGCATAATATAGGAATGTCAAACAATGTGCAGATCTGTGCTATGGCTCTAACATTAATAACCATGCTTTTCCTATGGATGAACCTGGCGTGGGTTTCTCATTCCCTTACAAATGAACCGATTGGTTTTACGGCTTAGCATGACCTTCACAACGTTTTATTTTTCAGGCCACCATGCAAGAAGGGACTACATGTAGTCCCTTCACCCTGTTCTATGACGGGCATTTTTTTGTTACATTTATTTTGCAATTTACTTGAATTGCCGCCAAGGAAAGGGAGAAGGCACTACACGTAGTCCCTTCTCCCCTTCCATGGTGGCCATTTTCTTTGTTAACTATGGCTGCCACAGAAAGAGAAAATGGACTACGTTTTCTGTCAGAGACAGGCATTTTTGTACTTATTTTTCTGGCTGTGAAACGCAACACGTCTCTCAGACGAAAAAGATAAAAACACCATTAGTACCCTGCTCTAACGGGCCGGGGTACTAATGTCAATAAGCCCCTTGACTGTGGGCCATTACTGCATAAATTAATGCCCCTGGGGTCTTCGTTAAGGCCCTGTAAAAATGGGCCCCGGGGGCATTACCTTGTGCAGAAATGGCCTGCAGTTTCGGAACTTAAATAAAAGAGGGGTAGCAGGGGCACAACTCTGTGTCTCTGCTGCAATCAGCTCAACATTCCAGAGCTGATTTTCTCCTAGCACGCTTTTATGCCTCAGCAATAATAAGGGAGGCTAACTGGATTCAGGTCTGCATGGTTGAATCCCTCTGGTAAGTACCAGGATGTTGCAGCAGATAATTCTCGTATTTGTAGTTTAGAGCCAGACAGGATCCAACAGTGTGGCACTCCAAAGTCAGGCATGTGCATCCAGGGTGCTAACCCTTGGAGCCCCAGTCTCCAGTGATATGTGCAACCAAAAGAGAGGTTGCAGGGCTGCAAATCTCGGTCCCAGCTTCAATCAGCTCAACAGTCCAGGGATGTTCTCCTCCTAGCGCACTGTCATGCCTCAGCAATCTTTAGGGAGGCTGTCTGTATTCAGGTGTGTAGTGTTGAATCCCTATGGTAAGTACCAGGATGTAGCAGCAGGGAATTCTGGTATCTGTAGTTTAGAGCAAGCCAGGATCCAGCTATCCACCATTTTTCAATGTTAGCCCTCATTGGGGATCTGGGGGAGATACCCACAGTCTGTCATTCAAAAGTCAGGCATGTGTAACCAGGGTGCAGTCCCTCTGGAGTCCCAGTCTCCTCATTCATTTTGTGATTTTGTGGTTGCTTTTTGAACATCTTTACATTATGACTGGTCTCGGGAGGATAGCTCAGCTGCAACGTGCTCGCCTTGGAAGCAAGATGACACGGAGCAACACAGGTTCGATCCCCGAGTCTGCGCTTAGAAACCTCTAGGTATTAAGTGCGTTATAAGTAACCTATCATATCATATCAGGTGAGGGGATCTTCACTCAGAATTACTTGTCTAACATAAGGAAAGCATACTCCCACTGTTCATAACTTTCCTGACTTTCTTGCCTATTCTATGTTGTTATACCTAACTTAATAATCCACCTGCCTGTTTAAAACTGTCTGCAGTTAGTGCACCTATAATTAGCTTTAAGTCATGTATGGTACCACATAAAATGTATATATTTACCATTCTTTGAATACGCATTCCAAACACAAAGTGTTATTATTTATATGTGTATATATTCCTGAACACTTATTTATATAAAGAAGCTGTGGTATTTATTTATTGCATTTGTTGAACGCCCAGACCCAGCGGTTTCACAACGATTGTTACATAGATTCAGTTCCGAGTACACAGTTTTAAGTTACAAGTACACAGTCGTATAACAAAGATAGGTGGCATGAATCATTTTTGTCAAAAAGCCACGTTTTGGCTTTTTAATAGGTGATATGATTGCTCATTTCTGATATATATGTGCAGGCAGAATGTTCCAAAGAGTAGGGGCAGCTACTTTGAAAGAAGCGCCTCCTGCCCTTTTGCTCTTGTACAGAGGCTTGTTCAGCAAGATGATGGTACTCGATCCTAAAGTCTGTGGTGATGTTTTTAGGGTGATAGTGTCATTAAGGTATACAGTGGCATTCTTGTGAATGGACTTGTGGGCGAGGGTGAGGGTCTTGAAAAGAATCCTCACGTGTATGGGGAGCCAATGCGCCTCTCATCTGGTCGAGGAAATGTGATCACTGTGTTTTAATCCAAAAGCTGCTTGTAGAGCTTTGTTCTGAAGTAATTGTAATTTGATATGTTTGTAGCTGAAGTACCCAGGAAGAGAATATTGCAATAATCCAGTTTTGAGAGGATCAGAGCTTGCACTAGGTTCAAGCATTTGTGGTGACAAGAATTGTCTGCTAAGTGATACGAATTTGGTGCTGTATGCCATGGAGGAGGATAAAGCGTTGATAAGCCTGGCCATTGAAAGGTCAGCTTCTAGGTAGACTCCGAATGTTTTTACCTGTTTCAGAGCAGGGATGGAAGTGTCATCAATGGTTATGGAAGAGTAGTTGTTGTCTAAGGATTTAAGACGGGCAGGGGAGCCCACAATAAGGAGCTCCATTTTCTAATTTTTAAGGCACAAGCTGTGAGTTGCTAAGCAGTTTTGGATGGTGGCATATACCTTGTTAATTGTAGTGGTGTCATGCTTGTAATCACCCATGAAAGGGATCAGAATTTGGGATTGGCACAGATTTTCATGGTTGACTAAATCAAAGGTGGCTGAAAGGTCAAATAATAAAAGGATGCTTAGATTTCCGGTATCACAGATGCTGTCCATCTGGATGCACAGATGCTGTCCATCTGGATGTTTAGGTCCAGTAAGGCAGTTTCCGTGCTATGCTTCGGGTGGAATCCTGATTTCCTAGAGCCAAGGTGGTGGTTGGTTTCCAGAAAGAGTTGGATTTGCGTGTAAGCTAGCCAATCTATTATCTTCAGTAGAAAGGGAATGGTGGTGATGGGCGAGTAGTTTGTTGTAATGGTGGGGTCGATGGTGGGCATTTAGAGTAGAGGGGTTATGCAAGCTTCTTTGGTGTTGGTGGGTAGCGAATTGGAGGAGAAGGAGGCATTAATAAAGTCAGTGACTAACAACAGTTAGAATGGGCGCGCAGAGTTTCACCAGGCGAGCAGGGCGATTGGCTCCCTTGCAGTTTGATGGTTTAAGGGCATTGATGGAGGTCAGAACCTGTTCTTGAGTGACTTTGTTAAATATGAACTTGGGAGTGCTGACTGGAGGGTTAGGGTTGGCATGGTTGTCAGGGTTTTGTAAGGTGGGTTAGGTCACCAGGGCATCTCTTTTGGTATTTATTTTATCCTGAAGGGAAACAATTTTTTGTGCCAGAGCATTCGGAATGGTTGTACACCAGGATTTGTCAACTAGAGTAGGGGCTGTGGTAGCGATGGGTGATTCCAATTCTCTAATTATGAAGAATAACTCTTTGGTGTTGGACCCAGCATAATGCGAGAATTGTAGGAGTTGGATTTGAGTGCTCGATTTGTTGGTATTGATGGCTAAAGCTAGAGCACTGACAATAGTATAAAAAGGATTATTTTTGTGTGGGTGTTTTAGGATTTTTTCTTGCGACATATGGTCGTGAGTACCTCATCAAACCAAGGGTTGGCAGGTTTGTGCTTTTTAGGGATTTTAGAGACAAGAGGAGCAAGGGTGACTAGAGTGGTTTTGCAACATGAATGATAGAGATTTGAAATGTCCTTATGGTTGGTATTGGAATGGGCATGCTTTATGAGTGCAGCTGCTAGCGGAAGGTTAAGGCTTTCGATTGTAAGTTTGTGGTTTTTATGACTAATATGGGATTCGGTGTGTAAAATGGTGATGCCTGTGAGTTGGTGATACGAAGGTCAATGTTAATCAGGAAGTGATCAGACCAGAGATGTATTCAATATTAATGGTGCGTTTGCAGTGAGAATGCAGTCGAGGATTCCGCCTTTATTATGCGTGGGTGTATCAATGAGTTGGGTGAACTGCATGTCTTGAAGGGCAGAGGCTAGTGCGGCAGATTTAAAATCTGCTGCGTCATTGAAGACAAGGTTGATTTCACTTAAGATAATGTAAGTAGCTTCAATAGTGGTGTAATAAGCAGTGGAATGTCAAAGTCTGGTTGTTTGGCGTTTTTAGGGTGATGATAAATCAAAAGGATGTTGTTTATGGTTTTGGGGTTGATGTTCAGCTTCATGAGTAGGATTTCATATCCTGGAATGCAGGGAATGGGAAAAAGTCGGATTTGCAATTCGGTTTTTGTTATGAGTGCAACTCCTCCGCCTATAGCGTCCAGGCGGTCCACCCTAAGGATGGTGCAGTTGGGTGGGACATCGGGTGCAAGGGTAGGGCTTGAAGCTGGGTGTAACCAGGATTCAGTAATGGCTAGAAGGTCTAGCTGGTGTTCTAGTATCAGGTTGTGGATATCTATTACATGTTCTCTTAAGAAGCGGGTGTTGATTAATGCACATTTGAGGCTTCTTAGTGGGTCAGGTTATAGTGAGGGGGTGACAGCATGATGCAGAAAAAGTGTTATGTCCTCAGGGGGCACTGGTGATGTGTCATGGGCTATCTGTGAACATCATGATGCTTCAAGTTACGAAAATAAAGTGGAGGTGCCCTAATGCTGGGCATGGAGGGAGCTGCGTGGGGAGTGGGATGGTGCCTTAGGTGGGTGCAAGTGGAGAGTCTAGCTAATCTGAGTGAGCCTGAAGATGGGAGGGTTGTGGGGGTGAGAGAGGCTGTTTTCTTGCTCTGAGACAGGAGCAGCGATTTTTCTATAGGTATGCTGTTGTTTCCCAATGTAGTCTGTGTTTGGGGTGCGGAGCGTAAGCTGTGTAGTTGCACACGGAGCGTTAACATTATTTTTGGGTGATGTGTGGGGTTTTGTTTGTTTGTTTGTTTATTTGATATGGCGCAGCCGAGACCCGAAGGTAGTTGGGCGCAGGCATTACAAGGATACTTATCAGCTTAGTTAACAGAAGTTATATACATACATAGTTATATAAAGGCATAGATATCTATACAGTGTTACAGTGGGTAAACATATTACAGATACAATTTGCAAGGTGCCCACAGGTGGTACAGTGGGTTATATACAATTTGAGTGGTGTTCAGGGAGGGGCTGTCTGGATGGGGGGAGATTCATCAGTGGCTCAGGTTAGTCATCATTGGTCCATAACCAATGCGGGGTAGGGTTGGTCGGTTCTAAGCTCCAGTCGGAGTTTGTTCCAGGATTGGGCAGCCGTAACTGGGAAGCTGGAGCCGCCAGCTGTGTTTAGTTTGTATCTAGGAACCTCTAGGGTGAAGGCGTTGGCTGATCTCATGGGCCGGTATGAGGTTCTCCTGTTTATTCTCTCTGTAAGGAATGGAGACGCTATGTTGTTAAGGCATTTGGAGGTAAGGGATAGTGTTTTGAGGAGGACCCTGTCTTTTATTTTGAGCCAGTGAACATTTCTTCTGAAGGCAGAGATATGACCTCTGTTGGGAGCTGCTCTTAGGGCATTGTTTTGGATTCTTTGCAGTTTGTCTATGATGTGCTTATTGGACCCCGCATAGAATGTGTTGCAATAGTCCAGTCTAGATAGTATGAGTGTGTTGGCTAGCATGATGTGGCTAGTTTCAGAGAGGAATGGTCTGCAAGCTCGGATCAGTTTGCAGGTGTATGCTGGGAAGATGCTAGTGAGTTGACTTGCTTCTTGAGGGTGAGCGCTGAGTCAAGATAGAAGCCAAGGGTTTTAACTGCAGGTACCACTTTAATGTCATTGTTGTCAATATTGAAGGTGGCATAGTTGGGGTCAAGTTTTTTGATGGCCATCTCGGGGCCTAGGATTAAGAGCTCAGTTTTGTTGTCATTCAGGCAGAGGCCTTGGGATGCCTTCCATGCCTGAATGAGGTGGTATATCTTATTTACTAAGGACGAGTCCTCCAGGAAGTTGCCTGAAAGGGGGATGAGGATCTGGGTGTCATCGGTGTAGTTGGTGTAGCTGACACCCAATCTGTCCAACTTGTGGAACAGGGGCTTAGTAAAGATGTTATACATAGCGGGGGAGACGCAAGATCCCTGATGTACCCCGCAGGGGACTTGAAAGGGGTCTGCGGCTGGGAGAGGGGAGAAGACTCTCATGGTGCTGTTCGCTAAGAAGGATTGAACCCAAGTTATGGCATCACTTGAGAAATGGGCGGCTGACCTGAGGTGGTTACATAAGACTGTGTGGTCCACAAGGTCAAAAGCCGCCGATAGGTCAAGGAGGAGTAGCATGGCTGAGTTCCCTTTGTCCTTTAGCTCGTCGATTTGAGTCTTTAAGTCGATCAAGGCAGTTTCTGTGCCGTGCAGGGGGCGGAATCCAGACTGACGTGTTCCTAGTAATTTGTTGGCTTCTAGGTGGTCTTGTATTTGTAGGTATGTTACCCTGTCTAGGATTTTAAGTAGAAAGGGAACCGTAGTGATCGGTCTGTAATTAGTCAGGATGGATGGGTCCAGAGTTTGTTTTTTGAGTAGTGGGAGTACCCAGGTGTGTTTGAGGTTGTTAGGCACTAGGTTAGTCATGAACAACGCGTTAATGAGCTTGGAGATGAAGGGGGCTAGATCTCTAGTTGGGTCCTTTATGATCTGGGGTGGGCAGCTATCTCCTTTGCAGTGCGAGGGTTTGAGCGAGAGTATGATTTTTTCTGTTTCATTAATAGAGACTTTCCTGAAGCTTAAAGGTGGGATGGTGCTGTCCTGTATGAGGGGAGATGGTTGTTGTTGGGGTAATGTCTCTGCTGGGTGGAGCAGTGAGTCCTTATTTTAGCAATGTTGATCTGGAGGGATGTAATTTTATTTGATAAGGCATTTTGAATGTCAGTACACCATATCTTGTCCTTGGGATTGTTATCCACCTGAAGAATAGGGGATTCCTTTTCGCGAAGGATGGCGAAAAGTTCCTTGGTGTCTGATTTAGCCTTTGATATTCTATTGTTCAATATGTTCTTTTTTGTGCTGATTATTTCTTTTTTGTATAGTTTAGAGAGGTTAGTCCGAGCTTATTTTCTTCAGTGGGCGAGTGGTTCCATGTGGATAGTAGCTTTCTTTTTTGTGCCCTTAATTCCTTCAATTAGGGTGTGAACCATGCATTGAGGTGGGCTTTCTATTTGCTTTTGCAGATATTGACCGGTGCAATAATGTCTAGTGCCCTGGTCATGGTACAGTTGAAGGTTTCAACTAGTAGGGTGGGATCTGTACTGTTAGGTGAGTTATTGAGGTCAGGAAGGAGATGTGGTAGTAGCTTTACTGCTGTAATGTCCTTTTTGCTCCTAGTAGGGAGGGAGGGTGCCATGACTATAGTATTGGGGCAGATAAGGTCCAGAATGGCAGAGAAGGTGATTAGGAAGTGGTCGGTCCACGATTGCGGTGTGGTGTTTGTGATAGTAATGTTGCAGTTTAGGTCGGCAACCCAATCTAGTGTCCTTCCTTTGATGTGAGTTGGAGAGGTGACTTTTTGTGTCAGACCGTAGTCCTTTAGAATAGAAGCAACTGATTGGGCATGCTTGTCGTCATTGTCGGTGAATCCAAGATTAAGGTCGCCCATGAGCAAAATTTGCGAGTGGTCTTTAGTGTTATTGGCTAGGATGCAGTTTAGGTCATCTTCGAAAGAGCCTAGTGGCCCAGGAGGTCTGTAGACCATGTGTATGGTTAATGTCCAGTTGTTAGAGAGGTGGAGTTTGGCAGTGAGGGTCTCACAGGATTGGTGCTAGATGGAGGAGTACGCTATACGGAAGAATTCGCCGACCCGATGAATTAGTGCATAAGAGCAGATGAGAAACAAAACACATCGCACGGACCGGACCGGACCCCCCTGAACTGCGTAATGTGCAGACTTTGATGTGGAACGCAAGGAATCGTTGTAAGAGCATACTTCATTTCACACCCCACGCTTACTCTCTCCTTACACCACCACTCAAGTAGAACACAGAGATACTATGACACCATTCGGTATCATATCTGTTCTCATATCAACATCCGCCGCTCACTCCCCATCACTCTAAGTAAACATTGCTGGTTTCTCACCCCCAGCCAAGCGTTCCCGTCAGGCCTAACGCTGCCTCACTCGGACTGGATAATCTCCTGCCAGATCGAACACATACTCCTGATTCCTCAACCACCACACCTATCGCTAGGAGGCAGCTACCACAGAAATTCCGCACCAGCTGCACACATACCTGGTGCGCACATGCACCTTTGACCCTCTCTAATCTCTCCACTGACCCGAACCTCGGTTCCCAAGGGCGTTCAACCTACCAGCGCCTTCAGACCATACCAATGGTATATAAGGCGCTATATAAATGCAAAATAACAATAACAATTGTTTGGGTGGAGCATTGGCGAGCCTGAGAGTTAGATTGGTTTTGTGGATGATGGCTAGTCAGATGGAGTCTGTTTGCATGATTGGTACTATGGTCTCTAGGAGAATTATAGGGCAATATGCTCTGATGGGGTCCTTACTCCTAGAAAAATCACAGATGTTTCCACTGGAATTGAACCCTCTCCTGTCACTTCTATTAAAAAACCCAGCATTTTTTCTTCAGGGGATGCCCTGGAACCAGAGTTATTAAGGATGAATTTGGCCTTTGAATACACAATGTTATAGACTGAGGTTGAGTTGAAGAAGGAGGAGTTGGCACAACACGTTATACTCAAAGGAAGACATCTTGAACTGAAGGATAGGGATCTTGAATTCAAAAACAGAGACACTGAATGTCACAGACCCCAGCTAGTGAAAACTAAGGTAGCAACTTTAGCCAAACCAATTAGGAGTGTTAGGTCTCGTGCAACCAAGTTTATGATACAATTGGCTGGTGTGTATGTGGAGGGTTCTGCTATCCTCCAATTGATAGAAACATTTCAAATGGCTTGTGGTAGCCATGATGTTGACCACAGAGATTGGGCTAAGTGTTTGTGAAGTAGAGTACCTCAGACTGGTTATGATTGTTTTCGGAAACTGAGTTTGGAGGAAAGAAGCCAGAACGTGTGCATGAAAGTAGCATTGGTTGCCAAGTTTGGCAAGCCACCTGCCCAGTACCTTAAGAGGTTCAGGGATTATAAGAAGAAAGAGAACATGTCTCAGGTTGATATGCGTGAGTGCTGCACATATGAGTATGATGGAATGGATAAAAAACCAAGTGTTGAACTGTCACACCTCTTGTTTTTTAACATTTTTCTGAGGCTTGTTCACCAGAGCTGCATCAGTATATTGCTGACAATAATATCGTGGACCCCTTTAAATTGGCCAAGCTTTCTGATAAGTAGGTCTCCAACAGGGGGTCCCCTAAGGATCCCAGTGGGAAGGACAAGGAGAAAGAGAAAGGGACCCCTCAGAAGGCTGAGGAGTCCAAGGAGCAGCTACATCCGAATAAATCTAAACATTCTCCCTCTAAGGTCAAAAGATCGAGTGGGGCTAGGTGTCATGGGGTTGGGAGTAAGAGTAGTGGAGCTCCTGCTGGAGAGCAGGCTCCCAATGGATCCAGTTCAGTCCCTCTCAATCCTGGCACCTGTTGGTACTGTGGGGCCTTGAACCACAGAAAGGGTGAACCCAAGTGTAAAGGTAAGGTACTTGGTGTCCAGGCAGTCAGTCTGACCAACCATTACTCTATGCCTGAGGTGGAGGCCACTGTCATCCACTCCTCTCCAGGAATCACCTTTGGTGATCCTGCAGAGATGTCTTAGTGTCCCTTGGAAGATTCTTGAGAAGTGTCCTCATAAATGGCCAGCCTTCCACTGGTTTGAGAGACACTGGGGCTAGCATGACAGTGGTGGGCAGGAGCCTGCTCAGGCCAGAGGACTATGTAGGTGCACCTCTGAGAACCACTTGATTAGCCTGTGGGCCGCCCAAATTATCTCCTGTAGCTCTAGTCATCATTCACCATGTCTCGGGAGGATAGCTCATGGGCAACGGGGTCGCCTTGGAAATAAGACACCGTGGAGCAACACAGGTTTGAGCCCCAGGTCTGCGCTTAGAAACCACAAGGTATTAGGCATGTTATAAATAACCAATTATAATACTTATAATTAAGTTCAGTTTGATGACAAGACAGCAATGCTTCCAGTTTGGATTCAGGACAATGTACCTGCCAACATTTTGTTGGATAATGACTTAGTAGAGATGGGGTTAATTTCAGATGGGTAACCACTGACTGCTGCTGCAGTCTCTAGGTCACAGATACCACAGGCACTGACTGATAGTCATTTACCCAAACCAAAGGGGAAACCCATGGCTAAAAGGAAATAGATTTTGCCGGTAAGCCTAGGGCAGAGCTTATAGCTGCCCTTGTGGATTACCAGACTGATTGTAGTACTTAGAGGAAGAGTAAGAAGATCAGAATGGGGATCTTTCTGTTCCTGTTGTTTGTACAGCTCCCACTGTGGTCCCAGATCCTGAGGGACTATGCCCAGTGATGATCCTTGACTCAGCTCCAGAGGGAGAAGAGTCAGAGTACCCTCCACTGGAAGATGCAGTCAACCCAAAATATCACCCTCACCTTCAATGCCTGCTGGCTGAAGGTGGGCCCTCTAGGGGGAATTTGTGTAAGGGTCAAAGAGAGTGCCACTCTATTGAGGGTCTAAAATAAATTGCCCCAGGCACAAGGCGAAGTGCCTAGGTCATTTAAGAATTTTTGTGAGGGTGAACTCCTTTACATCGAGGCCCACTCACCCTGAACCTGGTGCAGTCAAGAGGTTGGTTGTATACAGGCCATTCCTTTTGCAGTTGGCACACTTGGTGCCCTCAGCAATCATCTTGGGACCAGGAAGACTAAGCAAAGGCTCTCAGCCCTCTTTTAATGGCCCAGAATGGGAGTAGAAGTGGAAGCTCACTGCAAGACCTATCCCACTTGTCAGTTGTATGGCAAGATGGGAGGCAGTGCCACTGCCTCACTGCAGCCTTTGCCAGTGGTTGGCATAGCATTTGAGAGGGTGGCCATCGACATTGCTGATCCCCTTGACCCTCCCACATCAGGTGGACACAGGTTCATCCTGGTACTTGTAGATCATGCAACCAGGTACCCTGAGGCTATACCACTTTGGACCATTACAGACAAGGTTGCTGCAGGGTATTCCAGGACATTTTACCAGAGTTGGATTCCCTAAAGAGGTGATCTATGACAGAGGAACCAACTTCATGTCTAGTTACATGCAAGCTGTGTGGAAGGAATGTGGTGTTATCTATATGTTCTCCACCTCCTACCATCCTCAGACCAATGGTCTGGTTGGGGGGTTTAACACAACTGCACTACACCTGTGTTGCAAATTCCACTACTGCTGGGGTTCCAGTTTTGCATGTGATCTAAGTGTGCAAGGCAGCTGAAACTCGCAACTGGGAGACTGACAAAAGGTACCGACAGTCTGCAGATAGCCACTTCCCTAAGGTAGGCAATGTTTGTAAAGTAGCCTAAATGTGGAAGGGTCGCGAAAATCTGCCAGTGGCCTAGTAGTCAGAGGAGGGAATAATTTGTACATAGTTCAAGTTGGTATGGTGATCTTAAGCGTGCATTCAGGACCCACCATCAAGCCCTGCCCCACCAGGACCCACCTCCCCACGTTTGGTAGTATCATTGCCTTTAATGCCCTATGTAGCCATAGACCCCCCACTGCAAGCCACCCAAATCAGCCAGGACCATCTTGGGCACAAAACCAAAGACCATTCAATTATAAATGATAAAACCTCAGAATAACGTGAAGCCCTGAGCCTCCAAGTATCATCAAAGAAAACCTCTAGAGGACTAAGGAGAACAGATTATGCCACACCCGAGAATGGGATTTTGCAAGAGTAACACAGTAGAAAGGATACACAAAATGGAACTACACCCAGCCACAAGGCCATCAAACACCAACACAGCAATGGGGTACACACCCACATGCCCGACGGTAAAAAGAACCACTCCAAAAACAAGACAAAAATCAGTGTACCTACCAGCAGGATACCGGGACTCCAAAGGACAAATGCAGAAACAAGCAGAAGGAGAATGATGGGAAACAGCAACTTCACTCCATACATCACCCAAACACAAGGGGACCTCCGGCAACACCAACAGGGGGCAGAAGAGGAGCCAGCAGAACACATGAACCCAATATGAAACCTAGCCTACCAACTTAATGACGAAGCAGACCTATCAGAACACAACCCACACCCTGAGGATAGTAAGGAGAATAACCAATAAAACCACCTAAAGATGCAAGCACAAACAAAACAAGCAACTATAAAGAAAAAATACACTGCAATCTAATCAATGCCATATTGATGTCCAAACACACAGCAGAGTTCTATGATTCACTCGGCAACAGGGGAAGTGTGATCCTATTCGTCACAGAAAACATGGCTAGATGAAAACTACAAAGTTGTGCTACAAAGCTGTCTACCTGACAGCTTCCAATGCATACAGGCAAACAGAAAATGAAAAAGAGTAGGAGGACTAGCAGTGCCTTACAAAGAATACCTAAAAATAAAAACAGCCAACCCACTGACCATTCTAAACTGTGATTCCTTAGTCCTTCACCTGACATCAGACCCACAAACAAACCTCACAACTATACTCACCTATAGACAACCGACCTATGATGCAACCTTCATAGACACCTTCGTAGAAGCAGTCATGAACCTGGCCTCAAACATGATCATTTGATCATTCTCTAGGATTTCAATATATTGTACGAAGAAGAGAACATGAACATGCAGAAATCTCTAACTCAGCATCTTGAGACAATGAGACTACTACAGATGGTGAAAGGAGCGATGCACATGGCAGGACACACCCTGGAGGCAATCTTTTTTTTAAAAAAAAAACAGTTTTATTCATTGTATTCCAAACAAACAACACACAACCAAACTTGCAGTACATATTACAGTATTTCAAATTGTGTACAAGTCAAACAATGTCTACTGCGTCTCCCAATCCCTCCCCCTTTTTCGAGCCCACTCTGCTTCGTGATCTGCTTTTTCATCTTGCAGATGGGTTCCCTCTTCTGTATTTTCTGCTGGGTCCTGGTCACTGAGTGGGCCCAAACAGTGTGGCTATTCAATGTTTCCAGGCCACCAGAGTTTCTGTTTCTTCCTCCCCTCCAGTATTGCTAGCTTCCTGCCATACTGTCATTTCAGCTTCAGCACATTCCTGAATGTCTTTCCACCATATTTCTATCCTTGGTCTCTAGCATGCCTTCCATCCCATGGCTATTGTACGCTTTGCGAGTATATATGCCATATCCTTTAATTTACTTACATGCTTAAGTTTCCTTGGTCTGGGCAACCCTCCTATTAGACATGCCCATGCCATTTCAATGGTTATCTTAATCCCTTTTTCTTTTAATCTGTGGGCTACTTCCCCCCAAAATTTCCCAATTTCTGGCCATGCCCAGAACATATGCGTCATCCCGGCATTTTCATCGCCGCTTTTGGGGCTTGTTTGTCGTTCTGCATTTTTAAATTTAGCTATCATCTGGGGTGTCATATAAGCTCTATAGGTTATATACAGTTGTATCTGCGGCAGTCTCGCGTTCCTTGACACTTTTTTTATGGTACCCTTGAGCCCGCTCCCACATCCCATCACTCATTGGGGCACCCACCTCCTCCTCCCAGTCGTGTCTCAGTTGTTCCACTTCCTTCCCTACTTTGGACATCACCAACTCATATATCTTGGATATCTCGTGCCCTCCCTCTGCTATATCGTATATAATTTCTATGGCAGTATCTGGTTGCTCCTCTAATACTATTTCAGACCATGTCTCTTTAATCCGCCACTCTATCTTATGATATGTAATATATTGTCCCTTATGCAACCCCGTTTCTTCCACCACGGTCCCAAATTACTTTATCCCCCCTTCTTGCCATATATCTCCCACTGTTTCTATCCCTACCAGTTCCCAGTGCTTCCTGATCATCTTCATTAATTGGCCTTCTTTACCCGTGAATGCGACAAGTGGCACTTGAGGGGAACTCAGGGATGGGTTCTCCATTATCTGGCAAGCCCTTTGCCATATTTTCCATCCCGGTGGCATCATCTCTGGGCACCCTTTCATATCTGATATGGGCAACCATATCATTTCTTTCAGGAGGTATGGGAAGCAATCCAGTCTGAACAACCTAGATTTTGGAGTTGAGCCTTCGGATAAACATTTTGCTACATATTGTAGTTGGCTCGCTAAATAGTAGATGTCGAAATTTGGCAGTTTTATACCCCCTTTATCATACGAATTTTGTAACTTCCAAAGGGCAATTCTGTTCCTCGTCCCATGCCAGAGGAATTCCCTACATATGCCATGCATCCTAGTGAAAAAGCGCCTCGGTATCAGATATGGTATGTTCCCGAAGTAATGCAATAATCTTGGCAGAACTACCATGTTCAGCATCGCCCCTCTTACCATCATCGCCAAGGGGAGCTTTGCCCAGAACTTCATGCTGTTTTCGATGCTCTTGACCGCTTTCCCAGTATTATGCTGTTGTTCCACCTCCACTGTGTGATACATGTCTATCCCAAGATATCTGAAAATACTGACTTCCCATGGATTTTGTAGAAATGGTAATTGATCTCTTGGGATCCCTACATACCTGCCCAGCGGAAATATACATGATTTTTTGGGGTTCACTGCTATGCCAGATAGCGACAAAATTGCTCCATCACTTCCAGAACATATTGGAGATTTTTTTTGGGATATCGTAAATACAGCAGCATATTGACAGCATACAAGAAGACTAAGTGCGGCTCCCCTTTTATGTTAATCCCTATTATGTCATATTGTTGCCTTTTATATATATCGCCTGGGGCTCTAGTGCTAAGATATACAGCATAACGGACCAAAGGCATCCCTGTCTAGTACCCCTACTGAGTTGCCACCTCTCCAATATTATTGCTTCCATTTTTCCCCTGGTCAGCGGTGCGTTATATAGCAGCTTGACCCATTTAAGATACCCAGGTCCCATAATTGGACAGGGCTGCCATCAGCCAAGGACATTTGACGGAGTCAAAGGCCTTTATTGCATCCAGCGATACAATTGCAATTTTGCTCGCCTCCCCTTTTGTATGTTCTATAACTCGGTGCAGTCGTCTAAGATTATTGGAAATGTTCCTGCTTGGGACATATCCAGTCTGATCGGCGTGTATTAGTTTATTAATGATCCTTCTCATTCTGTTTGCCAGAACCGCTGTGAGTATCTTGTTATCTTGATTAAGCATTGGCAGCGGTCTGAAAGATCTGCAGGCCTTGCCAGGCTTATTGGGTTTAGGGAGCGGTATGATAAATGCCTCTCTCAGGAACTCTGGCAACCTTCCTGTTTCGTATGCCTCATTTAGCATTGCTAAAAGCGGGGGATGCACCTAATTTGTATACATTTTATAGAATTCACTAGGCAGTCCATCGGTTCACGGAGTATTGCATGTGGGTTGTTGCACTACCACCTCTTCTAGTTCCTCCAAGATAATTGGGGCGTCTAAATCCTCACGCTCCTGTGCGTTAATTCGTGGCATGTCTATGTCCTCCAGTGTTTCCCTTATTTTCCTGCAGTCGCTTCCCCTGCCTCCCCATACAATTGTTGATAGTACTCTAGGAATTCACGATTCACACCCTCTTGGGTGTCCTCTATACACCCATCCTCTTTCATTATTATTCTAATTGTAGATCTGGGGGCCTCGCTTTTACATAACCATGCCAACAGCCTCCCTGGTTTGTCTCCTCCCGCATGTGTCTTTCTACGTACTTTTTATAGTTTAGATTGCACAGTCTCTCCCAGTGTCCCACACATATCTGTTGCAGCCTTGGTATTGATTGATTGATTGATTGATTGATTGATTGATTTATGTATAGAGCGCCTTACACCAAGGCGCTGTACAATGGAACAACAAACTACATGGCTTCAGTATCATCCCTGGTGTTACCCTCTCTGCGCAGCACTGTTTCTAACTCTTTTTCCATTTCCTGTAGTTCTCTTAATATCCCTCCTTGTAGTCCCTTGGATTTAGCTATAGCTATCCCTCTCACTACCACTTTAAAGGCTTCCCACAGCATACCAGCTGGCTCAACACTGCCAGTATTGGTCTCAAAGTATCTTGTTATTTCTTCTCTCAGGTCCTCCCTGAATATTGTATCTTTTAGTGCCTCAGCTCTGAGGCGCCATGTTGGTATCCTTGCTCTCGGGAGTTGGTATTGTCATATTTGGAGCAGTGGCGAGTCGTCTGATAATACCCTCGCTTTGTATTCTATCTGAACTATTTCTGCCATTAACTCCTGTGTGGCAAACATATAATCTAGCCCAGTGTGCAATTTTTGTGGGGTCGAGTAATGTGAATACTGTCTGTCCAGCTGGTGGCACACCCTCCATGTGTCCTCAAACCCAAGGTCTGTCAGCGATATCTGCAATGCCCTGGCAGCAGGGGTGGGTCTGTCTATTTTGTTATCTGATCTATCTACTTTTGGGTTTAGTGTACAGTTAAAGTCACCTCCCCAGATCACCACCACCTCCCCCCACCAAATACATGCTTATTTTCTTGTACAGGGTCTTAAAATATGCCACCGTGTCCTGGTTCGGAACATATGTATTTATGATGCATATTTCTTTATTTTCCACCAACCCACTTATTGCAACCATCCTCCCATCTGCTTCGACTGTGGACTGTAGTAACTGGATTGGGACATGCAGTGCTACCCAGGTGAACACCCCGCTAGCGTAAACTGAATATGTTGCACCTACAGCAGTCCCTTTCCATTTCTTCCGGATCACCTCCAACATTTCTTTTGTGAGGTGAGTCTCTTGATCAGGGATATGTCTATTTTCTGTCTACGCAGATTCATCATAGCCTTATTCCTTTTTAGATAGCTGTTTAGCCCTCTGACATTCCAAGTGATTACCTTAAGGTCCCCCATGATTCAGTCATTTCCCGCTCCTCCCTTTGCAGGTCTTCAGGTCTCGTTTGGAGGCCATCGCTCGTGCTTGTAGGCTCATTCCCCCATTTCGAACTGTCCCTCTCCTGTCTCTTGGCGTCTATTTCCAACATATAACACTTCAACTCCCCCAACAATTCACTCAACTCCCCCCCCACCCGTTCCCAACTGTTGCCCAGCTCCATCCCTGGATCTCAGGCAATCATGCATTTAGTCCTTTCTCGGCTTGCCGGTACTAGGAACTCAGCAGGGCGGTTACCACTCTATCGGTAGCCTATATAATCTAAACTATTTGGGTGTGAAAGTGGGTTCACTTGTTCCTGCATTGTGCTCATTGTGTTGGATGTACTTATCTCTTCATGTTGGGCCTAGAATGCTCTGTTACTTCTGTGCATGCTCTATCTTATAATCTAGTCCCATTGTCTCAGGTCATACAGCACCTCGGTTCCCGGGTCCACTGCTTCACTTCTCCAGTCCATCCTCCGTCTGCTGGTCTGTCTCATCTGGACAGCTCTGTCCGTCCAGCCACTCTGTCGCTTCCTCTGGTGTTGCGAAGAAAAGGGCCCTATTCTTGTGGAGCACCTTCAGCCTTGCTGGGTACATCAGCATGTACCTGTGGCCAGCATATCGTAGCCTCTTCTTCACCGTCCCAAAATGCAGCCGTTTCCTCTGTACCTGGAGCATATAGTCTGGGTATGCCATGATGGATGCCTTCACCCTGCGTATCGTGCCTCCTTTGCGGAAGAATTCAAGGATCTTCTCCCTATCTCGATAGTTCAGAATCTTGGCAATTATCGGTCTCTGTGGGGCTCCAGGTGGTGGTCTTCTGGTGAGAGCCCTGCGCGCTCTCTCCACTGAGAACCCTTGACTGAGTGCTCCTCCCTGTATCTCCTGCAGCAGCATTGTCTCTATGTATTCCGTAGGGTTTGGGCCTCCCTCGCCTTCCGGGAGCCCAACAATGCGTATATTATTTCTGCTGGCCCACCCTTCGGCTTCCTCAGCTCTGCTCTCCAGATTGCACACTTGCTTTCGCAGTATATGGATCTCCGAGGCATGCGATTTGCAGGCCCCTGTGTTGGAGCTTACTGCTTTTTCCAAATCGCCAGTGCGCTCCACCACCTTTTTGACATCCTGTCGCAGGATGTTCACGTGCTCTTGCACCGCTCCAATTTTGAGGTATACTGATGTTTTGAGGTCTGCCATGGCTGCCTCAAGCTTAGTTTCCAGGCCACCTTCAGGTCTGCAATCGCATCTAGGATTTGCTGATCGCTTCTCTCTGGCGCAATGTCCTGTTGTGTGTTTCTGTCTTTCTTCCTAGCCCCTTCCATTGCTTGGGCTGTCTTAGTAAAATCCTCCATCGTTGCTTGTTTCCCTTTTGATTTTGGCAGTTTAGAGGCCATCCTAGCACGCCTCAATGCCTTGGTCCATCGCCAAGGGTTAGTTTTTGGGCTTGTTTGCCCCACTTGTGCGCTGGCAGGGATCTCTTTTGATTAGTTATTGTCAGTTTCTCCTCCTCCACATGTTTTCTGCGTGGCCCGGTGCTTTCCCTGGGCGTGTGGAGCACAGGTGTGTGTGGTGATTGTTATCCAGCGCTTTACCTTCTGTTTTCCAGTACTTTCTGCACCATCATGTGCCCTGGCAGCTTCCCCCTTATTGTTCCTCCTGTTTCCCCTTATTGTTCCTCCTGTTTGTGTTTACCTCTTCGGTTGGCCTTGTGCAATTCTTTTGAGCCTATACCCCATTTGCCCAATCACACCAATAAAGGGCTGGCCTGCTTCTGTGTCTGTGTCTCCTGAGCCTGTGTTAGGCTCCACAGCTCCGGCAACGCTCCTGTTTGGATTGTGTCTGCCTCCTCCTGCAACCCCTATTGTGTCAGCCAGCCTGAAGGGTGTCCGTGTTCTTGTGCTGCCGTTTCACTGGTGGGATTCAGGTTTTCAGGGCTCGCCTGCCCTGGCTCCGTCCTTCCGTGAGAGTGTCAAAACACTACTGTTAGCAGGTCCCTCGCTTTGTAGGGGACCGTGTTTTCTTTTATCAGGCACTTCTTTGGCAAGAGCCCATGCAGGGGCCTTTCCAGCTTTCGGTTGCCCATCAGCAGCTAACTCTGATTTGTGGTCTATGGTGGCGTATCATTCAGGTTCAGGCATTCTCTCACTTCACTGCCTCTGACAATAGTGCTGGTGCTGCGCGAGAAGATCTATCAATGCTCCTGTGTTGCTCCTTAGTGCCAGTCGCAGTGTATTATAGGTTGAGTAGTGTGAGTGCTGCGCACTCGGTTTACTGGTTGTTTACAAGCACCACGCAGGTGGATTGGATGCAGTGCAGTGTCTTATATGTCTGGGGTCTCAGTGTTTGTCGCCAGCTCCTGTATGCTCCCTAGCGGGCAGGGCTACTTTGCGTGCCTCCGTGTTAGGGCTCCGTCGTGCACTGGGATCTTTCGTTGTCCTGGGCAGCCGTCCACTGGTCTGCCGCTACCTTAGTTGGTCTGGCGTTGTCCCTGGCTGTGTCACTGCCTCCTCGTTGATGTGCGCAGAGGGGAGCGAGGCTCTACAGCCGTATTTTTGGCAGACCCAGCACCCGGTCTATGCTGTTGTGCGCCCATGCCAAGAGGCCGCCGAGAGGCACACCCGGGTCCGGCTATGGCTCCTTGCCGCCCCTCCTCCGCTGCCCACGCATCACCACAGGAGACAGAGCCCAGCAGTTTGCCACGTGTCTGGGCCAGGTAGGATTCAGTGTCACAACGGGAGATCGGGGTTCTTATGATTACTTCACGGGACCCAGGCTCACAGCTGGCGGTATCAGCTGCTCCCAGAGCCCGCTCCCTACAATGGCCGCTCCTGTGCTGCCCTCCAGGGCTCAGCGCCACCTCCCGCTCTGCTCCTGCACCCTTACCACTCTCCCCTCGACCAGGGGAGTTTGGGCAGCTGGACCGCTGGTACACCGCTGCCACAGGCGATCTGCCTGGTCCTCGGTCGCAGTACGCGCCCGCTGCTGCTCGCAGCTCCAGCTTGCGTGTTGTGGATTCGCACCGTGGGCTAGGCACCCATCATATTTAGGTGCTCCCCGCCCGCTGCCATGTCATTTAGCTGTTGCACAGAGTCCTCCATTCCTCTGGTCATGAGGGGGGCACTCTCCCAGTCCCTCAGCAGGTCCGACGGCACTGGTCCCATTTCCTTTGTTCCATTGCAGCAGCCATTTTCTCACAACATCCGCGAGCGCCTGCACTCGAACTTTGTCTGTTTCTGAACATATTTTCAATTCCTTTGTCGGACATCATACGCCGTGTATCTTCTTACGACTGTATGTCAGTTTTGGTGCCATATTAGTGACTATTGTGTTGGCACGTTCCAGGATTCTTTTGGATCTGCAGGAGCAGCAGCTTTTCACGTGGCTGGCTACCCACGCCCCCCTCAGTAAAAACCTAATCACGACAGCACCACCAATCCAAATACTGTGGAGCAACCACTGCATTATAAACTTTGTGATCAAAATAGCATCAAAAAGCATCCCAAAGACCCTCAAAGAACCCCCAGATCTCGATAAAAAGTAACTGGGAAATCGTCAAAAGCAGTAACCAAGAAAAGCAGCTAGAATCCTCTATGCCATTGATTGCAACCTCGGAAGTAACTGACATAGATGAAAAAGACGTCCTAATCCTGAAATGAATCAGAGAACAATTGATATCATCTCCCCGGAAAAAAACCCTCATCCAGTCACGAAAGAAAGCAATGGAAAGATGGTTCATGCCCCACTTCAAAGCAATGAAAATACAAATGGATACTAAAGCAAGAATGGAGAAAAAGCTATGACCAAGCAAAAAGAAAAAAAATATCAAAAACAAATCCAATCATACAAAATGTAAAATCTTAAAGCAAAAAGAAATACTACAGCGACGCGATCACAAAAGCCCACACTCAGAAAGAACTATTCAACATTGTAAACGAGATGAGAAATCCCGCCTGATGCAATAACACACCCGTGCCTTCGCAATAATTATGCAATGATCTTGCGGATCATTTCAAGAATAATACTACTGACATACATTGGATCATACAAAGTAGAACAATTGACCAGACCATGCACCATTCCCTACCAACCCCAGAACCACAGAACAGACTGAACAGCTCTGTCCAAATGTCAAGAGAAACATTCCTCAGCTTGGTGAAAAATAGCAACAAGGCAGGCTCTGCAACGGAACCCTGTCCACCAGACATCTACAAATCAATCATTACATAGGGTACACCATCAGAATGCTACAATCTATCACTTTCAATGGGGAGAGTACCGCTAGCGTGCAAATCTGCCTACATCAAACTGCTCCTCAAGAATACAACCAGCGATCTGGAAGACCTATCAAACTGCAGACCGACCTCAAACATTCCTTACCCATCAAAACTATTAGAGACCTATGCCTACGAACGAACACTGGAACATTAGAAAATAACCAACTATTGGACCAGGCACAAGTAGGCTTCAGACCCATGAGAGGAACGGAGACGGCACTACTCTCTAAATGGGATGAGCTAAAGACCAATGCAGACTCCAACATGAACTCGGCACTGATACTACTCAATCTTTTCCGCAGCATTCGACATAGTCAACCATAACCTCCTAATCAAGAGACTGGAAAAAATAGGGAACGCCGATACGGCACTGTTATGATTAAATGTTGCCTGTCTGAAAGAACAGAGACAGTATGGATAAAACCATTCAAATCTGCACCCTGGGACACCACCTGTGGAGGACCACAATGCTCCATGCTATCCCTGCTATTCTTCAACAACTATATGATGCCTACAATCAACCTCATCAAAATACACAGTTACACATGCTACAACTACACAGATGATAACGAAATCATCTAGAAAATCAGCAATACATACTAATAACCTTAAAAACAACCCACACAAGATGAAAATATAATTATGATATGATATGATATGATATGGCATTTATAACGCGCCTATACACAAGTGTTTCAAGGTGGAACGAAGCATAGGGAGGGGAACAGAGGGAAGACAGAGACAAGGATCTTATTAGGCCAGGTGACATTTAGATCATGCACGTGCAGGAGAGGGGGGAAGTGCAAGGGGGAGGGGGAAGTGCAGTACATAGGATAAACAGTAAATAAATAAAAACAATAAATAAGAACAATTAATAAAAATTGCAGACAGCTGGTGACAAGTGCAAGGGTAAGAGCAGATGTCAGTTGTCAAGTGCTGTTAGGGGGCTGTAGGGATACAGAAACAGCCCCTGAGTGCAAGGGTTGCCAGGGTACCAGGTCAGGTGTGCAACTGGCGACGAAGGGACCTGGGCCCAAAACAGATGTTAGCTAGGAGACCAGTGCAGTTTCAGCCAGGAGTTCAGCAGAGGAGAGGAGGAGAGAAAGCAGAAGCAAAGAGAACGTTCTTGAGGTGCTTCTGGAACCGGAGATGGTTCTCCTCATTTTTCAGAGATGCAGAGAGGCAGTTCCAGAGACAAAGAGATCTACCACCAACATGTTGCATGGAGAAGCGACTGACCCTGAGGGAGTTGGAGGCGGATGAGCGAAGAGCTTGGGAAGGAAGATATTTAGGAAAGGAGAGTTGTAGGTATTCAGGCCCCAGGCTCCTGAAGGCCTTGTGGACAATGCAGAGGATTGTGCACTTGATCCCAGCAGCCACTGGGTGCCAGTGTAGAGATTTCAGCCCTGGAGAGATAAGATCCCTGAGGTTGAGGCCAAGGACAAGTCTTGCAGTCCTGTTCTGGATGAGTTGTAGAGGGCAGAGAGTAGAAGCAGGAAGATTTAGAAAGAAACTGTTGCAGTAGTCCAGCCTAGAGAGAACCAGAGCTCTGGGGACAGTGAGCTTCTGGGGGAAGGAGAGGAAAAGAAGAATACGTCTGAGGAGGTGTAGCTGGTAGTGTGACTTCTTAGAGACGTGAGAGATGTGAGGAGAGAAGGAGAGTATGGAGTCGAAGATGACCCCGAGGTTTTTAGCCTCACAGGTGGGAGCAAGAAGAGAGCCAAGAGAGGCTGGCCAGAGAGTGACAGGAAAGGAGGGAGTGGGTGAGCCAATGAGGAGAATCTCAGTCTTACTGACATTAAGGTTGAGATCATTGGTCGCACACCACTCCTGGATAGCAGACAGACAGTCAGAGATGAGGGAATGAGATGTGGTGTCTAAAGGGAGCCTGAAAATCAGCTGAGTGTCATCCGCATAGCACTGAAAGTTGAGGCAGAGAGCAGCAATGTGGGGGGCAAGAAGTGCCAAGCAAACGCAATGCTAGGGGGGGTTAAGGGGCTATAGCCACAGGTCTTTTGGTTGTAGCCCCGGGTAGAATATTGGGGTCTACATCCAAAAGGCTAGTTATCCCTGAGTCCCAACAGTCCCGACATTATTGTAGCCCCAGATCTTTTCCAGACCTAGCAACACCCCTGGTGCCAGGTATTGATTGAACAGCTAGGGAGAGAGGTTAGACCCATGAGGAACACCACAGGTTGAGATAGAGATAGAGGAGAGGAAGGACTCAAGTTGGACCTTGGAGGGTCGATCGAAGAGGAAAGAACTCAGCCAAGCCAGGACCTGATCGGTGATAGCCAGGTTATCACTGAGATGGTTGAGCAGGATGGCATGGTTGGCTGTGTCAGAGACAAAAGATAGATAAAGTAAGATGAGGACACAGGGGGTTTTGGAATCAAGGTTGGAGAGCAGATCTTCACGGATGTTCAGGAGAGCAGTTCCTGTGCTTCTGGCAGCTCTTAAGCCAGACCGATGGTCATGGCGACAACCAACAGATTCCATGTGCAGATTAAGCTGGGAGATGGCCAGCTTTTCCATGAGTTTGTCCAGGAAAGGAGTGATGGAGATTGGGTGATAGTTAACCGGGCAGGACGGGTTGGCAGAGGATTTCTTAAGAAGAGGGTGCACAAGAGAGTGCTTTAGGGGGGATGGGAAGACTCCAGTGGTGAAGGAGTGTTTGCAGAAGTCAGACAGAGCAGGAGCCAGGGTGTCAATGTGCTCCTTGATGGTTTTGGAGGAACAGGGGTGAACCTGTTTTGATGAGATTTTCATAGATCAGACTGGTCTAGAAACCTTGTCTGGGGAAAACAGGGGAAAGGTAGAGAAGGAGGGGGAAGTGGTGGCCAAAGAAGGGCCAGAGGAAGAGCAGGGAGTAGAGGAGGGAGGGTAGAGGAAGAGAAAGAGGACAGGATGTCCTGAGTTTTAGAGATTAAATGAGAAGCCAGAGCCATGCAGAGGACATGTGAAGGGACAGGGGAGATAGAGGCTGCAGCAGGATTTGCCAGTTCCTTGCAGATTTGAAAGAGTTCGGCCGAGTTGTTAGATGCTTGGATTTGAGCTCTCTTCTTGTTGCCGACAGAGAGCCGGTATTGCCTTTGGAGCAGGCGGCAGGCCAGTTTGTTAGAGGATGTACCAGAAGCACACCAATTCCTCTCAGCCACCCTGAACCTGTGTTTTGAGGGCCAAAGCACTTGGCTTTGGGCTTCAAGCGGATCCTAATGTCAGGGGCAAGAACCTCGAGAGTATAATATATAGCAGAGTGGAGCATGGAAAGGGCTGTGTCAGGGTGTGAGTCAGCCAAAGGGTCGGGGGGGAGAAAGTGGCGGCTAAAGCCTCAACTGACCAACACTTCATGGGTCAGATAACCGCGAAGTTGGTTGGCAGTGCTGGAGGTGGCTTGGCCTGAGGGATAGAGCGGTTGAGCTGGGAGGAAAGGAGAAAGTGATCACTCCAGGAGAGAGGAGTGGTGAGAGGGATAGATAGGGGAAGGTCTGAAGAGATCAGAACATCCAGAGTGTGCACTGCATAGTGAGTCAGGACAGAGGGCAGAAGTGAGAGTGAGAGAGAGTCGCAGAAGTCATGAAAGAGTCCAGAGGCAGGACAGGAAGCATCCAGGTGGATGTTAAAGTCTCAGAGAAGGAGGAGTTCAGTGGTAGAGACCAAGAGGGAAGAGGAGAGGGCCGCCCACTCAGAGAGGAAGTAGGAGATCTGAGCAGGTGGCCGATAGATGGTAGCCACAGTAAGGAAATGGCCAGGAGAGAGAGAGAGCCTGCAGATGAGGCATTCGAAAGAGGAGTAGGTCTGTGTAAGAATGACAGAGGCAGGGATCCACTCGGGGAAGATCAGGGTTACAACCTCTCTGGAGCAGTTTGATCTGAGCACATAGAGGATCTTGTAGCCATCAGGGAGGAGAGTGCCAAAACTCGTGACAGAGCTGGCCATGAACCATGCCTCAGTGAGACCAAGGACATCAATGTCAAGTTCTTCCAGGAGATGGCAGATGTCAGAGGAGTGTTTGACAGCAGAGCGAGAGTTGAGAGTGGCAATATGGAGAAGGTTGCTGTCCTTGAAAGACTTCCGGGGAGGGGTACATATCAGAGGTACGCCATGCAGAGGTGTAGAAGAAGCCTGATGGGGGCAGAAGAGGAAGGAGGAGAGGGCAAGGTAGCCAAGGGGAAGACAATAGGGGGAGGCAAGGAAGCTGTGGGGGAAGAGAGGCGACAGCAGGAAAAGAAAGGATGTTGATGAGGCGCGGGAAGCGTCTATCAAAGAGGAGAAGGTTGACCTGAGGGCCTTGGACCAAGACGGTACCATTCAGGTAAACATTATTGATGACCTTAGAGGAGTGGAAGGGGGCCAGGAGAGCCCCCCACTGGGTGCTACCATTACTGGGAGAAGAAGAGAAAGGAGAAAACATAGAGACCATATGAAGAGTCCATTGGTCTGACGAGGGAACGACAAAAAGGATGTCGATGAGGCTTTGCCTGGAGGAGGAGCTGGTATAGGTGTCATCAATAGGGAGGCATAGGATGGAGACCAGGATGTCCTTTTCAAATGTCTTCCTACCAGATTTAGTGAGAAGAGCAGGATAGTCGATAGAGAAGCAGTTAGAAAAGATAGGAGAAACAGAGAGCACCACAGAGTAGATAGGGAGCGGAGAGAAGAGGAAGGGGGGTGGGAGAACACTAGGGAAGGACACAGGGTGAGGCGCAAGCAGATGAGACAATAATAGACAATTGGACAAGGCGACATGAGCTCAAATAATGGTAGAAAAGTTTGCTAGATGAATGCTTAGCTAAGAAGGCAAAGCCACAGAACCGCACTACTTTCACAAAGCAATTTTAAATACGTTCACATTTAACAACCAGTTCAAACACACCTACGTTTCAGAATCCTGTATAGTGGGGAAAACGTCCTAGGTTTCACAGCACAATTTTAAATACATTCACAATGCAATGTTAAATGCTTTCTCAATGCAATTATACATTCCTGAGAAAACACAACTAAGTATGAGAGTATTCTTATGTGTAAGGGTATTCTGGTTGAACTGAGGTCTCTATTCCTAACCCGGGCCACTCCTACCTTCCTTAGTAGCTGCTGGTTGCCTGCTGACACCGGCAGACACTATCAGGAGCCGCCACAGGAGTGCTGACACTGCCCAAATGATGTACATTTGGGCAGTGTCAGCACAGGTAATCAGATCCGAAGTATCCTTTTGGGCAGTGTCAGCACAAAAACGTAGACCATGGTGTCATTTTGAACAGTGTCAACACAGGAAGGCAGGTCAATGGTGTCCTTTTTCCTTTTGGGGAGTGTCAGAGTGGCGGGTCCAGGGAGTTGCCTGGGGTGGCACGTGCTCCCCCTGGAATCTGATTAGTCACCCCGCTGCCACCCCATTATCCTAAACTGTGATCATTATGTGTGTGTGCTCGTACTTTATGCCACCCCGAGATAAGTCAGTGACTCACTTGAGCCACCCCAGTCAAAAGAGTCTGGACACACCACTGGCATCAGCGCAGGTAGGCAAATGCATGGTGTTATTTTTAACAGTGCCAGCCAGGAAGCTAGTTTCACTGTGTCCTTTTGGGCAGCACCAGCAGAAGTATTTTGGCGTGGGAGCCTCATTGCCTGCTTTCAAAAGATACCACTTCTGGTAAAGTCCTGATACACTTATTTTACTTTACTATTTAGTGGGCTCACAGGCTCAAACACACATTGCCAAAGCCAATAGCATTGTTTTTTCTATTGTTTTGGGCATAACCCCATTGGGTAGTTTAAGTATAATACCGCTATGATTGCACAGTAAATATGGGCCATTGAAGACCCCTGTTTTTCAGCATGGTAAGGACCTCCACATAGGCAGTACGAGTTTGCCCCACCACCACGCTGTTTGGTTAGCCTCCAACAGGCAGCACAGGTACGCCTGATATCTGATTGGGGTGTGGTATGACTATTTCATAGCTATGCGTTCTGGTGAGGAGACATGTAATAACTGCACTGCAGCTATGCCCACCATCAGCCAATATAGGTTGGACCCCCGTCAAGTCAAGTTTCAAGTTTATTTGGATTCCTCCATTAACAATAAATACAAGAAATCAGTTCACATTTACACAATTATATAACAGTTTCCAATCAAGTACAATTTTAAATCATTAATCAAATCCAAATAAATCAAGATCAACACATTCAATAAAATGTAATTTTAAAAATCATGGTGTAAAACTTAATTCCACACACGGATTTGTTTAAAATGTTCTCACCTTTCACGCCTGGTCTAAATATTTGATTAGGACAGAAAGAAACTGTGGGTCAGAACAATTAAAAATTAGAGCCATCGCTTCCTTACAAGTTAGGATGTTGAGCACTAAAATGTGAGGTTTTAACCACTTTACCCTCTCCATCGTATAGGTTGGACAAATCAGAATAAATCGTCCCACATCTTCATCCAAACACATATCACATTGACATTTTGGCGAAGCTTTTAACCAATTAGTTCTTTTGGCCAGCGGTAACAAATTTAGCCTGGTCATAATTAATAATCTTCTCCCATCCGGAGAGTTAAGACCGTGAAATGGGCAGAGGCAAAGAGGCTCCCCTTAAACTCTGCATAAATTGAGAGCGAAGGCTGGGATTGCAGCTTTTTTGTATCTTCGGCCAACGCTCTACCTCTAAACCAGATTTTAATTTCACAGTTCACTCGATCTGGATTGTCCTGCCCTTTTTGGCTAAAAACTGGTCCCAAAGCCTACTTCCTATTTTATACCAAACCAGCTTGTATAACGCCGGGGCCACCCTCCATCACTGCAAATCCCAGCTGAACATTTGGATTTTTTATGTCACCAATTTTTATTTAGTGAAGTAAGCCAGATGTCTAGCTTGTGCCCTGGACATGATGCTCTGTATCCCCAGTTCTATTCTCATTGCACTGCTCGGCCAACCCAGTACTATCCTCAGAATTCAGTGCCAAAAGTGCAACTGGATTACCTCCAGAGGCTTACAGGAACTGTGACCCCAGATCTCACTAGCATACAACATCTGAGTTGCCACCTTACAATTGAAGACCTCTATGGACTTATCAAGCCCACAGGCTCTGTAATAATAATAAAAAAACCTTTGTAATCATGGAAGGCTGGTCTTAGCCCTATCTGCCTGGAATTTGTGTTCCTTCCAGATACCATTCTTTGAAAATTGTTAGGCCCAGACAAATGTCTGAGTCTGAGTCCACTACTTCGATAGGGTCCCCTTTTTTTCCAATTTTCCAATTTAAAGATTGCTTATTTTTTACAAAAATCACAATCTTGGTTTTTATCTCTATTTAACTTTAATTTGTGTGCTTGTAGAAAATCCACAGCGTAGTTAAGCCCTTGTTTCATATCTGCAGGAGTAAGCGCCAGGGTGACAATATCCTCTGCACAGAGTAGGGCACTGTATTCCTTTTTAGCCAGCCTCCGAGTGCACACCCTATCATTATGTCTTGCAAGGTCAAAATCTGTCATAAAAGTATATAGAGGAGTAGCGCAAGCGGGCAACCCTCTTGTACCCCCCATTGGTCTAAGTAATATCACCTACTCCTCCATATCTCACCGCCGTCCTAGTCTCGTCGTAACATAATAAATTGGACGGGATCCCCAATGATATGATATTACACCCAACAACCAAGGAAACCAAGTAAACAACAAGAATATCTGGTGGCCCACAGAACTGGGAATGCAACCCACACCATCCAAAGTTGTCAAAAGCCTTGGAATCCTAACGGACAACAAGTTAACTCTTGAACCACAATACATACAATAATTACGAAATGCTTCTTCCATACACGATCAAAGAATTTGACTGTCTAGGATAGACTACGCCAACAGAGTATAGCTCAGAATGCCGGACTACTTACTGAGGAAACTGCAAAGAATCCAGAATGCAGCTGCCAGGGGGGACCACATCACACCAGCGCTAAGGATACTACATTGGCTCAGAGTCAAAAAACAAATCACCTTCAAAACAATGTGCATAAAACACATAGCAATCCACAGCCAAGGAGCGCAATTCATAACAAAGAACATCACCATCTACAAGCCAACTGGAACACTACGATCTTATGAGGACACCCATTTAGAACCTAAAATATACATGAGGAAAGAACTTGGTGGATCAGCATTCTCTTGCATAGTCATAAAACTATGGAACTCTCTCCCCAGAGAAATACAAACTATTGGTTGGCAACCGTGGGGAAACAGCTGATGCAGCAATGTAGTCTCGCTGAACAAGCTAAGCCCTTGCAAGCACTGCAGGCCATATGTTAACCTCCCTCTCTGCATCTATTGAATTGGGCTGGTTTTCCACATCCCTGATTCTGCTTCTTGGGGGAACTGAAAAAAAAGTAAGAGAAAAAAGAAAATCCATCTGTGCCCTGATTGTGAGGCTGCGCTGCCTTGTGTGTTCTTGTGTCCATTTTATGATCTTGCTAGCCTGGTCTACCTAACATGGTATGCCTTTCCATAATTGCTGTTGCTCAGGTCAGTCACCAGAGTGCCTCGTCTGAATTCTGTTGCCCAGCACTGATTGGCCAGCAGCTTGTGTGTGGGCCAATCACCTCACCTGCAGGGGAACGCAAGTCCCCATTCAAGGCCCACTCAAGGCCCAAAACGAGGACCCTTCTGACAGGACTCTGTCTGGGGACAGCTTGCACCCCCTCATTTGGAGCATTCAGGATGCTGCTCCCACACTCCTCAGTTAAATCTGGACTACCAAAACTTCTTTCAACTCCATAACAATGGGTTAGTTCCCTCCAAATGGACATATTCCTACCCCCTTTGACTTCTCCCCCCTTCTCTCCATCTCACCTTACCCCCCCCCACTTACAGCCCGTGTTCTTACTGTGTACCCACCCACTGTTCCAAATTGAATTTAGTTGTGTATCCACTGACTGTTCCTATTTGAATTTAGATGTGTAGCCACCCACTGTTCCAATTTGAAGTTAGCTGTGTATCTACCCACTGTTACCATTTGAATGTTGTTGTGTATCCACCCACTGTGCCAATTTGAATTATGTTCTGTATCCATCCACTGTGCCAATTTGAATTATGTTCTTATCCACCTACTGTTCCAATTTGAATTTAGCTGTGTTTGGTCCAGTGACTGCATTGTGCTACTCTGCCACGTTGGTTCTATCTCAACCCTCACCCTCTGCTTCTCCCCCCCCGTTCTCTCTACACAATCAAGGGAGCACTCTGTTTCTATCTTCTCCAACTATTTCTCCATTGACTATCCTTCTCTTCTCACTACGTCTAGCAGGAAGAAGTTTGAAATGGATATCTTGGTCTCTAACCCTGGACACCCTATCGCTGACACTTATACACTTATACTAGCGCTTCCTCCAGAAAGACCCTCACCAACATCCTCTTTGTCATTCCTTCACCAGATCTATGGACTCATCATATGGTCTCTGTGCTCTCTCCTCTTCCCCCATTAATGGTGGCACACGCTGGGAGGCCCTCCTGGCCCTGTTCGACTCCTCTAAGGTCATCATTAATGTATATCTGAATGACACCGTCTTGGTCAAGGGGCCTCAGGCCAAACTCCTTTGATCGACGCTTCCCACGCCTCAGCAATTCCCTTTCATCTCCTGGTATCCCCTCTCTCCTTTCCTCTACTCCCTTGCCCCCCCTTCTGCTTTCCCCTTGGCTACCTTTCCCTCTGCTTCTTCCTCTCCTGACCCCCCTTGGGCTCTATCTACACCTTCCTTTACACTTCCACAGGGCGCACCTCTGATCTGTATCCCTCCCCGAAAGTCCTTCAAACACAGCAGGCTTCACCATATTGCCACTCTCAACTCTCGCTCAGCCATCAAACACTCCTCTGATATATGTCGCCTCGTGGAAGATCTTGACCTCAATGTCCTCTGACTCACCGAGACATGGTTCACTGCCAGCTCTGTCACGAGTTTTGACACTCTCCTCCATGACAGCTACAAGATAATCTCTGCACCCAGATCCCTGAATGCCTTGTCTGCAGGCTTTCTCTCTCTCCTGGCCACTTTTCTCCTGTCACTACCATCTATAAGCCACCTGGTCAGATCAACTCCTTCCTATCTGAGTGGGTGGACCTCTCCTCCTCCCTCCTGGCCTCAACCACTCAACTTCTCCTTCTTGATGACTTCAATATCCATCTTGATGCTCCCTGTTCCTCCTCTGTACTCTTTCATGACCTCTGTGATTCTCTCTCTCTTTCCATTCTCCCCTCTTGCCCTCCTCACTCAGCATGGCAAATGCTTGATGCTCTGATCTCCTCTGACCCCCCCCTCTCCATCCCTCTGACCACTCCACTCTCCTGGAGTGATCACTCCCTCCTTTCCTCCCATCTCTCCCCCTCTACCCCGCAGTTCAAGCCAATTCCAACTCTGCCACCTACCTTCTCAGTCATCTGACCCATTAAAAAAGGGTGTCAGTTGAGGCTTTTGCTGCCATTTTCTCTCCTCCTCCTCCTCTGGCTGACTCGCATCCTGACACAACCCTTCCCATGCTCTACTCTTCCATCTCTGATACTCTGGATGTTCTTGCCCCTGTCATGGGGATCTGCCTGAAGCCCAAAGCCAAATGCAACTCCTGGTATGACTCTGACCTAACTACCCTTAAAGGCGAGTGTAGGGTGGCTCAGAGGAAATGGCAGGCTTCTAGTATATTCTCTGACTAGACTGGACAGCCACCTGCTCCAAAGGCATTACCGGGTCATTGCCCAAACTAAAAAGAGAGCCCACATCCAAGCCTGTGTCTCTGTGGCCTCTAACGGGGACGTCTGATGGGGAAGGGTGGTTTCAGATCTCAAGTGTACCCATCCTGATAGAGGGCCGAAAGGTGGAAATAGGGGAGGAAGATATGACCCACTTAATTGGACCACAGAGGGTGTTAAACTTGTCACACATAAATGAATGGGGCTGGGCGCAGAAACCAGGCAGCCAACTGGCTGACCATGGGGAACAGGGAACACACTTCTCGTGTAGAAACTCGTGGAGATGGTAACTGCTACACTTAGGGTCTCATTACGACCCTGGCGCTGCCGTAATGAAGGGTGCCGGTACGGTACCGGCACCCTTCATTATGGGAGCACCTATTATGAGGTTCTCTTTGCGGGACTCGGAGCAGATGTCTGGTAAAACCAGACGTCCTTTCCGGGCCCCACGAGAGGAACAGGGAGCTAATAATGGGCCGTTATTTGCCTGCCCGTTATTCGCTCTCTCCCAATTCCCATTGAGCCCTATGGGGGCTCAAATGGGAATGAGGAATCGTTCCTTCAAGGTGGAATTACCGGGTCCTCCAATGTTGGAATGACCCAGTTATTCCTCATTGAAGGAACCCAGTATTGGAGCCCGGTATGGAGGCAGCCATGGTGCTAATAGCACCATGGCTGCCTCCATACTCGCAATGAGGCCCTTAGACTCTGAGAGATTGACTGGGAAGTGATATGGATCACATTTAGTCAGAACAGCGGGGTAGGAAATGAACTGGCACTAACAAACCATACTAAAAACTCACCCTTCTGCATACATCTCTCAAACTCTGAACTAAAGACAACCCTACCTCTACAGCACCACAAACCATGCGTACTTCTCAACACCACAACATTGAAACAAACCACAAATAATTTCACCCAACACCACATTGCGGCCACCAACCAAAAAAATCCCACCTACACTCAGTGACCGGTGTATCTGAACTGAAGCTGACAACAGCATATCAGAGCTCTCTTGCGCGTTTTCCCGCTCAGCCCCACTAGCCACCTTCTAACTTCCTTGCATTACTGATGCCCCAGAGCCCTACGAGACCACGCAGGTAGCTACAGTGCACAATAAAATAACCTTTAAGATAAAATAACATAATTCCATCTCTCACACTTAAAAATAACACCCACATTTTCCAAGCACAATCCTGATCCTCTGTCACACTATATATTTCGTACACAGGGAATAACCCAAGGGAAGGAGTATAATCCATGAAACACACAATGTACAGTACACCATAATATGTAACAGAGGACCTATTCAAACAATGATAGCTGTGTTTGTGGAATCTAGTGTGCATACTGGAGCCAATATTCCGGTGAAGGCGGGGCATAGGATCAAGTTGTACAACGAGCATGGGTTGTCTACTCAAAGGCACAATGATATGACTGTAACACATTCGATTCCATGGTGGTATCAGACAGTCTAACCAATGGCACAAGATCGAATCCGCAACAAGCAAAGTGGATTCTGGTACGAGGGGCATGTCCCGGGAAACAAGTCACATTTCCACATAGTGGAAATCCTCCAGGGTATCATAAGGTCGGCCAAAGCAAAAAAGAAAAACCAGTATCCTCACAATTCCCAATCCACAGTCAGAGTCTGGTGCATAAGAGCAAATAAGAGCATATCTCTGTTATTCAACATACCCTTGTAAATGCTTTTTTTTCAACTCTTAGGGCCTCATTACACGTTGTGCGGTAAAAACCCCAAAATACTGGCATGTCACTATCAACGTGTCCGCCCTCGCAAGAGGGCGCTAATAGCTTACCATTACGAGTACGCGGACACGAGCGTAGCGCCATGCCGTTAAACCCCCTACCGCCATCACGGTAAAGACCCAAAAAAGTCACTTACCGCCCTCGAGGAAAGTGCAGATTGCACCTCCGCCCTCCTGCTGCATGCAAATAACGGTCACCGCAATTAGCGGTGATCGTTAAATTGCGGAACTGGAAATAGCGTCATCACACAGGAATGGGAAAGAGCATGGCAGCCATCTTCAAAAACACAATCCATTGCCATCCTCTGCCCCCTGGACCTGTTTGGAGTCGTTAGCTTTTGAAAATCATCCGGGACACCTTCAAGATGCCCAAGGCATTCAAAAAAAGCACTGACAGGCAGCGCAAAGAAAAATTTACAGCAGAGGAGTTGAACATGCTGACCCAGACCCTGGCTGAGAATGCTGAGGTTGTTTTTGCAAATGACATGCGGCGGCTGACACTACTTAAGAAAAAAGCCATCTGGGAAGAAGTTGCAGTGAAAGTCAGTGCAGTGGGCACCAGCACCCGCACTGTGCGTGAGTGCAGGAAAAGGTTGGACGACCTCAGACTGCGGGTGAGGGGCATCCTTGCTGAAAACCACCGAATCGCCAGTGCAGGTGGAGCTGGTTCACCCATCAGACTTAAAGAATGGGAGGAGACCTGTGGAAACCTAATCGCTGTGGAATCCATTGAGGAGTAGGCACCATGGAGCTAGGCGTGGGTACCACTTCAGATGGAGGTGAGTGTACACATGACAGGATGCTATGTGAATGTACTGTTCCCCCCATATGTGAGCACAGAATCTTCTCATGCATGGACACACATCCACACATGCATCCATCCCTCACCATGTCAGTGTCAGATCCAAACACACACACATGCACACATCACCAGAGACAAGTTCCAAACACAACCATGCATGGATGAGGCACTGAACTGGCACATCACCTGCATCCACAACTACTAAGACCCAATGGCCACAACTGCATCATTGATGTATTTTGCATTAAGTATATTGAAACGCAACCAATGCCATCCCCCTTCTTGTCCCTGACAGGCTCACATACAGATGGTGAGGATGCCGCAAATGCATCCCAGGCAGCAGCTACGAGTAAGAGGCCAAGGGCACAGGACTCAGAGAACACCCCCACAACATCAAGGGGCAAAGGGGGAAGGTCACACCTGATGAGAGTGAAACATCATAGGAGTGGCACTGCCAGGGCAGAAGTAGCTGCACCACAAACTGCAGCCCCACCACCGCAGGTGAACCCACAGCCACCAATACCAGCCACTGAGGGCCCACCATCAGCTGCGGCAAGCTCCACTGGAGAGGCAGCCACCACTGCCCCTCTATCTGATCCTGAGGAGACTATAGTTGGCCCAATGGGGATGCACACCCCAACCCCCCCTAGAGCCCCAGAGCCAGCACCATTCCAGACACGTGGGTCTGATGTTACTGTTGAGGACAACTTTCCAGCCATAATGTCCCCCATGGTGGCTTCACCTGCTGCAATGGGTGCATCTGAGGGAATGGCATCCAGCACACCATCACCCAGCACTGCCCTCCATCTACCCACCATCCTGCAGCGTCAACAGGAACTGACTGTGCTGGTTGGCCAGCATGTTGAGGAGGCTGCCCATCTCAGGGAGGATATTGTGAAGACAGCAAGGCACTCCACTGAGAGGATGGACGCCTGTACTGACAGGCTGTGTGACGAGATATCCAGGCTCAGGGAGGTCCTTACTCGCATAGCCGACACAATGGACCGCCACTTGTCACAACCAGGACAGTCTGCCCCATCGTCATCTGACGGCTCAACACAGACAATCCCCTTCCGCCGCTCAACACGCACCACCAGGCGTACGTCTGGCCATCCTCCAAATGCTGCTACAGACAATGGCCAATAGGGGGTTAATGGCGATTCCTCTGCGTGCATGGGCCAACGCAAACATGGCAGACACATGAGGAACTGTTGTGGGGGGTGGGGGGAAGGGTGTCATGGGTCTGTTGTGGGGGGTGGGGGGAAGGGTGTTATGGGTCTGTTGTGGGGGGTGGGAGAAGGGTGTTATGGGTCTGTTGTGGGGGGTGGGGGGAAGGGTGTTATGGGTCTGTTGTGGGGGGTGGGGGAAAGGGTGTTATGGGTCTGTTGTGGGGGTGGGGGAAGGGTGTTATGGGTCTGTTGTGGGGGGTGGGGGGAAGGGTGGTGGGATGTTTGGGGACATGCACTTTTTCATCTTTCCGTTACTTAAAACACTAGTGTCTAATCAAAACACAGGCTTGGACATCTTCATTGTGTTTGTATACTTTATTGGAAGTAGTGTTCATTGCGTACTTCTAAACATACACCAGTGCATCACTACCCATGTCCATGTGACAGTACCAAAACATTTCCCTCAGAATATTTGGTTGATCAGATGCTGTCTCAGAGCACGTCCCTCCTGGCCATCCCCTCTTGCATGTCCTGCATCCCCTTTGCCTCTGTCCTCATCAGCTTCATCATCCTCATCAGGTGCTTCTATTTCAACATCAGGGGGCAGTGGCACATTCAGTCTGATACACATATAGTGCAGCATGACACACGCCATGGTGATCTTGGCCACTTTCTCATGGCCATACAGGAGAGCGCCACCAGACCTGCTAATGCACCTAAACCGTGATTTCAAAAGGCCAAAAGTCTGTTCGATCACGATGCGGGTTCGGGTATGCGCACGATTGTATTCCTCTTCGTGCCTGTTCTGTGGGTTCCGTACAGGTGTGAGGAGCCAGGTCTTCAGGGGATAGCCCGCATCACCTGTATGGGAGAATGAATGGGGTCCTGTTACTGTTCACCTGCAGAGCAGCCTGTTCATATCACACAAATTGACATTGCATAGTGATTCTAGTACACAGTCAATGGCATACATGCATATGGTCCGTGTGACAGCAATGTGCAAGGGTGAGCTCGACCCTGCAAGTAGACATGCCCCATTACTGTCCACAACAGTAATTGACATGTCCTGGGTGAGGCGAGGTTTTAGGTGTCCCTGGGCCCAGGCAGATTTTATTCCTCACTGTTGTTGTACTGCCATTCCAACATACATATTGCCATGCAGTGAGGCACCACTTCAGTGGTGGTAAAGGTGCGTGGTGAAATGAAATGTGTATGGCTAGGGCTGATCCTTTTGCATGCATCATACGGCACATTGCATTATTTATGTTGTGCTGGACTGATTCCGGACGACTATCTTCATGGCACGTATGGAATCTGGCCATTTTGTGGCGTACAATGTTGTGCAATGTGTATGTGAATGGATGTTTGATGCTACTAGACCTGGAATTTCGGGTGCGTAGTGTAGCTCATACTTGCATGTCGGTTCATCTGTAGTATGTTGCGGCCTTCCCAGATGGACATTGGCGTACATCTTTATGTGCATTTCCCAGACAGATGACAAGCTTCACCCAGTTGGAGTATGTATCTCTCCCCCCCCAATCACACCCAGTTGGAGTATGTATCTCTCCCCCCACCCAATCACACCCAGTTGGAGTATGTATGTCTCCCCCCCCAATCACACCCAGTTGGAGTATGTATCTCTCCCCCCCAATCACACCCAGTTGGAGTATGTATCTCTCCCCCCAATCACACCCAGTTGGATTATGTATGCCCCTCCACCCCCCAATCACCATGTGCTTGCCCTGCTACTCACCAAGTAGCCACAAACGTTGTGCGGTTTGTCGCTCCATGTAGCGGCCGATAGTTGAGTTCCGCAGGACCATGAGGTCATGGGTTGATCCGGGAAATCGGGCACAGCAATGTGTGATTATCTTGTTGGCGTCACATACCATTTGGACATTGATGGAGTGGAATTGCTTCCTGTTTCGGTAGACCACTTCATTGCGATGTGGGACCACCAATTCCACATGTGTACAGTCGATGACCCCGACGTAACTTGGGATGCCTGCCAGTGAATAGAATCCTACTTTGGTGTTTGCAATCTCCTGAGCAGTCCGTGGCATGGATATGTGTTCAGGTGCATGCTTCAGGAGGGCATCAAGTACCTGATTCAGCGTGCGTGAGGATACTGGTTGGGAGGTGCCATGCATCTGGGCCACTCTATGGTGGTAGGTGCCTGTGGCCAGGAAGTGGAGCACAGTCATCACCTTGAGTAGAGGGGGGATGGCAGTTCTGATGTCTATGAGGCTCACAATGTTCTTGTGTATCATGTCCACGATGCTGGTGATGGTATCCCGGTCCAGACGGTACAGAGTGTGTATCTGCACAGGGGTTAGGTTAAATGGACTGGCTCTGATCCTGGGGATTGGTGGGTGCCTCTGTGGTATGATTAGGTGCTGTGGTGATGCTTGCTGTGCCTGTCTTGCCCTCCTCCTCCTCCCCCTGCGTCTTCTTTGTGCTGCCTGTTGTTGTTGCAGCTGCGCTGCAATCATGTCCTCCAGCCCATGTAATGCTGCTAGTATTGGAACCATCTTGGTGTTGGAAGGGGTGTGTGAAGGGGTGTGGTGTGCTCCTTTGGAGCTGCCACAGTCTCCATTGCCTCCACCTGTGCTGATTGTGTCCACCTGTGGCAGGTGGGAACACTACTCAGTTCTCTTAACGTGTGGTTCACGATGCCGGTATTTGCGCAATGGCGGTAAGGGGCTTGGGGGGCTTTGCCATGCCGCTATTGGCGTGTCCGCTCAACTTGTGATGCTGTACTAATAGCGGCATGGCGTAATTTACGGGATGGTGGGTCGTGCGCACGCGGACTGCCCGCTATTAGTGGCACCATACTTAGCGGTGCCGCTAATAGCGGTGTGTCGATTCGTGATTCGCATGGGGATTTAACATTACCGGTAACGTTAAATCCCTACTGCCTACCGTGTAATGAGGCCCTTAGTCTGTTCTTTTGCCCAAGTTCATGCCTTGCCCTTCTTCCAACATCACTAAGGAAAATCTGGGAAATATGGTATGTGTGTGTCCCTTTCATTTAGCTTGGGGTGAACCCTCTCATTTTGGTGTCACTCAGGTAGCGATGAGAACCAACATAAATTTCATATTGTTGTTTCTCAGGTTGGAGGGAGAACCCACAGATATCTTATGCTGGCAGCTCTCTGCAAGTAGGAAAAACCCCCAACATTCACAAGTCTGTGCCCGGACAACCCCACAAATGTTCCTGTTGGTGGCTCTTATGTAGTGGGGAGAATATGTAAGATATGAATTTTGGCGACTGTACTGTAGAAATCAGAACCAAGAAGAGTCTCCCTTTGGCAGATCTTGGCTAACTGATGTGCCAAAACAAGTTTTTATTTGGTTATCTCAGTCTCGTTCAAAGGTGACTGTGGTTTTAAAATAGGATTAACAAGATTTAAGAACATGACCTAAAACCAGAAAAATAGTAGCAGAAAAAGTTAAATACATCTTGTCATTAGACCTAACGATTTCCCAAACACATGCCCAATAATTAACCCTGCTTCACTTTTCAGTGAGCGCCTTGAAGCAAACACATTTTATACTAATAGCTGGTGTCTTGGTGTTTTGTCAACACCTTAGTCAATGCATTGCTTATTCATTTTAATGAATGTGAAATGTAAAAAAATTGATAACGCTATGCTTTTCAATCAGTCAGACACAATATCCCCAGTCGCATTAGAGAGACAATTGCACTGTACACTTGTAGAGGATGAGCTTAGGGCTTAAATGGCAACTCTCACAAGTTGTGTTAGCTTGATGGATCACTTACAGAACCAGTAATAGATCATTACTCCTGGCTGTGTGAGAAATCTGTGAAGTAGGTGTTACTGAATGAGAAGTGTATCCAATCAGCCCTCCATCTTGAGCCTATCACTATCTTCAGTAGTGTTCATTGGTGTTCACAGATGATGAGACAGATGGTGTGGCTTCCTGAACAATGCATATTCTGATGACAATGAGGGCTAAGTTACTGACATCCTTGTTGATGTGCTGTCCTTCATCGTGGCTGAATCTGTATCAACTCTCACAGGGTTTGAGAATCATCAAGTATATGCCAAACTGGACCTGTCAAAAAGGACCAAAACCTGAGTTACTAGTACACCTACTAGTGTGGTCCTGGGAAAATTACAGGCGGTTCAAGAAAAAGAATTGCAGGTAAAAAAAAATGTGGTCAGCCTGGATAGCGGTGAATTACCAATCCACTGCCACCCGAGAAGGACACGGTTTATTTTGAGCCCTTGATCATGCATGTCAGTTCATTAACCAAACTGCATGTAATTCTCTCGGGGTTTTGTTCCTGTTTGACATCACCTGTTGACATGTCAAATAAACATGTCAGCCCTGATGATGAACACTATCCAAAATGAATTGGCTACACCTGTCTGTTTTCTTCGCTTTGTATGCATATCTGTATTAAACCATTGAATCATCATTACTGTGAATGTGTTCATATCATCCAGCCTTTATAGGGAGCTTACTAAAAGAAAGACTCAGTAATATTTGATGTATACAAATGTGTACGCATCACTTTGACCTAATAGGTGAGCATTCAACACTCAGGGAGACTCCCTGAGTATTACATTGTGAGTACTTAGATGTATGGAAACACTTGTGTATAGGCGCCTTACATATGCCCAATAAATAACAAAACAGATGTACCTGGACCAGAGACGTTTTCTCTGCATACTTTCACACTAAATTGTTTTATTAATACTAATTTTGCCATAAGAACAGTGGTGGTGCCCACCCTAGTATTCTTGTGATGCTCAATTACAAATCCTCGATGCACACGCTCTCCTGCGACCAAAGTATTTTCTACAACATTAGCTTCTATAGCATCTATCAATTTATTATATGGCACATTTACTTGCAATGACGGAATGCAATCTGCTGTCTGCCTCCAACCAACTCTGTTCTTCTCCTCACTAGTCTCTGACAAGCAATTACAAGGTAGTCTCTGTTCTTCTCACTAGTCTCTGACAAGCAATTACAAGGTAGACTCTGTTCTTCTCACTAGTCTCTGACAAGCAATTACAAGGTAGCCTCTTTTCTTCTCACTAGTCTCTGACAAGCAATTACAAGGTAGTCTCTGTTCTTCTCGTCACTAGTTTCTGATAAGCAATTACAAAGTAGTCTCTGTTCTTCTCCTCACTAGTCTCTGACAAGCAATTACAAGGTACACTCTGTTCTTCTCACTAGTCTCTGACAAGCAATTACAAGGTAGCCTTTTTTCTTCTCACTAGTCTCTGACAAGCAATTACAAGGTAGTCTCTGTTCTTCTCGTCACTAGTTTCTGATAAGCAATTACAAAGTAGTCTCTGTTCTTCTCCTCACTAGTCTCTGACAAGCAATTACAAGGTAGTCTCTGTTCTTCTCACTAGTCTCTGACAAGCAATTACAAGGTAGCCTCATTTCTTCTCACTAGTCTCTGACAAGCAATTCCAAGGTAGTCTCTGTTCTTCACCTCACTAGTTTCTGATAAGCAATTACAAAGTAGTCTCTGTTCTTCTCCTCACTAGTCTCTGACAAGCAATTACAAGGTAGTCTCTGTTCTTCTCCTCACTAGTCTCTGACAAGCAATTACAAGGTAGTCTAAGTTCTTCTCCTCACTAGTCTCTGACAAGCAATTACAAGGTAGTCTGAAAGTGATGCAGTATACTACCATCTCCTTCAACTTAATTCTACTTTAATTTGCCCCCTCTTCCACGTTTCATTCCAACCTTAATTTTCGAACTCTCCATCAGCCAATTCCCATTCCCTCAATGGTTCTGCATCCTCCTGTCAAAGCCTCTTCCCACACAAGAATGATTCTTAAATCGAGCCATGTATGTCCTATGTATTCAATGCATGTGGGAACTGTCTGAAATGTCCTTTGCAAATAATGTTCAGAGTTCAGTAAAAAGAAATGCAGGGGATATAGCCAATATCTTGGTGATTTGGAATGTGCCCATATATGTTCACTCATGCTTTGAAGGTGTACCTCCAAAGTCACGTGCGTGATACAGTAAGCATTCTTGTAAATATGCTGTTCTACGGCAGTGGGCTGACAGGAGGAGACACGCCACAGCTGTGTGCTTTCATAGCATTGCCAACTATGACAGCCGCCAAAGTTTCAAATGCAGATGAGCGCTAGGGGGCACTGGTTTAGGTATTTTTAAATGAAACATGTATAAACAATTGTGAATAGGATTAAATATCTATATGAGGCCAAGACCATCCATGAAGTTGAAAAAGCAACCATAATGTCTGCGAAACAATATCTGAATTAGACAATCATTTTTTAAGTACATTATGATTTTCTTGAATTATTCTACACAGTTAGATTTGTTAACACAAATAGGAAAGACCCCCATTTTATGCTTCTTGGAAACACTAATATTTTCTGTAACCAAATGTATTAATAAACTTGACCAAAACTTGCATTTATATGGTAGAAAATGCGCTTGAAAACTCTTGCCACTTTTACAGTAAAGCAGCGCTATTGTCTTTAACGATACCTCGGCTGCACCTTTAGATTTGTCAGCTTGAGCCCGTGCTTTCATTCCCATTCTACACGAACTACAGGCGTAGCTGGCCGTGCCTGCCGGCTGCAAAAAAGACAAAATGTGTTCAAATCTCGCAGCAATCAATACTTTTACTGGAAGGGAGATCATTACAGTAGATAATCTATTTAAAGGCTTGGATCAACTACTCTGCCGTTGGATGGCGGACACATTATTTTTCTTCATTGGAGATACTCATTCTCTGTCTGGCAATAAAGATAAATCAGAAGTCAATGCTTCTTTATAATGCTTTGTCTTTAATCAAGGTTCCCCGAGTTGCATTCCTATTAGCTCTAATCTCGGAAAGTCAGGGAAGAAAATACATTGCAAAGCATACTGCTTGCCAGGGGGTTTTGGGACGTGTATTCCATGAATATGGGCATGGTGACTACATGACAATGATTGCTTTACATTAACTTAAACACAGTTCACCTGCGCGACGTTCAGTACAATCCTTTTTGTATTCTTCATCCCCAGTAAACAATGTGGAGTATTTCTGTAGCTTTGCCTAAGTATACATCTCATACAGTATGGTGAATTGAACAGCAACTATGGTGTGTGGCCTTGAATTTACCCGACTAAAATACCTATTCATTCATCAGATGGTATGTCCATAAGGCTGCTGCATCCTAAACAAGCATTGCCAAAGCCAATAGGTTGTGTCTTTCATCTGTTCAGTCTGGCTCAAATGCAATAATGTCGTCATATGCTCTGTATAGTCACCATATGCCAATGTCTTGTGGGTGCATGAGATGTCCATGCTCAGTGCCTAGTTAGTTATTTTAGATGAGGTACAGACTTGCAGGTAAAGCCATCATATGACAAGTTCAGACTAAAAGGCCCCAATGATGCCACCATTTGAAAGGTGTAACCCTGCATAGCCAGCTTTGCCAGCGTATGCCAAGTCACCCTTGTTAACTCGTAATGACATACTCTGGAAACTTCATCTGTAGTTGAAATGTTTATTGTATAACAGGTTCAAATCCCAGGGGAAACGGCCCCCAGCATGGACCACACAACTCTGCCTCTCTTCCTTCCCCAACACCCGCACCCTCGAGCTTGGAACGATTTCTGAATGATAGCAGTGGGATTCCATGGTAGCTAGCATGCATGATGCAAGGTGTATGATGACAAACACATGAAAGATGGTTGTCCAAGTATAACACTTAGCCCCTCCTAACACTTCCTTTCCTTTTCCAAAAAAATAAAAAATAATAATAAAAAAAAAAAAATATATATATATATATATATATATATATATATATATATATATATATATATAACAATGTGAGCTGAACACGAAACTATGAATGAATGAAGAATAAAAAAAATAAAAAATAATAATAAAAAAAAAAAAAAAAAAAAAAATATATATATATATATATATATATATATATATATATATATATATATATAACAATGTGAGCTGAACACGAAACTATGAATGATTGAAGACCTGTGGAACAGATCTTCTGGAATACCATTAAATCAAACCGCACGGATATCCTTTGTGCACCTTGGTGGGAAGTTTAATCTTAATCCCGTCACCTTCCTCATTTTTGAAATCTCTGCAGGCATTCTTTTGATCATAAAGCTCTTTAGACCTGACTCCAGATTCAAATATTATCCCTCTCACACTTTACAAATCCACTCCTACTAATTTAGATCTACTTATCCAACCAGGACATATGTGTGAGTTAGGCTTTCTTCCCCTCAGTAGCTCGAAAGGGGACACGCCTGTGACACTATGGGGAGCCAATCTATATTGAAATGTTCTTTCCATCACTGTTCTTATCCAGTCACCTCCAGTAGCGACAGCAATCCTAATTGCATCCATGAGAGTCCGGTTGAAGCGCTCTACACACCCATTGGTCTGGGCGTGGTATAGGGATGTGTTCACTTGTTCTATCCCATGACTACTCAGAAATTCTCTAAATTCCCTGGACACCAATTGGGAGCCATTATCAGACACACATTTTCTGGGAAATCCTTCTCTCCAAAACAATTGTTCCATAAATGTTATGATACTGCTGCTAGAAATATCTTTTAATACAAAGACTTCAGGCCACTTTGACAGTAGGTCCATACCAACTAATACATAACTGTCTCTTCCACCTCTAATATTAAACAGACCCAACAAATCCAGAGCAATCTCATCCCACGGTACTCTAGGTGAACTCCTCACAGTCATGGGCACTATCTGTACTTTGAGTCCTTTATTTCCTTCAATACAATCACTGCAATCATTTACCTGTTCTTCAGTGTCTTTGTGAACGCTAGGCCACCGAAACTCTGACCTAACCAAACCCTTGGTTCTGGCTAGCCCCAGGTGTCCAACATGAGCTAAATCTATTATTATGTTTCTCATCTTGAAAGGTACTACCATTTGATGTCCCCTATGTAAGTGCCCATTCTCAATCCATAGTTCTTCCTTAATTTTGGCAAATCCACCTAGGTCTCCATTATAACTCCTTATCTTACCATCCATCACTACAGTCAATAGTTTCTGGTACATGCCATCCTCAGAACAAGCAGTGTCCCAATCATCTTTCTTAAGCATTTCATGGACCTGAAATATCTCAACATCCTTCTCGCAACCCAAATGAAAATCTCAAATCGAGTTTTCTCTCTGCTCTGATCTGGACAAAGCATTGGCAACTACATTGGTCTCACCACTGACATGAAGCATCATATACTCTAGACCTTGCAATGAAGTCACCCATTTCATGATGCACCTGGATACTCCTTCCAAACCACCTTTGGTGAATATCCCAATCAAAGGCTTATGGTCAGTACAAATCGTGAACTCTCTGCCCCACAGAAACCTCTTAAATGTTTCCACTCCCCAGACATATGCTAACGCTTCCTTTTCTACTACTGAGTATCTGTTCTCAGGTCCCTTGAGAGACCTAGATGCAAACGCAATTGTGTGCAGATCAAATTGATCCTCCTGCATTAAGACCGCACCAATACCATAGTCACTGGCATTTACAAAAAGCAATGTGCGTTTATCTTCTTCAAAAGTTCTCAAAATGGGAGCATTGACAATGGAGTCCTTGATCTTTTCAATTTCTTTCTTACACATATCATTCCACTTAAAAACAACTCCTTTATGGGTCAGCATCCTCATGTTTCTTGACATATCTGCCAGACCTCTGATAAACTTGCCATAAAATTCAACTAGGCCAAGAAAGGACAACACATCCCTCTTCGATTTGGGTGCTTCCATCCTACTTATGGCTTCTATGGCTTCTTCTTTGGGTTTGACCCCCTCCCCTGTGATTTCATGGCCAAGATACACTACTTTGTCAGATTTGAATGTGCATTTCTCCAAGGCCACTGTGAGCCCTGCTTCTTTAAGTATGTCCAGAACTCTCTTTAGCTGCTTATCATGTTCTAGTTCATCCTTCCCACACACAAGTACATCGTCCTGGTAACACATAACACCTCTCTCACTTCCAAGCAATCTGTACATTATACTTTGAAAGACACTTGCTGCAGAAACTAACCCAAACGGCATCCGCACACATCTGAAGAGACCAATTGTGGTAATGAATGCTGTAAGATCCCTAGTGTCAGGATGCAACTCTACCTGATGGTAGACAGATTTTAAGTCAAGAATGGAAAAGACCTTGGAATCAGACACACCCACCAAAAGGTCATCTATCCTTGGTAAGGGAAACCTATCAGCTACCACCACACTATTTAAATGTCTGAGGTCGATACATAACCTCAAAGACCCATTACTTTTTTTAACTACTACTATGAGGCTAACCCACTCTGAAGAATTTTACCTTTTGTGGTACTCAGCCTCGATATTTCCTTGCTTTTACAAGACGTAACACATAATGTTGCAAGCCTGGATACAAGATGAAGATGGGAAAAGCATGATTATATATACTAACTTGCAAATTGTGTTCAAATGATCTATAACAGACATTACTCAAAGGAGAGCTCTGCAACTCTTTCTTTCTCCTTTGCTTTCATTTCTGTGGATGTGACCAATGAATATGACAGCTGTGTCAACACTCACGTACTATGTATAACTATTGTTTTAAGGGGATATTGTTTGTAAAGATTTTATGATGCTTTACTTTTATTAATTCATTGTTTCACATTGATATTTGTACGTTTGAACATGTGTTAATTCCATTTGGGAAAGGTTTAACCTAATAAAAGCACAATACAATAAAAACATTTTTTTTAAATGCACTCCATGTTATAAATATCCCATGCAAACCCAACTTGTAGTTAGGTGGTATTTTAAAGTTAGGAGGAATTTCAAATGCCACTTATCTTTACAGTTAGCACCACAACTGCCATTAGGCATATTCCCTTGAGAAGGCAGAATTCAGTCTGGGATCTGAAATCCATGCGAACATAGCATGTGTACAAATGGGCCAAAAAGCTTCCAGTGGGTAATGAACGCCATGCTAAGGATGGCTAGGGTGAAACAGACATGTATGTTGCATATAAGACTGAAAAGACCTTTTATGGGTGCATTGCATTTCTTGTAAATGCAGAATGACTTTGCCATTTCTTGTAAATGCACACGCCAGCCAGGGAACTCCTTCCCCTACACTGAATTTGGAATTTGGCACACAATAAAAAGCTTTTCATTTTTAGTATACTACGGATTCTTTTTGAGTAGGCATCCAACCCGCCTCACACCCAACCTCCACCAGCACCCCGTGTCACAATGGACTAGGAACCAGGCCAGTTTGTTTTAATAAGATATTTTATTCATTTATTATTCAATGTAAATGAGGATCATTTTTTTTTAGCATACAGTTTCCTTTTGAAACCTTTCAGCTTTTTTACTCAAAGTGTGTACAAAACGTTTTGAATAAAGAGAAAACAATGCAAAGAGAAGAGAAAAGAAGAGCAAAAACACAATAAAACAAAACAAGAAAAAGAAAATGTAACAACCCTTTGCATATAAATCATAACAGTTCCTCAACCAAACCAGACATTAGGGACTAATCCTTCAGAATTTAGGGACTATGGGCCTCATTACATGGGCGGCGATGGACCAAGGTGCTATTGGCACGTTGGTCCATGCCGGCAAAATACCGGCACCGCCTTGGTGGAAAGGGGAATTACCGCCCTATTCCAAGGTTGGTGGGGCGGTAATTCCCCCTTCCCCCATTGCCCTTCCCCATTCCCATTTTTGCCCCATAGGGCATAATGGGAATGGGGAAGGTGCTAATTACGGCACCGCAAATTGCGGTACCGTAATTAGCTCCCTGGTCCCTTTGCGGGTTGGTTTTTAATGCCTGCAAAAAGCAGGCGTTAAATTCTCCAACCCGCAAAGGGACCTCGTAGTAAGGCGATAAGGGTTAACGGTCACCGCTACCATTAACAGTGACTGTTAACCCTTACCGCCGTCCGTGTAATGAGGCCCTATGTCAATTTTGTCGATTTTGTCAAAGATTATCGCAACAAATTCCAATAAAGTGAATGTTACAGAAATCCTAATCCCTAGCATCAACTGTGTCCAAAGATTTTTTTTCTGTTAGAGTGTGGTTGTCAAAGAAACATTTTCCCAACACGTTGGATATTCCATCCCCAACTCCCCAGCAGTTCATAATTAGGTGGTACAGGGATTCCAACAAGTTATTACAGAGTCTACAATGATAGTCTCTGTGTTCTTTAGGTTTCCTGGCCTCCAGCACTTCTCTTGTCGGTAGAAGGTTCAGTCGTAGCCTGAGAAATTGAGTGTGTGCTTTATTTGATGGACACTTCATCAAGTATTGAAGGATTTGTCCTCGGCTTCTGACTTCCCTGCAGTGCTTCCCATACAGTTTGTAATCAGTGACTGCCTCCATAGTTTCAATCCAGTCTTGGTCGTAAAGAGCTTATTTTACATTTTCAGGATTGTCTTTTAATGTTTTGTCGCTCCGGCCAATACTGTTTAGAATTCCTGTGCATTTGCTACTCCATTCTTCCAGTGCGTGTTCACTTTTTGCTTGGAGAGCCTGATTTAATAGCTTGAACCCTCCTTCAGATGATGATATAAGGCACTTTATGTATAGAGACAGGAATTTCCAAAGAGTTAGAGAATATAGAGATGTTAAACCAAGTTCTTTCCTAATGATCATCACAGGCATCGAGTTTGGTAAGAATAGAACTTATCTCCAAAAGGTGCCCTCAATTAATGACCACATTTTCCAGGGCAATGATAACCAGCCTTTGACCCATATGTTAATATGGGACATACTTTCATCCTGTAAAAAGTGAGTACTGAGATGAGAGAAAGTTTACAATAGTATTTTTTTATTATCTTTGCTTGTACAGCTAAGCATTTCGTCTTCCTTTTTAGCTCCTCCTCCCGATGTGCGTCGACTAAACTGTCATTTATTGAAATGCCCAAATAGATCATTTGAGTTATCAAGGGTATTTTTGTTCCTTCAATACACCAACTATGGCCTTTTAACTTCCCCCCAGATTTCCTCCAGAGAACCAAGACACAGAACTTAAGTAGATTTATCTTCAAACCATTTGCTAAGTATGCTGTTAGTGCGGCGAGTTGGCGCTGATGTCCAATCAGAGTCTCGTCCATAATTATCACATCATCACTGTATAGCAATCTGTTGACTGCTATTCTGGCTATACTTGGAGGAAAACACCTGAAAACTTTGAATGCCTTTTCCATGTCTTCGGTATACAGGTTAAAGGCCGCTGGTGCTAAGCAGCAACCTTTTTTTAAACCAATTGTAGTGGTAATTGCTTCAGTAAGGTCTCCAGCATTGATTAATTTTATTCTCACTGAAGAGGATGTATGAAGGCTTTTTATGGCTTCCATTATGTCTTGTGGACACCCCCAGTCGCTTAATTTAGACCACTGGTTTTAGTCGTTAACAGAGTCAAACACCTGTGATAAATCCACAGAAAACAAATATATTTTCTTAATGTTCTTTAGTGAAAATTTTACTTTCAACAAATTTATCAAGAACAGATTCAACAAGGTACCAGTGCCCTTCTCAAAGCCAGATTGCCAGGGATCACAATGGTTTGTTGCCTTGCTCCAAGCAGTCAGGCGCTTCAGAATAAGGGCTGCATATATTTTCCCCATTACGTCCTAAAGGGCGATAGGTCTGTTGTTCCCAGGTAGAGACCAATCACCCTTTTTTAAGATTGGGACTATAATAGAGGTAGTTCATGAAGCTGGTATTTTCCTCCTGAGTTTTATTTGGGTAAACAAGTCAAACATAAAGGATGCCCATTCAGCCGGATTCCTCTTCAAGATTGTATTGGTTAGACCATTGGATCCTGTGGCTCTCAAATTGCTGCAGTGTTTGATCAGATCCAGAATATTTTCACTGTTTCAAAGGCCCAAGGACTCAGTGCAGGTCTTGTTTATCTGTGTGAGACTCTATCAGTTTGCAAAAGAGATTGCTGAAGTGAATTTTCCATTCTTTCCTCTCTGATTGTCCCTCCCAGGTCTAACTGGGGTCCTTCCTATCATCTGTCTTCCTCTCTACCTGTGGTGTTCCCCAGGGGTCTAACCTCTCGGCCTGGCTTTTCAACCAATTTCTGGAAACTCTCGCCCACTGCATTGCCACTTTTTGCTCAAATTTCCAGTGCAACGCTGACGACACTTAACTCATTTTCAGGCTGCCCTCGGCCACCTCATCTCCCTCTCTCATCTCTGATTGCTTAAATGCCATTCAAGATTGATGTGCCACCAATGATCTCTGTCTGAATGCTAGCAAGACAGAGATCCTCCTCATCGGCACACCTTCACCTTCCTTTCGCCTCACTCTCAGGCTGGCCTCTCTTGGCCCTCCTCCTACCCCCACCTGCGAGGCTAAGAACCTCGGGGTCATCTTTGACACCACACTTTCCTTCTCCACCCACATCTCTGAGGTCTCAAAAAAGTCAAACTTCCTACTGCATCTCCTTAGAGGTACTCTTCCTTTCCTTTCCTTCCTCCAGAAGCTCACTGTCTCCCAAGCTCTGATTCTCTCTAGGTTGGATTATTGTAACAGACTCTTTCTAAATCTACCTGCCTCTACTCTCTGCCCCCAGCAACTAATCCAGAACAGGACTGCAAGACTTGTCCTTGGCCTCAAGACCTGGGATCATATCTCTCCAGCTCTGAAATCCCTTCATTGGCTCCCTGTGGATGCAAGGATTAAATTCAAAACCCTCTGCATTGTCCACAAGGCTTTTTGGGCCTGGGTCAAAAATACCTTCAGCTATCCCTCACAAATACCCCACGCCCCCTCTCGAGCTCTTCACTCTTCCACCTCTAACTCCCTCAGGGTCCATCGTTTTTCAAAGAAACGAGCTGGTGGTAGATCTCTGTCTTCGGCTGGGGCCTCCCTCTGGAACAGCCTCCCTGCCACTCAAAAACTTGTGGAGAACCATCTCCGGTTCCAGAAGCACCTCAAGACCTTTCTCTTTGTTTCTGCCTTCGCTCCCCCTCTCCCATGCTAATCTGATCTCTCTTGGCATTTTGCACCTGGCCACCCTCTGTCACCTGGGCCCAGGTAGCTGCTCACCCTGTCACCCTCCTGCACTGTCTCCTGGCCATCAGATTTACTTAGTCTGCTGCCGTAAACACAGCACTTGCCAATTGCTGGCTGTGCTACCACTGTTTATTGGCTCTATTATCTATTTATTTGTATTTATTATTATTTATCTGTTCTCATCTGGTCTGCACTTTCCACTCTCCCCCTTCCATGCACTTTTCCTGTTTCCCTTTCCAATGCACTTGCGCATTCTCAATGTCACTGGGCCTAGTAAGATCGTTGTTGTGGTCTCCCCTGTTCCCCTCCCTTGCCTTGTCGCGCTTTGAAACACTTGTGTATGAGTGCAATGCAAATAAAATATCATATCATATCATTCTCCTGCAGGAACTGGATTTGTTAGCAGAGGTTGTTGAGAAGCCTCCATTGAATTGAAGATTCTCCACATTTCGCTATAATTTTTGGTAGCGATTAGGTGTACCATGTATTCAGCATCCTTCTGAGTCATAGTATACTTGTGAAGTCTTAACCAGTTTGTATAGTCGTGTTTAGCTTTTTTAAGGGCGCCTATGGTTTCTGAAGAAGGATTTTTTTACTATGGGCTATTTTCAGTCTATTCAGCATCCGGTTACCTTTAGATACTGCCATACGAAATTCATGTTAGTGGTGAAAGATCTTCCTCTTGCCTGTGTAACTATTCTCCGTATATAAACACAGCTGATTTGGGTATTCCAGGTCCATTTTCATTGGAGACATATCGAGATCCTTTGTCAAGGCAGTTATGTTTCCTCTCGATAGTCTCAACCTATTTCTGTCTGGGTGTACAGCGAGGTTTCCAGAGTTTGGTTGTTGGACATTATGATAAGGTCCTGTGATGCGTACTTGTAAAATGTTGTGATCACTCATTATTGTGGTTGTTACTACTAGATCCCTTATGTGCGGTCTACGGTTATCAGAGGCAAAGATGTAGTCCGAAATCTGACCTTCATTGGCCCTCTTGCAAGTCATGCTTGGTGGTGAATCAACCATCATAAGGCCGTTTAATCTCTATATTTCTTAGGCTTAGAGCCTTTCTCCACTTCAGTCCACGAAGGACTGCTTCATCTGGATTTGGGGATGGATTTTCTATCAGGGTCAAATCGGGACTGAAGCAATGAATGTTTAGATCCCCACATATGATTATCTTTAAGTCTTTTATTGCAACTCTGGCATCCTCAATCTTGTTCAGAACTTGATTGATAACGTTTTTGGTCAGCTCAGATTTAGAGTTCCAATAGAGATTGCAAATTAGCCAACCTCCTGTATTGTTATCATGTGAAATTTTCATCACGAGCAAGACAATCTGGATTAAAGGCGATGTGTTTTTCACCCAGGTTACCTCAAAGCAGCTGTGGAGGTTTATAGTCAGAGCAACCCTGCCATAGGTCAACCCTTCTGTCCTTTAATGGCCGGGTTCAAGTAGGAAGCAAAGCCTATGAGAATAGGAGTACCTCTTAACCAAGTTTCCTAAAAGCAGGCTATATCAACCATCTCATAAGGAAATTCCCCTTCGCCAAAAAGGTGTTTAAAACCTCTATTATTTCAGCAACCCAGATTGAAACCATTCAGACTATCTCCCCCCCACTCCTTTGGCATTAGGAGTTAGATGCTAGGGCTCCTGCTAACCACTCCCACCCTCCTTCTTTATTCTCTGCATATTTGTTTTGGTACCGAGACCTGTATTACTTCAGATGTGAGTTGTCCATGACTATCCTAAGGTTCCTTTGCAATGTTGGATGGTTGTTGTTTTGTTTGGGCCCACCGTAGTTAATCTCTGATGATCGTAGCTCCGAGGACTACAGGATCTTCTCCTTAATGCCTTGGGGCCTTTCGCGAAGGGTCTTCCAAGATCCTCTATTAACTCCATTTCTTCAAATGTATGTGGATGTATTACTTTTAGTGAGAACCCCATCCTATCAGTTGTAAAGTTTCTCTAACCAGTAACTGTTGTGTTCTTTTGAGCAAAGATGGATAACAGACTTATCTTTCCTTCGTGCCTCTGGAAAGGCAACCAAGTCGAGATCCTTGGAATGTATCAAACTAAACACAGGAACACTGTGGAAAAGTCTCAAAATATTTGCTCTATTGAGGATTAAATCATCCTTCATGTGCAATATTCTCTCCAATTCCACCTTTATTTTGGAGGCCTTACATATTGTTTACTTCTCATGGCCCAGGGGCATAATGGAAAGAACTCATGCCTTTTTTGATGTCGTATAATGGGCTACCTTTATTGCCCCAAGAGGTTTGTTTATTTAGGTGTCACCTTTTCGGTTCTAGTGTCTTAAAGGGGGTTTCCTGGCTTTTAGACCAAGCATCCCCCTTATTTACTAGTTTTAGGTTCCCCTGTGCACCCGTGAAGAGACCTTTGCCCTTTTCAAAATGCATGTAGGGAGCTGGTCCTGATTGGTTACTAGCGTAGTTGTTAACTTTGGACCTCCATCGATCAGGGGAGGGTACTTGTTCTCTTTTTTTTTCATTGTCCGTTACATCAAGTAACTGTGCCATCACACAATGGGCCTCATTACGAGTATGGAGGTAGCCATGTTGCTATTAGCGCCATGGCTGCCTCCATATCTGGCTCCAATACCGGGTTCCTTCAATAGGGAATAACCGGGTCATTCCAACATTGGAGGATACAGTAATTCCTCCTTGAAGGAAACATTCTACATTCCCATTCGAGCCCCCATAGGGCTCAATGGGAATGGGGAGGGAGCTAATAATGGGAACATTAATAACAGCCGTTATTAGCTCCCTGTTCCCTTCGTGGAACCTGGAAATGACGTCTGGTTTTACCAGATGTCTGTTCCGGGTCCTGCAAAGGGAACCTCATAATGGTGCTCCCGTAATGAAGGGTGCCGGTCCCATACCAGCACCCTTCATTACAGGACCGCCAGGGTCGTAATGAGGCCCATGACTTGATCACAATACAACTAGACATTCTACCAGCGTGTCCCTTATAGGAAAGTCCTCTTCCCAGTCTTGCAAGTGGATTGAATGGTTCATCAGTTCATCAAAACCTATAGATGTATACTTTGATTACGGTGCTCCTTATCCTAAAGTTGGGATCTGGTCCAAAGTATTGCTTGAGGGTCTACAGTGATCTACCTCGTCCTGTATACTAATTATAGAGTTGTTCACTGAATCCTCTGGGGAACTCTCCCTACAAGATTCCAGCTGGTCAGTTCTTCTTGTTAAGTGTATATGAACTGGCCTAGTTTTAGGTGATCTTGTAGTTTGTCCCTTAGGGTGTCCAGCTGAGGTTGATCCCTTCCTTAGGAGGGGACCTGTAACAGTAACTTTCTCCAAAAGCAGCAGATCAATTTTATTCTGGTTCTCCAGTTAAACATTTCTGGTTGTCCCTCCTGCTTCAGTTTGTTTTGAATGGTGGTCATTAATTGCCAGGTCTTCTTCCGTTACTACTTGAATAAGAATGTCATTGATGTCCTGGGCATACAGTGCGGAGGACCTGCGTTTTATTATCATTGATGCCCTCCGTTTTACTTTTTCTTTTATGATAGGCTCCAGAATGCTCTTCAAGAAATGTGTAGTATGCTCAAGGTTTTTAAACCCTTCGACAAACATCATTTTTGAGTGTAACATTGCCAGAAGAGTGCTTTGATCCTTCAATTGGTCAGCTACATTTTTGTACATTTTCATGAACAGAACAATTGTCAAGGAGAAGGCCGCAATCATGTTTGCATCTATAGGTGGAGATATCATAGTTTTTTCCTCCATTTCAGCTGCAAGTCCAATAACATGTCTTCATCGCCAACGTTTAGTTGCTATGAACAGCATTCTCAAAGGACTTAAGTTTAGCATCCTAGGCGTTGGTACTTCAGCACCCTTTATCCTTCCATGTTTTGCGGATATTTCTCCTCTATGTGGTTGTTTCTTCAGTGTTGCACTCTGTATTCCGTTTAAGGCATGAGCTTTTGGCGCGGAGTGTAGTCTACCCACTTCTATGATTTGCTTGGGGTCTATTACTTGCTCACCCTCTGTAGATTGTTCAGGTTGTCGTCCCGCCTCCCGCCATGATCCTAGATCAAGATTCCACGTAGGTTATTTGTGAGGCAATTCACCGTCTTGATTTCCATTTACTGATGTTTCATTGATGTGAGCAGAATTGTCTTTGTCCTGAAGAGATAGGTCATTTATTGGAAGAGTCAGGTGATTTTTTGCAGTACGCGATGTTCCTTGCGATGGTGTAACTGCTTTTGTTCGAGCATAGAAGAAGCATTGCTTCGCCTGCAAGTTAACTGGAGTCAGGTCCATAGGTTTCCAGGCCCAAAGACATGGTTGCTGGACTGCTTCTTAGTTCTATTTATGCAGGAAGCCCCAAACGTGTATCTTTTCAGAAACACTGTCTTAGGCCCCCTTCCTCCCTTATCAGGCAGACTTAGTCAATTGTCTGAGGGCAAAAATAGCGAGTCTGCATTTGTTTTTGTGACTAGCTCTATCATACATGTCTATGACTCGTTAAGAGGATCCAATACTTCAGGAAAGTTACTGTTTACATTTGGTAAAACCGCTATCTGCAATTCTTGGTCAGCCTACTCACCTGAGTTTCCCAAGATATTACATAAAGAACTTGTCTTGCCAGTGATTTCCACAATAACAGCCTAAGGGGCATGAAGGCCACCCGCCCTTCGTTGATGGTACAGAAGGTTCTGTGGCTGTCTCGGGGATCCCGCTAATAACAGTCTTAGTAATGTTGCTTCCAGTTGGCTATGCTAGAGGAAAGGACCTTGCACGTTTGAACGCAGAGTCAGTCAAGACACACTGTAATGCTGTAGAACAGAGAAACAGCTGCTTCTGACCAACCACCATTTGATTATATGAGGATAATCAAAATGCAACTGCCACCAAAATCGTGGCAACAAAAATGCAATGTCCTATCTAGAGTGACAAGTTGAAATTGTCTGTTACACTCGCTTTTGTTTTAATGACAAAGCAGAAAAATAACAATTCCACACAAAGTGATAGCACCTACAGTTAAGCACTCACCCCTGCAACACTAATCCCCAAACATCAATTGAACCTTGTTTCTTTGAATGTAAGGCAGTGGCAAGGAGTTGGAATATACAGGGAAAATGGGTTTTGGGGCGAAGCCCACCACCACAATATGGGATGCCAGCAAAAGGAAGAATGGGTTTTTATTATTTCTCACAACTGCGAGGGACAGAATAGAAGAAGATTTGTACTGCTTACACTTAGGAGACAGGCACAGTTTTAGAGTATACTAATCAGCACACAAGGGAAACTAGAAATAAAGTAGGGAAATCAGTTTTTAGGAGAAAGCAAATGCAACAGGAAAATACAGTGGCAAATGGAAATTTGTTTACACTGAGGCTTACAATTACAGGTAGGTTCTGGGAAAGTGGTTTAGCTCAAAGAACTAAAATCGGGTTTGGTTCAGGCTGACAGATGCAGAGAGGAAAGACACCGCCAAATTTTCTTAGCAGGGCATAATTGAAACAAAGGGACACATTTGTTTCCAGATCACAAGGGGATTGATTCTTTTTGGCAACACATTAATGACTATAACAATTAACAAACACACTGGAAAAAAGATTGTTGGTTTCAAACTCCACCAATCCCGATCCTGTGAAAGTCAATTGATTTACTTTCAAAAATACCAAGGACTTACACAGAAAAGTTAGGGTTTTTTCCAATGGGGATATGCTAGCTTACACAGGAAAGCAAGCTATTCTTCTATGGGAGATGACTGAACTACACTGGCAATTGGAGTTTTCAATGGGGAAATATTGGATGCACTGCTACAAAAATTAAGGGCTTATGCAATTTAGGGCTGGGGTGATGGCTACTTACATAACAAGCCTTTGTTTAAGGATCAGAGAAGCCAGCTGCATCTCAGGACCCCCTCTACAGATAGGGCAGCCTTCTCTTCATCCTCCTTTCTTTGTCTTGCCCGGTTGTTATGTGTTGAGTCCTAGTACAGTCCCCCTTATATATATCAGAAATGACATCCCTAATTTTACAATCTAGAGGAAGTGCTTTGCAATAATCCTGCCACTAGGATTGGACAGCTACCATCTCTCTCTCCACCCACAGTCAGGATTGATTTAGGGGTTGGGAGCACCAGCTGTCTTTTTACATTTGTCACTTTACTTTGTTCTCTTTTGAACGTTTTGGCAAAAAACTATTTATGTATCGCAGCGTCATAATTGTACTAGCAACTGCCATACAAAACATATTCGGTTTTAGCGGATCATGGGGAATTATATAAACCAACCACCAAATCCATATGATGTAACATGGCCATTTGTCACATTTATTTTGTTTTAATACAATGTACAGCAGTTATGAATATGTAAGTTATCAAGCATATTCCTAATTTCATTTTCCACCTTTTCACACCCTCACACATTTGCAACATGTTCAGATCAGCCAGAAACCTAGTCTAACTGGCAATTACAGTTTCCAGAGTCACAGGTAGAAATTACATTAAAATGGCATAAAAATGAAATTAATCCTCAGTATGATTGCTGGGCAAAATGCCTAAAATGAAATAGTCATTTAAATTAATGATGAGTGTTTCTATCAGCAAATGGGATGGCTGCTTCATCCCACACAGTCATCTGTTCCCCTGGGTCAGCCTGTGACCAGAGAGTTGTATGAGTCTCTTTGAAGTTAGGGGTTGATCTTTGGAGTGGGTACAACAAGGACTCACACCTTTTAGTCATGCTTCAGCCCAGGATGGCCTTCTCTTGAAATCCCTGCTTTCCCGCCAGCAAGTCTGTAGAATTGTGAATGTTGACACCTTCAGGAGCATCACATTTTATTGTGGGGTTATTATATAGGAGGTGTGACAACCAGCTGGAGTGGGGCTTTTCATTGTGAAGTTTTGCACCCAGACAGAACAGGTTAGTGTCTCTTCAAATGCCATTGGAGTTTTTTAGGTGAATCATAATATACATTGCTTTGGTCTACCCACACACCCTGTTCTGCTTTCCTGACATTTTTCTGTGAGCAGTGACATCTTTTTCCATTGCAGCTTTTTAAAGCTGTTTTTATTTGCCAACACATGTGCAGGCTGTTTTTGCTTCCAATGTTTAAACATCCTGTTTTCCATGTCACAGGATTCCTTGATTCCTCCTTCATTTGTAAATTAAACTGCTGCTTGTGCATTGATAATGATAAGTAGGCCACTTTACCCATGGTTCTTTAATTTTTCATGAACAACAAAAGAAAAAGCCAGTCTGTTTTTGTTACAGTGTTTAAATTCCTGACATTCACATGACAGGGAAAGCAAAAGCCAGGCCATTTTTGGTTGCAGTGTTTACATGGCTGCTATTTAAGTAAAGGGGACTTCTGTTTGGGGCCATTAAATGCACCCCACATGCCTCCCTCTTCTTCCATGACTCTTTGTTGGAGAAGAACAGGGCAGAGTGGGCTTTCCTTCACAGTAATGTTCCTTCATCAGGGAGTGGGCACTCCAGTATACCCTTGCGTCTCTGGGTAGGGGGGTATTGCCTGGCACCTCCTTTTCTCTTTGAGTTGGATGGTTTGGCACAACACTCACTTTCTTCTTTCCCTTCCAGTTCCATGGGGTCCTCATCAGGTTCTGCTCTCAACTTCAGGCTGGAATTTAAGGAGGCGAGTTCTCTAAAAGAAGATTTTAAAAAAAATGTTTCAGTACTTTGTACACACATTTTTCCTGGAAGATTTACAAGAATATTACTCCCTGTTTTATATATATATATATATATATATATATATATATATATATATATATATATATATATATATATATATATTCCAATGTTGAAAGATAGCAAAAGACGAAATTCAGCCGAGCAGCACTCCACACACAAATGTTCCAATAAATCACGTGTAAGCAACGACAAACACTACTACTCCGGTTGCACATTATAAAAACAACCTTTATTTTCGTTTGTAGCAATTAAAAGTTAAAGTTCTCCCAGTGAGAGTCCTTTGCCAGACGGCAGCCTGACGTGTTTTGCCACAACCTAGTGGCTTGTTCACAGTAACCCATCACGCACACAAAGTTTATTTTTATAAAAAAACACCATTGTGAAAGAGGTGACTTGCAAAGTTGACATAGTGGTCAGTGGCCATCTTGGCTTGGGCTATCAAGACTGATAACGAATCTCATAATGTTAAGTGCAAACAAACCTTACTGATGTGTATTGTGTAAATCAAACATAGCACTTAAATAGTTATAGTTGATAAAACGATTCTTATTATTTAAATGGTGTCATCTGTGGACTGAATAATGGAATGTCACAATGACAGTGTTATAAAAACCAAAGTACCAAAGTGCATGTTGTAATGGCGCCAGTAATGTGGACAAAATATAAAATAGCACATTTCTGTATTTTAAACTGCCATAACCGTTGGTAATGATGGCTTAGTGCATTAGAGTCTTGGAAACATATTTTGCAAACCAATAGCAATTGTAGCATAAAGGCATTACCGTTACAATCGATGTAATAATATAATTAAAATTAACTTCGCATTAGTCAGATAGTATTGTGATAATGAAAAGTGCATAGTGCTTCCTATAATAGAATTCAATTCACATTTAAAAAACAATACTGTCAGGATCTAAAGTGCATAGTGCATGATTGTTGCATTCTGTAAACAGTATTCACATGATCACAATTACATAATTCATTTCTAAAGATGCAAATGTAAACATGCAGAGCCACATACGCAAAGTCGGCCTGCAATAAGAAAGGGCGATAAGGCATTCCTATGGTTACTATATGCAACATTGAATGAAAGGAATAAATGTAAAAGAGAAATGCACTCAAAAAGTGCCATGTGCATAAATAGGGCAAAATATAAAAGATTGTCCAGGTGCTCTAAAATCAGGATGATACTGTTTTAAATATATAAATATATACAAGATGTATAATAAATACCACTACTTGAGTAACGTGCTAGTAATGAGATTTTCGTAAGTGCCATTGGCCATATGTATATATTATATTGCAAAAAAAGGTTACATAGGTCATATTGCAAGTCACCATAGAAAAGTAAGAAATAAAAGTGATGATCGAAATAGAAAAGTATAAAATAAACTTAGCACAAGTATATATGGTACAAAAACTTTGTTAAAGGGACGTTATGGTTCAGTTGTGCTACTACAAATCTGTGAAATTCAGTAAAAAACTTTGTTAAAGGGACGTTATGGTTACAAGTAAAATCAGTAGGTTTTTAATAGCGCAACTTAACAATAACCTCCCTTTATCAAAGTTTTTTTTTTACTGAATACACATATTCATAATGTGAATTTGATAGATGTTTACTAGGATTCCCTTACTTTATATACATGTAACATAGAATATACTTAACCCCCTGATAGTGATTTGATGTCCGCGGACTGTGAGTATGTCCGCAGACAGGCGCCAACAACATCAACACTACCCAAAAACTCAGTGGGTATCTTAAATTGTTCTATCAAGCAATATAAACACGGAACAAGTTCAAAAAGCAGCACATAACACATTATATGTAATAATAAATAAGAAGTGGAACCTATATATGTAACACATCAACCGTCCATTTAAATAGCATATGTACTAAAATGGAATATACCAAAACAAAAAAGATATGCCTTCAACATAATTACCTCACAGAAACTGCACAGCAACAAGCAACAGCAGACTTACACAACAATAACAACAAAACCTACCAGAAACTAGTAAGTAAATTTCATTTTTCTTATATATTTCTAAACTTTCTGTATTAGGTACAGTAAATGTCTGTTTTTACACAGAAATGTCCAGTACTTTTGAATGGCTTGAAGACAATTTAACATGTGAAGAAATGACTGAAGACCGTGAAACTAATGGTAGACACATCTCGATATAAGCAAATTAATAATCATTACTTTATGTGTACTTACATATATATCTTTTTTTTAACAGACCATACAAACATTGAAAATAATATAGCAAAAGAGACGTTAGGAAATATTCTGCAGCTCATGGAACAAAAAATGGGTATGCTTATGGAAAATTTCAATCTTTTAAAACATTTTGTGGAGGACCACATAAAAGAAAAAAATAAATATTGTCCCACATGCACCTGCTCCCCCTCTCTATGTCCCAGTCAACTATCCCCAAACCCTCAGTACCTAGACAAACGTTATGATGAGACTTCCATCCCTTCATCCCCTCCCATCCATCCCCTCCAAACCCCTAATTTGTGTCAGCATCTGCTTCCCCCTCTCTTTCATAAATTTGATTCTGTACATAATAAAAAACATATTATGTGTGTTTTAATTTAGTCCTTTGTATCTGATTTTATTTTTAAAGGCAGTTAGGGTGTATGCGGACAGTGTGGGTGTCTGTTATGTACACAATTAACCAAAATGGGGGTGTCCTAAGGACACTATCCCTGTCTGTACTGTCTGCAAGCAAATGGAATTATTCTTAGACCACACTTGGTGTCCGGAATGTCTGCAATTAACCAAAATGGGGGTGTCCTAAGGGCACTATACCTGTCCATACTGTCCGCAGCAAAACAGAACTGTTCTTAGAATACACTCGGTGCCCAGAATGTCCGCAATTAACCAAAATGGAGGTGTCCTAAGGACACTATACCTGTCCGTACTATCCGCAAGCAAACCGGAACTGTTCTTAGAACACACTTGGTGTCCAGAATGCCCCCAATTAAGCAAAATGGAGGTGTCCTAAGGACACTATACCTGTCCGGACTGTCCGTAGAACATCTACGCACATGCGCACCACACCCATAGGTCCTACTAACATTGCGCCTGTCCGTAACTGTCCGTCTCATGTGTGTCACACTTTTAATTATTTTGAGGACCTGAACACTGTCCATAGAACACCCGCGGGCATGCGCATGACCGTTCCTGCGCATTAGGTGTCCTGCGGACACCCTTCCCATTCGTGGACGTGTTCATGACGTCATCATGTGACCGCACCCATGCTGAGCGTATGTCCTGATTTGTGGCACACATTTTTGAAAATTCAAAGTATTTTACAGTACAGATTCACCATTGCACTTGTCCCAGACAATGTCCCTGCCGTTCTACATAATTTTGCAACTTTTTGAGCCTTTTTTGGGATTTCGATCTGTCTGCGGACAGCGCGGCTGTCTGTGTACTGCGCTCCTGCACCCCTCTAAAAGGCCACACTCCAGAGCTCATCTTCATTCTGTCTTTCTACTATTGAAGATTGAACTGCTTTTTCTGGCTTTGCTGCTCTTGCTGCGAAAGCTACATCAAACCTGATGGCATCCATGTTTGCTGCTGTTCCAGCTGGTGCTACTTCTGCCTCAGCACCACCCCCACCCCCTCCACCACCACCACCTCTCCAAGGGCCTGCAGAGGGGAACAGGTGTGAAGATGTAGAGGAGGAGGATGAAGAGGATGAGGTAGTGGAAGTCTATACTAGTAGCACTCGCCATGAGCCTTGGCTGTGGCGGATGTTTACCACTCTTGGTGGAGTGCCAAAAGCACATGCCAACAAGGTCACCTCGTGGGAGGACTGGTTCATACAGCTTTGGTACGACATCAATGAAGCGACACCTAAAGTCATTCCATGGTGGGGCTATTCGCAAGGTTGTACCTTGTGAGAAACGTAGTAGCTTGAGTTCCTCTACAACATCCTCTGTTTCTTCTCCTGTCACCACAAGAGACACTCCTGTGGGACAGTGCATCCCTCCAGCTGCCTCACAGGCCATTCATGATGCTGTTGACCCTTACATTTCGAGGGTCACAATATTGTGTATGTACTGTGACGCAGTACTCTGCAAGGGGGAGAATCTTCGGAGTGCTTTCAAGACTGCAGTCAAGGAGCAATGAAGGTCTGCTACCTACCTAAATAAGGCCCACCCTACATCTTTCTCTCTCCACTTGCCCTTTCTTATCCGCATGGTTGGTTACCCTTCCTTACCCTCCTTTCCCCTCCTTTCCTTGTGTGTCGTGTGTAAAAAACCCAAAAAAATATAAAACAACAAAACCCCCCCAAAAAAGGCTCTATTCAGAGCCGCCTTCCATAGTTTAAAAATAGAAGTGGCAAATAAATAGTGCAGGGCCTTGTGCATTTTCTTTAAGTCTGCGGACAGTCCGCAGACATTTAATTTTACGGGTGCTGCCCTATCATAACCATTGCACTTTTCTATGGGAGGAAGTGGTGGCTCTGAGAAGAGCCTTTTGGTGGTGTTTTTTTGTGTTTGAAAAACTTCAAATGGTCACCACCTACTGCAAAATAGATTGCTGTAATTTCAAAAAGGTCGCAATGCATTTTGTACATCTCTCAGAAAAATCTGATTGCCAGCATATCTAAGATGGACTCCATCTCATCGGAAAATGTATGTGCTACGAAACATAATATTTTCATTGTGAAAAGAGAACATGCCAACATCTTTTTAAAAGGCACAAACAGCTTAAATTGACATTGCACCGCACTTTCTTCATTTGTGGACCAAATGAAAAAGAACGCAGCCACATTAGTCTCTGTGCAATACGAGAAAAAATTACTTGGGAATTTGGAAACATGTCCGTGACCTTCCCAAGTCCTTCTTTCATTGCAAATTGCTAAGAAATTCCAGACACATGTCCTAAACTGTTCCCTCCATAATGAATTATAATTATGACTGGATGATGCTGTGTCTCCAAAGTAGCACAGAGAGGTACCAAGTCCAGCCACTTCATTCCACGCACTCCATGCCAGTGCGCTTCCACATGAGGGAACCCAAGATCTGCAGCTACTCCACAGTGTTCTGCATGCACCTCCAACCAATGTATCCATGAGTCTCCCAAAATCCAGATAATCCATTTTCTAAAACACACAGCCAAAGCTATCTGTTCTTCTCTCAGGAAGAGGACTTTCTGACAAACTCTCTCCTTACACAACACACCCAGTAAACGTTATTGACCAATCCCTTGCTCTACTATTTCTCATTTGCATACCCTTCCACCTCATAATTCTCATATGTAATATGTGGTGTCCGCGGACTACCGCCAGGTCCACGGACATATCAAAAATCTGAGCGTGATGAATTTAAATTTAAATAGTGTGCACCATTTCCCCTTTGAGGTTGGCTCTGAAAAGAGACTTTTTTTTGTTTTTTTTGCAGATGCTTGACAGACACCTGTTATTTTGTATTTTTTTTTCTTACTTTACTTCTAAAATCTACACATAACCTTCTCCAAAGCAACCCTTGTATTTGTATTTGTATTTGTTTATTTATAACGCGCAGACCATCAGGCCCGGGGGCATCAGGGCGCAGTCCAAAACAGCATGGCATGCCCCATAAAAGATAAAGAAATACCATCTTATTTAAAATAAACAGCATTACTGGTATCAATCTTCTCATTATTACAGAAGAACATACCAGCTCTAAGCATGAAAGCACACATGCCTTGGTTGATTGCACACCTAGCAATGTTTTGCTGAGGACAAAAAACATAACAATTGTCCCATATTGCCTTAGATACTAATCCAGAAAAAATAACTTTTGCATTTGGAAGGATGTTCATTACTGCTTGAACCAAGTGTTTCAAATCTGCCAACAAAGTAGGGGTAGGGGCAATGACATAGCCCAAATGCAAAGCACCACAGTGCAAAACTACCACATGGGGACTGTTCATCCTGCCCATATCTTCACAAACTTGTACAATTCCCTGTACATTGCAATCAGGCACAGTACTCCACATGTCTTCCACACCTTTAAAGATTGTTTGCCACATGCCTGCATTGAGCATACTGCTGTAAACCATGCACAAACATATCACCAAACACCAACACCCTGACTTTCTCCACCTTTTCCATCTTCACTACACACAGACTCTGTCAACACAAATGCACAACCGCAACACCTGATTGGCTAATCCCTACAGTCCCCTTTCCATGCTGGATTTGCTGGAAAACCCCAGATGTAGCACACGTGTCCGCGGACAGCTGCGGTGTCCGCGGACCACGTAACTCTTAGACAGCCCTTCTACTCTTTCCACTTCACTCTCTGTGCCATTCCTTCATTGGATACAGCTAAGCAGTCAAACAACCATCCACAAATCACATCCAAGACCTCTACATCTAACTGCATCATCAGAGTTTAGCGCTTCAAATGTACTGTTGATCACTCTGAGTACAAGCCTTATATCATTGGAATGCATCTAGTACAAAAACTACTGTACAAGTCTCCAAGAGTTCTACTTGCAGCTGCATGCATATACACATGCATAAATACAAACTACAGCTATGCATATGTTATAAATAAATGTATATAAACAGAATAACTCCCACTTAACCAGTATAACCTATAAAATGAACTTACTATAATTTGTCCCATCTGCTATAATCAACTGTCACTTCCAAACCTGTCTGCTATCTAAATTCATTTTTTAAACACACAGCTATCTAAAAAATTATAATATTAAAAGATGAGAGAAATAACATTATAATTGTAGAAAAATTCTTAGTATTGTATTATAAAATCACACACAGCCAGGATAAGTTAATGCATCTTTATACACTCATATAGATCGACACTATCATTAAAAAGCTCTGAGCTGAAGTATCACCACTGCCTGTACATCACATCCTTCTTCTTTATTACCTACACCTTTACAAATGCATACATTCTATGCTTTTCTATACGGTTTCTGCCTTTTACCCTGTAAAAATAGAAAATAAGTACATGATTATTTCTTCTATCTCCTAACCTCCAATAACACAGCCTTAAGAAATCAAATGAGTGTCACACACTTAGTATTATACTCATTTTCAAAGCATGTTGAACTAACAGATTGTTAGTAAAATATAAAGGCTGCACACAGTCAAAGGAAACTGCATGCACACACTATGTTCAGTAATCAAACAACAATACTACTACAAAAACATAAAAATCAACATCTAAATTAACAACAGTGCTATAAACACACACAATTACTAACTTCTTTCTTTTACAATTGTAGTGAAGACAACTCTCCTGAAAAGCAGCAGCATCTGAAGTACAAACAACAACTCAGAAGAAACCTGCTCATTCCAAACAAAAAAAAGTAAGTACAATACTACCATAATGTTCTAACTGTTACTCAAACACACTGTGTGGTTGAATCATGGAATTTGTGCACCAAAAAACTGGGATTTGTGCACCATTCTGCCCACAATCCACATTTGTGAAACAGTGATTCGCGGGCAGAATGGCACACAAATCCCTGTTTTTCAGCGCATAAATTCTATAAATCAGCCCCTAGAATATTAGTATTGCAAAACAAAGAACTGTTTTAATTCTATACCATTAGATTTAGTAATAGTTCTTCTCATCACCACTAGCTTACTTTGTATTGAAATCTGAACCCCAATACAGTAACACACAAATAGGAGAATAGCCTTTCCAACTAGTTGTAGATGACCATTGCACAATCACCCACCTCCACATATATCCTTACTATCATATTCAGACACTCATGAACACAGCACACATATATTGCAGAACAGCCCAACACATACTTTCTTTTTTTTCCAAAAGACCCCAAAGAATGCCTACCAAAAAGCAAGTCCATAGAAAGCAACGCAGAAGTAGAGCAAATGAAAATAAGTGTCCAAAATAAGCTTCCACCTCTAGCAGAATTCGTACAAAAGTTCAAACAAATGTTCTACCAGAGTAATTAAGCAAAACAAAACAAGCTTCCAGTACAAAAACTTTACCTCCTCTTTCAGAATGTAAAACAAAACAAAAAGTGATTAACAAGAATTCAGCTACTACTACTGCTAACACTGCTCCTATAAATCTTGATGTAGTGGCAAGTAACCATACTAAAAAAAGTATTTTACAAAAAATGTTCCACCTTCAGAATCTTATAAAAACTGGCGAGAAATCATGCACAACCCTTAAAACCTACCATAGAAAATTAATTTTAGAAGTCTCATAGACAGTGCAATCCTTCTCAAAAGGAAGTTATTTATTTTAGTGTGAAACAGAATGAAACCACTAACAAAACTAACTACTAAATTACAAAAAAGACTTCTCAATAAATGGAATGTCAACAAAAATAACTTCTTAAATATCTGTGGAGGTAAATGGAGACACACCACAAGCACAGAACCATATTTCATTGAAGAAGCATACAAACAAAAGCAAACAAACACAATTGCCATACATACCAGTGGACAAGGGTATGAAAAACTTAATAATACCATAATGGAACAAGAAATGCTGCTTACAAAAATATCCCCAGAAAACTCAGTATCACCTCTCCATCCGACTGAACCAAAACGTCCAGTGTACAAATGGCCGTGCACATCAATGTGTAACATTGCCAAAAATTCTTTCAAATCGTTACGTCAGTTCCTCAACCAATATGTAAAAGGCAAAGACAAATTCAAAATGAAACTTCTACGAAATACAGATACCTGTTCAGTGCGCAAACACACAGGACTACAAGGCTATTCATTAGCCTGCATTTCAGGAACTAATTGCAAAAGCACCTTTCATCATATCAAAATGATATCAACACATCATTCAACTATAAGAAATCTACTCCATAAACTGTACTATGCTAAACATCCAGCTTTAGCATTAGGCAATTTAAATAACAATCTTCTACATGGTACAGGCAGAGACCTACTCGAAGAAATAGAGCATATCCAGAAAAAATATTTTGGAATTGAAAGCCACTTAAAAAATGCAATAACTTTACAACAGACTAGGAACAATTCAACAAGTGGCAATCTTCTACTACACACACACAAAAAAGAAATATTAACATTTAAAAGTACATCTGCTGAAGTACCAAACCATGTGTGTGTGTGTTGCCACAGAAATGTTTGTAAAAGTAGCACAACAACTGTAGACCTAACATACAAAATAGTAGACAATGAAGATTCCAAATGGTTTTAATTAGCTCTCTACCTTATGGCAGAAAACAAATACGAAATAAATGTCCCCTTAATACTTTGCATTTACTGCACTGCAAAACTTGTCTACAACCAAACTCCTTCACGTGCTATCACAAATAACTTGGAATTATTCCCACTACCAAAACCCTTGCAACAAATCAATTTATATGAGAGCATCATAATTCAAACAGTGCATCCATTTCAAGCAATAATACGCCTTCAACCAAAAACAGCAAAATTACCTCCCTCAGAATTAGTGAAAGGCATTAGTGGCAAAGTAGTTTATTTACCATTAGATCTGAAAGAAAATGTACACACTCTAGGAGTGCAACGTTCAATAGAGCAATCTTTAATTGTCTTAGTAAATGGTGTACCTACAAAAGACAATAAAATATTACCATAATGTTCTAACTAAATTAATATTGAAGGAAACCTGAGGGAAACCACTGAAATAATTCAAGAGTCACCTGAAACTGGTCAATTTGAACTTCTAGATCCTGCTACAGTATCCAATATTTTAGACCATTATACAATTCATCCATTACACTATAAAGACACCATAGATGATGCACTAGAAACATACCAAATGCGACAAACCAAAGGATCACCAATCAGCATATGGGAAAAATTATAGAAGCACATGCTTTTCCTCTACTCTTTCCTACTGGGAAAGGAGGAAGGTACGATGATAGACCCACTCAGATAACAGCATCAGAATACCTTTGGCCATGCACCCAAGACTCTAGGCCCTGGCCACAACACTACAGCATAACACACCCATAGAATCAAACATTTTAACTGTGCTATATGGGCATTTTTTATGTCCGCGGACAGCAGCGGTGACAGCAGACATGACGAGCACATCAAGGGTGCCTGTCACCTAAACAAATACAGCATTTGACCCATCTCTTACTTCCACACCCTGCCCAAGCACTCTTACACACAACACACTCCCCAAAGTTATATTTTTCCCCCGTTCTATGCCGGGCTGTCCAAGATGGCGGACGCATTAAAACAATACGAAGCACCTTACGGTTCATACCAGCCAATCAGTGAACACGTTGTATGTCCGGCAGGCATGACACAAGCCGATAAGCCAATCAGTGTCCTGTCCACGGTGCGAACAGGGAAATGTGTCCATGGAGCGGACATAGATTTCACACATTTTTTGACACCTACTTTTTGGTTGTTTTAAAAAAATTACTGGATGGATTTCCAGCAAATTTACAAAAGCACGCTTTCAGGAACAAGCCGCTGCTCCTGCTGCAAATTAGGTGCAAATCCGTCCAGTGGTTTGAGCTTTAGGCGTGAGCAAAGCTTTTTCTCCATTCATTCTAAGGGGAAAAAGGCATTTTGGAACCCCCCTGCACCAAACCTCAATAAACTTTGCAAAAACATCCAGAGTGGACCATATACTTTTTTGGTGATGATTCGTCTATGGACAGCAAAGTTATAAGCCACCGAAAAAGTTCCATTCCTATGGGATTAGCAACTTAACCATAACTACACGGCCGTGTAATGTATATATAATATATATTTGAAAACATGAAGAAGTAGATCCACTTCTCCCAAAGGAGGATGGCACTCAAAAAATGGTTGTACGCCAGTATATGGTTATCAAAATTATTCCATCAGACAACAATGGTTTCTTTCAAATGTCCAGCTCTATTTGGCATAAATAGCAGATTAAGCATGATACAACACGTTTCGCAACGCTCCCGTTGCTTGATCACGTACAAAAGACATCCATTTCACAGTGCCATTGAATACAAACAAATGCAGTCTCTATGGTTCTCTATAGCTGTTGTCCTTTTTTTCTTTCTTTTTTGCTTTCTCGTAAAGTGAAGCCCTGTATATTCAATCAGCCATTTTAGAATGGGTTTCATTACTCGTTTGTTCGGGGGAGTTCTGCCGGGGTCGGCTTGGCCGTCCGCAGACCTCCGGGCAGGGAGGCCCCAACTCCTCCCGTATATCCCAAAAGAGATAGAGTATGAGACACACGCAAGAAGCAAGGTGACTCTGCTGTTTATTAGACAAAACGGCAGGGATGGGTCAAGGAGCGTACGCGTCCGTCCTGACACACACACAATCGTGCGGCTTGCAGGCCCCTTTTACCTTAGTATGACATGCTACTTGCGTCACTTGGAAAGTTTAGCAAAAAACCTATCTCCACTCTGGATTGGTTACTCGAGTGGTAGGGTTAGTATAGCGCAAATATAGAGAACGGTGTTAGTGGTTGAGGGTTAGTCAGGTGGTATACCTGGGCTGTTCCTTCAATTTGATACATGAAAATTGTTACATGAAGACCTCTGAGGATTGGTCAATGTTAATGGCGTCAGTGATAAGAGCCCCATGTTCTGATTGGTCCGCTTGCGAGCCTCCCAGTCTGGGACTATCGATGTTCCCAGCTCGCGGTGCACCTGTAATTTGCAACAATGTTTTAATATGGGTAGGTGTAAACAATGTGAGGATTTATTCATATGTTGGGAGGTCGACTACTCCCACTGCTGCAGATGTCCAATGAGTCTTTTAATTGTATCTGCCTGTGTCTTGAAAACGTGGGATTCAGGCGTCTCCTTCCTCCTGGGCTTGGCATCTTGTCAGGTTTGGCTTTGTCACGTGAGGTGGGACCGTGTTTGAGGCAAAATTCAACATAATTAATATTGTTTTTCCTACTGTGTGCCTGGTTTATCTTGCAGGTGCGACCTTGGCGTTGGCTTGCAGCGTGCGAGATTGCAACATTGTGCCCTTGGCGGTGTGCTTTCGCCAGGCTCATTTTGCAGGGTCAGCAACCCAGTTCTTGCTCATTCAATGTTCATGGAAGCTTTTGCTTGCGGCCTACTTGGGCCTGGTGCATAGGTGGAACCGTTTGATGCAGAGCACTTTAGGTTACGATATCATATTTCTCTATCCTCAGTATCGTGTCTCCGTTATATTCTTCATTATGGTACATGGTTCTTAGAAGAAGCGTGAGCAAGCCTTTTTAGATAAGTTCATGATGCGTCTTGCGTTTCTGCATTTTGAGAGCCTATGTGGAAAATAATAAAGATGCACGTCCGTGAGTACGTCTGTTGCCTACGTCATAGCACTGAGTATATTCTTCGTGTGGATTGGTGTGGGAGTGTCCGGTGTGTATATTTGCACAGGTGTGCTGACCGTTGGCTAAGTCGTCATGGCATCTCTAACAACGTGTAGGTTTAGTCGAGTTGATTCGTGCTGCAGGTGTCGGCATGGACAGGGCGGGCTGCTGGGCAGGTAGATGGGCACATCCGTATGTTCCTGTACCAGGGTATTTGGTCGTCTGGTAGATAGGCAAACTCCTCTCGTGGCGGGTGTCTAGGCCGTGATCCTCTAGGCCACGCGCGAGAGGGGAAGGGCGGGAGCCTGGTCTTCCATTCTCCCACTTCACCTTCAAAAACAATGTATAATGCTTTAGAATCTTTTTTTTGCGCAATTCATGTTTTGATGGTTTATAATATTTAAAGGTAGCAAACTTCAATGTCCAATGATTACACATAAAGTGCTTAGTGCATCAAAGAATAGTGATGTATATCATTATCAATCGCAAACTTATACATTAATTCTTGATAATGCAACATTACTATCTTTGCTTGTAAATGCAACTATTCCTTTTGGAATCATGTATGCAACGTTGACTATTTGGTGAATGCTGTACTTGTTTGATTTATTTATTCAATATATAATTATTCAATGTATAAAGTCCATTGTACTTGTAGTGCTTCATAGCTGCAAGAAACAGGGAGCTCAACCCTTAAAGTGCAACGATTCAAAGCTATTTCTAATATAACTGGTAGTGCAAGTAGCATTGCATTTGGACAAAACCCTTCAATTAATTATAGCCATCCTATGTCAAAATGTAGAGATACTAAAGTGCATAGTGTTGTAAACATATAAATTATAGCTGCCACAATCATTTATGCATCTCTAATCTTTTTTCAATTAAATCAGGAGAGAACCCCACATATTTGTAATTCAGGACTTATAAACTTAAGACACTGCATACAACATATTATTACACGATATCCAACACATACAATATATTCAATGTGTAAAAAGCTCATAACATAAATCTAAAACCCAACTTTCAAAGCATTTTAAGTTATTGGGTCTACAGAATCTAAATTATTTATGTTCCTAGGAAAGTGTATAACTCTTAATCTAGGTTGTGTCCTTTTGGCTTTTTGGTTTCGAGATCTAAAATAAACCTTGTCTCCATCTGCCTTAATTCTAATTCTCGATTGCCACCCCGAGGATTTTGCTTTGTATGGTATATTCCAAAAAATCTGAAACTTTCCAACTTACTCTGATGGACATCTCTAAAATGAACTGCCATGGGGTAAGAAGCATCAACATTCTTTATATCTTGCATGTGCTGCAAAATTCTTAATTTCAATTTGCCTATGGTACTTCCCATGTACCAAAGGTTGAATGAGCATTGTAAAACATACACAACAAACTCATTATTACATGTGATCTTGGATTTCACTTCCACAATATGGCCCAATATTGGGCGTACACAATTCATTTTTAAGAGCATATTGACACTCTTTGCACTTGGTACATTTGTAAAATCCTGTATTTTTACTGCTTAGCCATGTGGAAATGCCAGAGATTTCCATGTCTGGGGGCGCACAAAACTGCTAACAAGCAAGTCTTTGATGGAGACCGATTTTCCGTTCCTCGAGATATGGTTGCAAAGCTTCATCATATTTTAAGACATGACAGTCTTTGTGCAGTATTTTTCTTATTGTACCAGCATGAGTACCATATGTAAGAATTAGTCTTACTTTGTCTGATTATATTAATTCTTCAGGTATTTGATTTGTCGATAGTAAGGCTGTTCGATTTAGATTGCATGCTTTAGAGTAAGTTCTTTCTATAATTGGTTTAGGATATCTTTGTTTAGCAAAAGTATGAGCTGTGATTTTTCATTCTCTATCAAAGCATTCTAGTTCACTGCAATTATGACAAATTCTCCATATTGTATACTCCACTTTAACAGAGTTGGGTGATTACTGCTTGCAAACAATGGCTTGTCTGAACTTGTAGGTTTTTCGATGAAGCTCAGTACTGATTCCTTTTTGGTCTGTTTTGACCAATACATCTAGGAAAATTAGTGACTCATGACTATGTGTCTCTGTGAACTTTAAATTCAAGTTGTTCATGTTTAGGATTTCCACAAAGTCGAGCCACTCCTTTTCCTTACCATTCCAGAGGATGAATAGGTCATCGATAAACCATAGGCAAAGGACCACTTGATTTGTGTACTGGCTGTTGGCCTCAGTCCCACCAGCCCATTGTTAAATTTGCGTACGAATGGGCAAAACTTGTGCCCATCGGTGTTCCTAGTAGTGGGTTAAAGTAGATGTTGTCGAACAAAAAGAAGTTATTACACACGCATAAGTCTATGTTTTCCATGATCATTTGACAATAGGCAAGGTAATTTAATGATCTACTGTCAATAAAATGTTTGCATGCTCTCTTGCCAACACAATGCTCTAAGGAAGTGTAAAGCGATACTAAGTCTAGTGTTGCAAACATAAAGTTTTTCTCCCAAACAACTCCTTCAATCTTACTCAAAAAATCTTTCGTATCTCGTAAGTATGATGGTAAAGTAAAGACTAAAGGCAGTAATGTTTGGTCAACATATTTTGACATATTTTCTAAAGAGGCTCCATGTAGGGTAACAATGGGTCTGCCCTGGGTGCCGGATGGATTTTGGTGGACCTTATGTAGGAAATAAATTGTTGGAATAATGGGGAATTTGTTGTAAAGATACTTATAGTTATCATAATTCAGAATTTCTAAATCCATCATTTTTTCAGAAAGCATTCCACTTTATTTTTTATTGTCTTTGTAGGATTTTCTTTTAGTTTTTCATAGCAGCTAGTATCCAAAAGTTGGCTTTCTGCTTCATTCACATAGTCTTCCCTGTTTAAAATGACTATTTTGTTGCCCTTGTCTAATGCTTTTATAACGACATTGTTGAGTTCTTACAGATCTTTAAGGATTTTCCTTTCCTATGAGAAGTTTGATTTGATCTTATTGTTCAGAAGTCTGGCTTTCTTTAGGTCTTGGATAACTAAATCCTGAAAGGCTTCAACGGCTTCAATTTTTCTGCCTGGTTGGAACATTGGGTTGAATCTAGATTTGGCCTTCAGTTTACTTGCTATGGGCCAGTCTGTATATATATATATATATATATAATCATCTGATTTTTCATCCTTTTCCTCCTTCAGATGGTTCCTCTGCTCCACCTTCCTTAGGCTCAACAATCAGTCGCAAAGCATGTCTGGGATGACATCTTTTTAACTGATTGATGTGGACCCACTTTTCATCTGTCAGTTCTCCTTTAGGGGTGCAGATCTTATAGGCGACAGGTGAGATTTAAACTACAATTTCAAAGGGGCCGTGCCGGGAGGGAAGCAATTTCTGCTCCTTGGTAGGGTTCCTTTGAAAATTGTACACGTAGACCCTGTCTCCTACATGGTATTCGTTTTTAGTGACCTTTAAATCGTAGTGGGTTTTCATCCTCTCTGCTGATTTTTCCAGATTCCATTAAGCATACGCAATAGCATGCTGAAGGTGTTTTCTCAGATTCTCACTATATTCATGTGTCATGGTGCGTTGCTCAGGGACTGCTCTTGCATTCAGTAAAGCAGATCCTGCAGTAGCACCACTTTTTGTCCAGTCATTAGTTCGAATTGAGACATTTGTTGTCGAAGAATATGGTGTAGACCTGATGGCCATCAGGACAAGCGGTAGGCGGATGTCCCAACTAGTCCCAGAGTCTGCCACAAACTTCTTTAGGATGCCCACAATCATTTTATTGTACCTCTCAAATCCCCCACTAGAGGCTGGGTGGTAGGCAATATGGAGTTTTCTCTTTACCCCAAGTATCTCACACATCTTTGTCATCATCTCACTGGTGAAGTGACTTCCTCAGTCCGACTCAATCCTTTGGGGAAGGCCGAAACACGAGAAGATGTGGTTGATCATATGGACAGCTGATACTGATGCTTCTGCCTTGGAATTAGGGGCTGGGAGACATTCCTCCCATTTGGTAAGCAAGCACGTTACCATTAACTTGCACTTGTTCCCTCTAGAGGAGTGAATCGCGGGTCCAATGAAATCTACTTGTAAACCTTACCAAGGCAGTGTCATCCCCCTTTTCTGTAGGGGAGTTTGGAGTGTGAGGGAACTTGGCTGAAATTGTGCACACACAAGACTCCCCTTCAAGTATTGGTCGAGGTCCTGACCCATGTGTGGCCAGAATGCAACCTCTTGCAAGGTTTCCAAAGTAGTATGAGACCCCCGATGACGGGCTGTGGGTGTGACTTAACATCAGGCTTTGGAATGTTTTTATTTCATTGGCTGGCTAGTCTGGACCTTTTTCACGCAGTCTATTAGGGTTGACAACCTCAGAAGGAGGTCATTCCCTAAGATACAGGGTGTGACGACCATAACCAAGTGTTTCACCTTGTGTGGTCCAATTCTGATCTCCAGATCAGCAATCACTGTGATGGGAATGTAAATTCCCTTGAAGTTCTGGAGTTGTCCAGGAAGAGGTGAAGAGGTGTGAGGTGAATTTGGTGACTCTCCCCCTTCCTGAATTGATTCTATCCAATGCCTTTTAGGATAGCAGGGTGGCTTGGGATCCTGTGTCCACCAGCACTGAAAATGCACACTGGTCTTGTACCTTGACAGGGCATAACACCTGCCTTCTTTCTCCTCAAGGGGCAAAGGAAATGTGCATTTTGGGCGAGCAAGGCAGTTAATTTCTTTATTTTGGCATCCTGAGATTTGGGGGATTTGGGAATCCCCTTTTTCCCCTGATTCTGTGTTGTTACCCTTTTCCTGGAGACAGTCACTTGAACCGGTTTGGGGGGAGGATCCCTCATGGATTTCAGAATCATCAGTGTGACATTTTTGTGGTACAGGGATTTGTGGTTCTGGGTCAGTCCCTATACTTACACAGACTAAGGTAGGTTCTTTTGGGACCCATTTTTCTTTGGGAGGAATCCATCCGTCCTTGAAAGAGAAGACTTTCTTCTCAGAATTGTCGGGGTGATTATCCCGGGGCCGACAGAGCCATCCGCAGACCTCCAGGCTGGGAGGCCCCAACTCCTCCCGTGTTTCCCAAGAGGAGTACGAGACAAACACAAGGAGCAAGGTGGTTCTGCTGTTTATTATAACAACGGCAGGGATGGGTCTCAGATCGTACGCATCCGTCATGATTCTCACTCTTAGTGGAGCTCGCAGGCCCTTTTTACGGCAGTATGAAGCGCTATCTGCGTCACCTGGGAAAGTTAGCAAAAAACCTATTACCACTCTGGATTGGTTCCCTGAGTGGTAGGGTTAGTATAGGGTACATATGGAGAAGGATGTTAGTGGTTAAGGATGAGTCAGGTGGTATACTTGGGCTGTCCCTACTATTAGATACTTGAAAATTGCTACATGGGGACCCCTGGTGATTGGCTAATACTACTGACGTCAGTGATGAGCCCCCTGTGTTCTGATTGGTTCTCCCGTGAGCCCCCAAGCCTTTGACCATCGTTGTTCCCATCTCGCGGTTTACCTGTCATTAGCAACAATGAGCAACTATGTGTTTGTGCAGGCAATGTTCAGGTCTGCTCATAGGCTTGTGAGCAGGTCGTTCCCATCGCCGTAGGTGTCCATCTTGCTGCTTAGTTGTTGCAACCTATGTCCCAGATGTGGGAACCAGGCAACTTTCTGTCTCATGGGTCTGGCACCTTGTCAGATTGGCTTGGTCACATGTGGAGAGACCGTAGCTGGAGCAGAATCCTGCACATTAGATTTGTATTTCATTTCTGTGGGCTTGGCTTTTTTACAGGTGTAACCTTGGTGCCGGGCTGGCAGCATGCGAGTTGCAACATCGTGGCCTTGGCTGTGAGCTCTCGCTGGGACTCGTTCTGCATGATCAGAACTTGTACTCTTGCTCTGAGAGGATTTTCATGATGAGGCTCTTGCTTGCGGCCTACTTGGGCCTAGTTCATGAGTGCCGATACATAATCCATTGTATGGAGATCGTCGGTTGACATGGCGTCACAAGCAGTGTTAGGTATACATGATGGTGCCGTCACAGGGCGAGTGGTGGGAGAAGCGTCAGCAAGCGTATACACAAGCTCTTCAGGTGTCTTGCATTTCTGCATTACTATAAAAAGGCCTATGTGGAAAATAACAACGATGCACGTCAGTGGGTGTGTCAGTCACCTACGTCATAGCACTGAATATGTTCCTCGTGTAGGTTGGTGTGTGAGTGACCAGTGTGCATGGTGGCATGTGTGTTCTTGGCAGTTGGCTTGGTCGTTATGGCATCTGTAATGATGTCAATACTTGTGGCTGTTGTCTTAGTCGAGTTCATCCATGCCTCAGGTGTCGGCTTGAGTCGGACAGGCTGGTGGGCATACCCTTATGTTCCTGAACCAGGGTATTTTGTCATCTGGTAGATAGACGAACTCGTCCCGTGGGGGGTGCCTGGGCCATGATCCTCTAGGCCATGGTCTTGATGAGATTGGGGGGAGCTTGTTTTCCCATTCTCCCACTTCAGTCCCCCCTCTGATCGACTTGTCGACCACAAACATATCTTTTTCTTTATCTCCACTTACTCTCTATACTTTAGTTATTCCAGCCAAGTGTCCATAGTGGTTGACATGATCTTCGAACGACCAGTATATATAAACACAGCTGCCGCCTGGTTTGCAGTATATCCACCTTCCAACATAGCTCCTCGGGTTTCTTGGGTTCTCCACTTTCACAGATGGCGGATCCAAGTGGTTGTTAAGTATCTGTTTACGCAGTCTCTCTCTTTCCTTTATTATCACGTCGGTGTGCTGGTCATCATCAGTTGGCATCAAGGGGTGCATCCTGACCATTTCTATCATTTCGTCTGTAGTGCGTGCTTTCCTGGCCTTCCAGAACCTTATTACAATTAATGCTGCTGCAGCTAATATTATGCATCCAACTGTAATCTTCAGTCCATCTGATGGCCATGACTGGCATCCATGACCATATGATTGAAAACCAACTGGTATCCTTCTTTACCCCTTTGCTTTCTTCTATCATTTTGGAGTGCATCTGGGCCAGTTGTGATACTGCTTCAGTAAGTGTCCCATTATCGGCGGCGTTAGCAGGGGTAAATGTGCAGCATGATTGTCCAATTTTCACACAAACTCCTCCTTCCATAGCAGTGAGAAGATCCAGCACATATCTGTTTTGTAGTGCTACCATTCTTACCGCTCGTAGCTCTTCTTTTATGGCGTTGAATCCATTTACTGTCGAATTAATTGTCATCATCAGTTCCCACCGGGTGATCTGAAGCCATTTTGCGTTCCCATATGCTTTTAGTCCTAGGTGTATTATTGACGAGAAGAACATTGCATCCATGCTGAATAATCTTTGTTCTGGTGGGATAGGGGTGAGTGCTGTTTCCGATCTTCCCCACAGGTAGTTTCCTATCAGGGGTTCTCCTTGTGTTTTCATTCTTGGTAGAATGTTACTGTTGTTATTTTTCTCTCCTTCTTGTGATTGTATAGATCTTTTCCTCATCTTTTTCCCTTCGTGCATTTTGGGGAAATTGCCCATGTTAACATGTTTTTGAGGCACTACCAGTGATGGTACGTTGATGTGTACCATGGTACATATTCTACTCCATAATGGAGGCAAGGTGTGATATGCCTTATCACCGCAGGCCCAATAGTGGTTCATTATAACTGCCGTTCCTGCACCCCACTCTGGTAGTGCCACTATGCTTCAACAGTTGGTGTTGTATCCCACATCCACATCTCCTTTGTGTTGGTAGCATAGTTTGGGTGCAGTCAGTGGTAGTATGCTTATTGGGTCTTCATCCTTCTCCATCCATGTCAGCATGGGTACATATTTACCCCACGTCGTCCAACATCTGTCGTTCTGCTCCTGTATGGTGGTAATATTTTCTCTTGTTATCATGTTGCTCCCAACCACTCCTATTTCCCATTCATTGTTCATATATATTTTCCCAGTTATTGTTATCAGTGGTCTCTCCCAGCATCCTTGTACACCAGGAACTTCAGTAGCGTACCAATCACACGGCAGGTGTTCTAGCGTTACTTTCTTTGTTTCTCCTTTTTCGGGGCCATCCGTCATGTATCTGAATGCTTCAGCATGTAAGCTGCTTTTATGGTAGTTCAAATATGTCTTGAGGAAATTATTTTCGTATGGGTATGTGTCCATTGTTTTCCACTGCATTCTCACCACCGTCCCTTGGAATCGTCCCCTCGTTTGGAATAGTGGCAGATATATTATACATTGCACTGTTTTTCCCCATATTTCAGTGGCAATAAATGTTCTTGATGTGCTTATGGCGTATGGGATCAATGAGCACACATAGCAGTTGTCCTCAGTTGTCTGCTTACCAATTTGTGTCATGTGCTGGTACCACATGTTGTTTGAGACGTGTGCTGAATCTGTTATGTAATTATCGCTACCTTTATTGTCAGTATATGTGCTGCGTTTAACTCTACCTCCCTTACCTTTAGGGTTGCTAGTACCACCTGATATCATACCTGTTGCAGCCGTGGGAGGGGGTAGGTTAGTTTTGGATGCAGCAATAAAATTGGGAGAATAGTTTTTCTGCCATACAGAGGCAGCCAATAGACCAGTGATGACCAAGACTCCTATCAATTTTATTACAAGAGCTATTCTCACTGGCATTTTGCTCTTACCTCACTGCAGTCCGGCAGCTTATTCTTGCGACGTTAAAGGTGCCCGCCTGAAAATCCTGAATGTGCTTGTTATTATTGTTAGTATTTGTTAGTTAAGCTCTCCATATCTAGTAATCGTTCAGTGCCCAGGCGAAGAGCTGTTCCCACGCTAATCTTAGTGACCTATCTCTTAGAGCCGGCAAGTGCTCGTGAAGATGGGGAAATGATTGTTCTATGGCCAAAACTAATGCGGTGTAATATACGCGTACCCTCCTTCTTTTTAGGTACATTGGTCTTCTTATATGATATACAAATTGGTGTGATAGGGCTCAGGGGTGTTATCATCTGCAGGCAGCATCTACTCCTGGGCACAGCACACTGTTAGTTACTTAACTTTCTAAACAATACAATGATATGCGGTACCTGCATCTGCGAGAGAAAGTAGAAGAAAAACATACAAGTGTTTATATGTGTGTGTGTAACATCCAAGTGTGCTGTACAATGTTCTTCAATCAGTGGTGGCCTTGGCAGGGCTGGGGCTTGGGGGACTGGGGCTGGGTTGGGCAGAAGTTTGTTTACTTTGTGATCTCGTGACCATGGGGTGGGCTATGGGCAAGTGTCCAAAGTCTATGGCAGTGTTTGTGACTGAGGAGTGGTCAGGGGCAGTGACACAATTGTCCTCAGCGGAGGTTGCTGTATCCTTGTTTGTAGTCTACGTTGATGATGTTGTTGGTCTTGTAATGGCCCTGTCATCAACGCTAGGGCGGGTCTGATGTTTGTAGGGCTTCACGTTGTGTAGGTGATTCCAGGCACGCTTATCGTGTAGCTTTACTGCTCTGGGAGCCACTGCCTCCACCAAGTGGGGCCCGGTAAAGCGTGGGCTGTTCTACTTTCTGTTGAAGTTGCGGAGGAGCACGTTATCTCCCCCTGAAATAGTGCATAGTCCTTCCTTCTCTTGTTCCTCGTTGGTGTCTTCTTGTTGAGAGCTCTTTGACCCGCCCCGCGTGCGCTCGAGCTGTTGAGATACAAAGGCGACACTAGTAATCAAGGAAGACACATATTGATACATTTCATCACCAAAAACATTTGCAGTGTTATCATGGTCAGTAAAGGCTCTTGAAGTTGGCGTTAAAGGAAGGTGCATTTGATGTCCTGTCAACACCTCGTGGGTAGTGAGGTGGTGATCAGATCCTGGCCTATTCCTCAGCTCAAATAGAGCCAGCGGAAGGCAGTACAACCAGCTCTTTTTAGTTGTCTGCTGAATTTTTGCAATTTCCTCTTTTAATAGGCCATTCAGGCGTTCACATACACCATTGGCCTGCGGATGGTATGCACATGCAAATTTCTGTTTAATACCCAGCAAAGATGTGATGTGCTCAAACATTTCATTAGCAAAGTGTGGGCCGTTGTCCGACCGCAGCACTTTGCAAACACCCCACCTGGGGAAGACCTCTCTCACTAGAAACTTAGCTGCTCTAAACGCATCTGCATGTGAGCAGGGTCCGGCCTCAATCCATCTGGAAAATGGACATACCACTACAATCATGTACCTATGTCCTTGGCATACATTGATCATATCAACGTAGTCAATATGAAGGTGTAGGAAGGGTCCTTCTGGCCGGGGTATAGCAGCGTGTGATCGGCCGTAAACTGTTGGCATGTGAGGCAGTTGCTGATGAAATTAGTAACATGAGAATTTAACTTGGGGCAGAACCAAGCCTCCCTAATTCGTGCTGCAATCACTTCCTTTCCTGTATGTGCTGGATGATGAAGCTGGGCCAGGGCGGTGTTCAACAGTGCCAATGGCATGACCACCTTCCCAGTATTATTTTGATGCCACAGCGCATCTGTTGGGGACATTGTACATCCTCTCTCTACCCACAGTTCTTTTTCTGCCATTGGTGCAGGTGCCTGCAACTCCATTATCTGTGTTGCAGGGAGATGAGTGTACCCCTCCTTCATCATCATCTGTCTTACCATTGACCTCCCCCTCCCTCTCTCTGATTCTGAGGGGTCCATATTTCACCAAAATATGCAGCATGCTTGGCATGTGCGTCTGCTATTTCATTACCTTTCGAGATATAGTCATCACCATTAGTGTGTACTTGACACTTAACCAAAGCTATCTCTTGTGGGTCGTTAATTACTTCAATGAATTCTGCTAGCAAGAGGGCATGTTGTACTGGGGTGCCATCAGCTCTTCTAAACCCCCTTCTCTGCCATTTTATTAACCCGGAGTGCACCGTTGATATGACATATGTGCTGTCAGAGTATATAGTAACTCTTTTGTCAAAGCTTTCCTTTAGTGCCAAAATCAGTGCAACCAGTTTTTTACTGGGACACACATCAAATCTTACGTCATTTTAACTACTGCTGCCCCAGTTCTCCTTATCTCATCGCTCTGATAAATGGTTGATGAACCATCAATGTACATTATCTCAACCCCCTTAAGGGCATCCTCCTCCACCTTCCTTGTGCTGGAGTACATTTCAATAGTCTGTGTGCAATCGTGGGCATAATCACCTTCCTCAACAACTTCTGCTATGAATCTGGCTGGGTTTACGTTACTGCATCTGACAATTGTCAATTCGGGTCTGGATAAAATAATTTCGTAACCTGACGCCCTCTGTGTGGTCAGTGTGGACTTAGGTTTGTTCAAAATTGCAAACAGTGCATGTTCCACAAATAATGTGATGGGGCACCAAATTGTTATCGATGATGATTTTTCCACCGCAAATGCAGCTGCGGCGAGGCCCTGTTCGCAAGGGAAATGTCCTAACATGACATGGTCCAAGTGACCACTGTAGAAAGCTATTGGCTTGTGTCCCATGCTAGTTTTCTGAGTCAATACTGCTTTCATTACTGCTAAATCGCAATGTGAAAAAATGAAAAATGGATGTTTGTAATTTGGAGTTGCTAGTACGGGAGCTGTGGATATGGTGTGTTTCAACTCATCAAACGCCTCTTTCATTTCTCTTGTCCACCCCAACCTCTTGTCCACCTTTTGTGCCTCCCTTAGTGCTTCGAGCAGGGGTCCTATGTATGAGCTGTAGTCGAAAACCCATGCTCTACAGTAGTTGCATAGGCCCAGGAACTGCTGCAGCTCCCTCACAGTTTGTGGTTGTGGTGTGTTGGTTATGGCTTGTGCTCTTTGTGGTGCAATGTTTCTTCCATGCTGGGATATTAATTGGCCAATGTATAGTACCTGTTCCTGACAGTACTGTGACTTGTCCTTGGCTACCTTGTACCCCTTTTCAGCCAACACTGTCAGCATTTTTACTGAGTCTTCCCTGCACCTCTCCTCAGTTGTGCTGCATATTATTATGTCATCAACATATTGCAGCACCGTGCTCTCCATTTCAATTTTTCCCAAATCCATCTGTATTACTCTGTTGAAAATTGAGGGTGACTCGCAGTACCCTTGTGGTAACCTGGTGTGTTTCAATTTTATATTCCTGTATGTGAAGCTTGTCAAATCTTGTGAATCTGGGTGCAGAGGTATTGAGAAAAAGACATTTTTGAGGTCAATCACGGTGAACCGTGATGCCTCTGCTGGTATTCCACATAGTATCGTGGCTGGGTTTTCTGCTATGGGTATTCTGCCTCTACAATGTAATTCAAGGGCCTGACGTCCTGGATGAAATGCCAAGACCCTCCTTTAGGTTTGCGCACTGGGTACACAGCCGTGTTACATGCTGACACTGATGGTACCAATATGCCATTGTTTATCAGGGCTGTTATGGTTTCGTATATGCCCTTGTCTGCCTCTTTTGATAGTGGGTATTGCTTCACTCTAGGTAGTATTGCGCCCTTTTTCAACTTTATTTTTACTCCTCCAATGCTCTTTATGCAGCCCACGTCATAGGGTTTGGTGGTCCACAGTGATGCTGGAACTTTAGCCATGTCTTCCTCGTAAAATGGTACTTGGTAGATGCAGGTGCCTCGAGTGTCATTGCCATTTTCAGTGCTACTTGCTTGTATGTCACTCTTAACCAGATGTCAAACTCATCATAAATACCATCTCTCCTTCTCCTTTGTTCTCTGAAAAGAGCTCTTCATCAGGCACCTGCGTGAGCCTGCATCCCTCAGCCAGTGCTATTACTGCTCTCCATGCTCTCCCTTCTCTGTCTTGGGCATGTACTGCGATGTAATCTGCAGTTGCTATAATGCTCTCGATGCTCAACGAAATCACCTTCCCCTCTGGTTCACTAGCTGGTGTCTCAGGCCTGAACAAATATTCTGCTAGCCTCCTCCAATTCGTGCCTTCTATTCCTGGCATGCATGCAAATGCCATGTCTGTTCCATATTGGAACAGTTTGCCATCCACAGGTTCAGCTCGAGCTACTGTCTGGCCACAGTAAGCTTGCAGTATTTGCTGTGCAGTAAGCATGTTTATTCCTGGTGTGGAGCAAATTATGCCGTTCTCCGTGAAGGAGATCGTCATATTTAATCTGCCGATTACGTCCCTTCCAAGTATGTTCACTGGCGACTCATTTGCATACAGGAATGGGACAGTAATGTCATAATCTCCTATAGATAAGGAGATGTTATCAGTAAAGGCAACCAACCCTCCATCCCTAGAGAATCCTTGAGTGTGCATGGCCTCGCCTGTCATTTTAAATGTACCCTCCCTTATGCAAGACCTAGTTGCCCCAGTGTCAACAAGGAAGGAAAATCTTTTGTCACCTATCGCTACCTGAATGCGTGGTTCCTCCGCACTATTAGGTGTTATCGACAGGATGGGACACACCAACAACTTCTGTGGGCTGTCCTATTGTGGGTACAGTGACTGACCGCTTCCCGTGTAAGGGTTGTGTCCCAAGACAGTCACCCTCCCCAACTTTGTTTGTCGTAGTGGTGTATCAATGGGTGTCAATTTATGGTCCTGTATTTGAATGAGCTTTTGTACTGGTTGCACTTGGTGTTGTTGTGTTACTGCCACCTGTTGTTGCGGTGGTATGTATGTGTGTAACTGTTGTGGTGCAGTGTAGTGGTGCATCTGTTGCTGTGGCTGTTGTGGTGATACTTGCTGTTGTGTGTTGCTCTGTTGCGTTCCCTGCTGTTGCTGGTAAACCTGTTGCTCTCTCATAGGCCCTTGTGGTCCCTGTTCCCCCCATGCAGGTGGGGTGGGCATCATTCTACATGTGCGTGACATGTGTCCCAACATTCCACAAACCCAACATACAGGTGGTTCCCTGGCCTGCCATGGGAAATTCCCCGCATTTTCTTGGTACCCTTGTTGCCCATTGGGGTAGTAACTTCGAAATCCTCCTGCTTGCTGTTGTGCATGTTGGCCATACCCTCTCCCTCTCATCATTCCGCCCCTTCCTCGGGGGTTGTTATAATATCCATTTCCCGGTGGCATATACCCTCCTCCTATGGGACTGTTGCCCATTGGGGTAGTAACTTCGAAATCCTCCTGCTTGCTGTTGTGCATGTTGGCCATACCCTCTCCCTCTCATCATTCCGCCCCTTCCCCGGGGGTTGTTATAATATCCATTTCCCGGTGGCATATACCCTCCTCCTGTGGGAGCCGTGTATGGTGGGGGTGGTGGCATCTGTTGTATTATAAATTGTGGTGGATGTGGTAACGGTACTATTTGTTGTTGTGTGGAATCTTGTGCAGCCAGTACTTGCGTGGGGTTTGGTGCCATTATTGCCGGTTAGTTATTAGTGCTCCTTCCATGGTATACTTTGTTAGTTTTTTCTGCACTAATTTTGCCTCTTCTGCTTTCCTATCTTCTTCCTTTTGTTTTATCTTTTCTTGCCACATCCTACAGTGGTGTATTATTGTTAGTTGTATTTCCGGCCAGGCCTTAGCTTCCATTCCCACTATCTCCTTCAGTTGACTTTGTACTGTCTCCGGGAGCCCTTGTACTAGTATGTGGTAGAAAATGGCTGGTGTCTTTTCCCATTGCTCCCTAGTTTCCAAGCGCCACTTCTCCTGAATCTCCTGGATATAATCAACAGGATCTTCATTCTCACGCATCTTGCGTGACGTAATTGCTCCTATATCTGATGTGTTTGGGTACTGGACCCTCAGGGCTTGCCACAATGCGTGCCTGCAGTTGGCAAATGGCGTCCCGTCATGTGACGTGTTTGTTATTGTAACTCCGGGGAAGCCTGCCCTCTTCCAAATGTCATCTGCCACGTCCCCTAATATTGATATTAATAGTCCCTTCCCGTCTCCCACTGCTAGTTTCTGTCCCGCGGTGTGTTTTTCCATCTCGTATATCCATTTCCCAACTCCTCTGCTTAGTGATGGGAGCCTGCACTGTATATTCTCCTTATCAGCATGCTTCCAAGGGACATATTGTGGTCTTGGCCCCTCCCCTCTACAATAGTGGCATTTAATTGTACCCCATTTGTCCCCCCCGTTGTCGCGGGGTGGAATCCGTGTACTCCTCCTCTTCCTCTGTGTCAAGTAAATCTGCTGCCATATCTATATTACCGCTGCTTGTCATATCTTCTCCTTCGTTTCTCCTCCCTCCCCTATTACTCTCTTGGTTCACTGCCAGTGTGAGTGGCCGTTCTTCCTGCCTGCGTCCTGGGAGGTCTCTGAGCCTGCCGATGTATGGCGTGTGTTCAGACGCGGGTGTGGGTGGGCGTGTTGGGCATGATGATGTGGATGTTACTGCGTGTGTTGTTCCTCCTGCCACTTCTCTTACCTGTTCCTCACTTCTCTTCTCTCTTCCCTCTTCCTGCATGCCCATGGTGATTCCCCGTTAGCGCATGTGATGTACAATTTATCTAAGCTTTCCCTACCGCCGCTTCTTTCTTCTCTTCCCACGCCCTCTTCTTCTTCGCTGCAGAATTCATCCAGGAGCGACAACGCCCAATCTGTCCTTTTCCACCTTGCTGTCACCGTTTTTAAGTCTATTAAATCCGTTCCTTTCTGTTCGCCTCTACTAGTTACTCCCCCTTGCGCTGATGTTGTAGCCACTTCCGCATCCCGACGCGCATATGTTCTTACCCCAGTCTCCAGTTTCCTCTCTCTGCTCTCCTCTTCCTTCTTTTCCACTATTTCACCACCTATTTCCTCTCTCTTCTTTTTCAATTCCTCCATCACCTCACTACTTACCTTTGCTAATATCCTTTCTTCCTCTCTCCTCCTTTCCCATTTCTCTTTTTCCCTTTATAATATGCTTTCTATTACTTTACGTTCTTCATACTTCATGGTGCTTTCAGAGAGTATTTTCTTCTTCCATAGTTCCATTTCCTTTTCCTTCTCTTCCTCCCTTGCCTTCATCCTCTCCGCTTCCCTCTTCCTCTCTTCTGTACGCTCCTTCATTCTTTCTAACTCATCCCTACTTCCTCTTCTTCCTCCTTCCTCGTGCCTCTTGCTTGAGCTGCTTAATCAGTGCACTCCGCTCATCCCTCAATTCAGCCAATCGTTCCTCCAACATCTCCTCCTCTTCCTGTGACAGCTCTCCTTCCCTTGTGTTACTCTCCTCACCCCGTATTCCAGTACTACCTGTGTCGCCCTTATTCATGCTCCTCACCACATCTTTTTCTTCTCCTGGTAATGTCCCTCGCAGCTTTAAGAGCACCTGCGCTGCTATCCATTCGTCTTGTCCTATGTTCGAAATGTGCTCCTCGCTGTTCTTCCCTCACTTTGTGCGCGCCTGCATGCAACTCAAACCCACCGTGCTCATCCCCTCCTCCCCCTCTGGTAGCTACCTGTAGCAGTATATGGTGGAGGGCCGTATGCGGGGTTTGAGTACCCCTCAGCTGCCATCAGTTGTTGCCTTGCTGCGTCTCGTAACTCTGTCACAGGATATAACCCACCTTCCTCCTTCTTCACTACCTTTGCTAGGGGCATGTCTTCTGTCCCTTCCCTCTTTACTTCTACTTCATGTCCATTACCAGACCTTTCATCCCCCTTCCTGTCTCTTTTCGTGCACTGTTTTTACTGGTCGCCGTTTCCCTGTTCCCTTCTTGCTCCTTAATCTCCTTCCCTTCCTTTGTTTCTTCGCTCCCCTTCTCTTCTGCCGTCCCTTCCACGGTGAACATTCCGGTTGGTCCTTGCCGGGATCCCTGGAACATCCTCCACAACTTAAACACCTCTACGTGATGTGCCAACTTCTTCCCTTTGTACGTGTTGTGTATGTGTGTCAGCAGTGAGTGTTGGACGTACGGTTCAAAACTGCTGTTAGGCGGCCATGGTGTCATCATTTTGTTGTCTGTTCCTTGGGTTCATTCTATGCTATATTTGATAAGTTTTTCCCTGTGGGGTGACAGCGTTTTGCAAATATGTTGGAGGGGGGTAGTCAGAGTGTTCCCCCACCCTCCAGATCCCGACACGTATGACATAGTTATACTGTGCTTTTAACTCCCTCAGCACAACCGTCATTACCTGGCCCCGTAGATTTGGGACTTTCAACCATTCGCTAAAGTAAAACAATCAAGTAGAACAATCACAATTATGCAGTCCTTTTCCTCTGTTTGTTTTCTTCCTTTGATACTGTTGGTACGGCCCAATGCGGCCGCGGCACACGAAGATCCCTGCGGCTGCGTGCCCCTTGTGACGTGCTTGTACAGCCGCCCCACCTTTTCCACTCCCCTCTTTCTTCCACCTTACTCAGCGTGGCCGGCGCTCTCCGTGCACGGCCTCCCCACCTCTGTTGTGCCGCCCTTATCCTCTGCTTACTCCCCTAGTACCCCTCAAACAACGCAATGTGGTCAAGGTGTCCTATGAAGGCCCTACGGGTGACGTCACCAACCTCTTTCAACTATTACCGGTAAGATCCTTACACTTCAAGAGAGCGCGCAATACGTTTTAACATCTTGTCCCTGTTAACCCCACAGCTGTCCTATTGTTACGCCCGGAACAAGGCAACCAACAATACACTCTTATAATCGGACTGCGCATGCTACGTCGCCTCGTGTGTGACACACCCCTCGCCGGGGGGGGGGCTTAACCAGCCAATTATCTTCTGTACTTGGCAACAATCTAGCTACCTCCTACAGGAAAACGTTATCTATCTATCAAGTTTCAACTGCTCGATCAATAGGGATCCTCGTCTACTCATTGATGAAAAACGCCAATTCATAGGAAAGCCACACACACCCCCTCTACAGGTGCCCAATATCTGAACCAATCAGTGTCTACGAGCAACCGCACATGGTACCTTCTGGCTCCACCCACCCTGCTTGTGTGACGTGGTAGAGGACGGCCCTCGTGCCTGTCCTGTTACCACTCACTCGTCTATCAACACTTATTAATCAAATCTTTGCAACACACTGGGCCTCATTACAACCTGCCAGTCCGGGACCGTGCAAAATCCGTGATGGCGGTAAAAACGTTTCCGTGTCCGCAAGGGTGCAGAAAAACCGCCCGATTACACGCTGTCGGTCGCGCGCACCACACGGACTCGGAAACGTTGTTACCGCCGTCACGGAATACCCCACGGAAATGGAAATAACGAAGCCACAAGTGGCGCAAAACCCGTTTCCGCCTCCGCCGCCACGGACACGGAACCGGAAATACCATGATCGCCAAAACAGGAAACAGAGAGGCGGCCATCATATAAAAGCACAATCCATTGCCATCCAGAGCCAGCACAAGCACAATCCTGACTCTGAGAAGCCAAAAGGGACCACAAGCATGTCTGCCAGGATTCCTGCTCAGAGGCAGCGCAAACAGCGCTTCAGCGAGGCGGAGCTAACCGTCTTGGTGGAGCACATTGTGGACAATGCTGAGATGCTGTTCAGCGCCGACCAACGGCGTTCCACACAGCAGCGGAGGAAGGAGGTGTGGGCCAAAGCTGCACGCAAGTGCACCGCTGTGGGCGTGGCAGTGAGGAGCGTGAAGGACTGCCACAAGCGTTGGGACGACCTGAGGCTGAGGGTACGCAACCTCATTTCCACGCACCGCCAACGCAGCAGTGGGACAGGCGGAGGACCCCCTTCCCCACTGAGGCTGCAAGCCTGGGAGGAGCGTTGCAGCAGCGTCCTCCACCTAGAGGGAATCCATGGGATTGGGCAGGCTGAGGCAGGAGTGAGCCCACCTGCAGATGCCGGTAAGTGCCCAAACATGAATGCCACATGTAAATATGCAGTTGTGAGTACTGGGCCAAAGGACCCATTAACAATCCCCCCCCCCCAGGCAGTGCATGTGTGGGCCAAAGGACCCATTAACAACCCCCCCCCCCAGGCAGTGCATGTGTGGGCCAAAGGACCCATTAACAATCCCCCCCCCAGGCAGTGCATGTGTGGGCCAAAGGACCCATTAACAATCCCCCCCCAGGCAGTGCATGTGTGGGCCAAAGGACCCATTATGATCCGTATGGCAACCAATATCACTGAATGCAGACACCAGCAATCAGATGCATGTGACTAACACTATTCAATGTACAATCTTAATGACGCATGTGATGCACCCATCTGCCACCACAACAACACTAATTGCATGCCCTTTGTGTCCCCACCGCCGTTTCAAGTGACAGTGATACTGCACAACAGGCCAGCCAATCAGCATCGGCAAGTACACTAGCCACCGCCACCACACAGGAGGATGCTGCCGGCAGTTCTGCTCCTCTGGCCACATTACCAGCCACTACAGATGTGCAGCACACCACCACCAACATCCCCACCATCTCCACACTGGCTGAGTCCAGACAGGTGCCACAGGAACCTATCATGGCCACCCAACACAACACCGAAGGCAGCAGCACTGCAGAGGGGGCGGCCTGCAGTGATAACAGTGCCCCGCAAGAGCACTCGGAAACGGGGCCACAGGGGGAGATGCCCACATTGGAAGACCTGGGCTCCTTCCATGAGCTGGGGTTCAGCCCCACTTCACTGGGGAGTCCCATGAGGTCGCCCACCCCATCCATGGCCGAACTGAATGCCCGCATGCAGCGGATGGAGGACCAGCAGGCTACCCTCACCCAGCTGGTGGAGAGGCAGCTAGAGGAATCCAGGCTGCAGAGGGAGAGCTACAGCGCCTCAGTGCGTCGCCTGTCGAGGTCCATAGGACGCTTTGCGAGCACCATAGTGACCCTTGCACGCCATGTGCGGGAGGGCAATGACCACACCTCCAGGCTTGTGGAGGCCATGTTGGTTGGCCAACAGGCAAATCTGGCACGGATGCCCTCAATCCCTGATTCTGGCCAATCAAACACTACCACCCCATCCAGCTCCACTACTGCCAGTCCAAGGAGGCGCTCGAGTAGGCTAACGGGTCCCTTGGGCAAGGTTGCACAGAAGCGCACACGGAAGTGATGGCATGTGTGTGGGGCAGTGCAGGACACATGTGGACTACAAGGGTGTGAGAGGGGTGGACACGTTTGGGTGGTGGGGTAGGTAGTTTTGGGGGTTTGGACAATGGGCTCTGGGTGGGGGTGGGCACGTTTGGGTGGTGGGTGGCCCCGGGTGTACAGCTTCCCTAACCAATGCACCTTCTTCCCTGTTGTGATTACATCAATACATCACCATTTCAAATCAAGACATACATGTGTGGACATTGATCATTTATTTTGCAGTGCAACTATTAATTCATTGTCGTCACCATGTTTGTGCATTACTGTGAATGTGCTGTGACTCAAAAGTAAATGCGAATCAGGGCATCCCGTGCTCTCTGGCCATCATGTGCACCCCCAGGGGGAGGCGGTGCCATCCCATCCCCATCTCCATCTCCATCCCCATCTCCATCCCCATCCCCATCCCCATCCCCATCTCCATCCCCATCCCCATCCCCATCTTCCTCATCTGCGTCTGGTGGCATTGGGATGTTCCTGCGCAGGCATATATTGTGCAGCATGGCACATACCAGCGTGATTTTGCCCGTCTTCACTGGGCTGTACAGCAGTGATCCGCCAGATCTGCTCAGACAGCGGAAATGGGCCTTCAGCAGTCCAAATGTCCTCTCAATCATTCCACGTGTGCGGATATGTGCCCTATTGTATGCCTCTTCATGCCTGTTCCTTGGTCTCCGTACAGGTGTCATCAACCATGGCGTGAGTGCATATCCCGCATCACCTACATGGGATGTAGATGGGGGAACATGTCAGTGTTTGTGTCATCATGTCCTCATCTGCTGCTGTGCATTCTTGTATCATCATTCATTCATGCATATGAACCATGCAGTGTCTGGAGGTATGTTTTGGCCATCACGAGGAATGTCGCTGACTGCATATGGGCCTACACATTAACTTGCATGTTTGCTGTGCCCTGCGGGTGACATTTGATTGTGTGCATGTCATGGTGCAGTGCTGTCCACACATGGCAGAGTGACTCCACTATACGGAAGTAGTAAATACTCGTCGTATCATTTGCACGCCTCTCGTGCTTTTTGGGGCAGTGTTTCAATTGAGGGTGGGTGTCTGCAGTGGCACAGGGTTCATGGGACAGTGACGGGATTGGCTGTGGCAGCGTGTGCACGGGCACATTGTGGTGCCCTGTCATGTCTTCCTTCATGATGTTTGGCATCCGCTGTGTATTTGGTAAATGGAAGGGGGGTGATGCATGTGCGGTCACAGCGGCACACTCACAATGCTCATTGCCTGGACACACACACACCACTCCGACAGGGTTGTAGCATCGTCAGCTGTACTCACCCAATAGCCATGTGCTTTGTCCGGCATAGCGTTCCATGTACCGTGGCAACGTGGAATTCCGCAGTACCATTGAGTCATGTGATGAGCCTGGGAAACGTGCGCAGCAGTGTGTAATCAGTTGCATGGCATCACAAACCATCTGGAGATTCAAAGAGTGATACTGTTTCCTATTGCGGAAAACCGCCTCAATTTCATGTGATACTGTCAGCTCGACGTGGGTGCAGTCAACTGCGCCTATGCAATTTGGCATGCCTGCCATGGCATGGAAGGCCAACTTGGTGGCAATGACCTCGGGGAGGGTGCGGGGTAGGGCTATGTGTTCCGACACATGGCGCAACAGGGCATCCAGTACCTGTACCAGGACTTTTGAGAAACACGGTTGTGATATGCCGTGCAGCTCACCAACCGTGTGTTGATAGGTGCCAGTGCCAAGGAAATGCAGAACTGAGACAACCTTCAAGAGGGGGGGGATGGCGGTGGGGGTGTCAATTAGGCTGCTGATGTTGTCCTCAATCATGGCGGTGATGTGCATGATTGTTGCACGGTCCAGCCGGTATAGGGTGTGGATCTGTCCTGGGGTGAGGTTCCAGGGTGAGGCCCTGATGCGTGGTATTGGTGGCTGGCGGCGGGGTCGGGCTGGCTGGGCAATGGGGTTTGCCATAGCTGCAGGGTTGGCTGGTTGCCGCCTGCGCCTCCTCCGCCTACGCCTCCTCCTCTGCGCCATTGCTGCCACCATGTGCAGTACTGCCTGTTGGTTGAGTAGGCCCAGTCCCAGTGCTACTAGCCCTGCTGCCTGCATGGTTCTGTGTTGTGTTGGGCTGGGTGTGGCCCTTTTGTAGGCTCCCAGTGGCCTGCTAGGTCCAGCTGGGCTGATTTGGTGCACCTGTGCCCTGATTCAGTTCAGCCGGCAGTGTATAACGCCATGTTCGCGGTGGCGGCGGTTCCGCCACCGTGATCACGGTATTTCCGCCATTTTTTTCCCGGTATTTCCGTGTCCGCGCTAGTTGTGATGCTCACGGTGTTTCGTGTTGCCGGTAACGGAGGGGTTTCCGTGCAGGCGGAATTAAGGGGAACCCTATTTCCGCGGTGGCGGTTTAGGGTGGTGCTATTACCGGGGCCGCGGGTCATGATTGCGCGGACATGCAAACGGTGCCGGTATGGTTTTACCGGCAGTGTTAATTCCGGACCGGAGTACTTGTAATGAGGCCCATTGTAATAACACATCCCGCCGCCCTTATTACAACTCCTCCCCCCTCCCTCACAATGTCACATTGCTCGTTGGGTGTGCCATACTCAACAAGTTCTCTTGATGCGGAGCCGCTCGACTGCGTGCACCACTCCAAGCGGCTCGCCACTTCCCCTCTTCTGGACCACGTCTGGACACTCGCCAACCGCGGGCGGGATACTTCTCAACCGGCTCCCAAGGGCCAATATCCCGATTGCACTGTCCGGTCTTCTCGCAGTTCTGTGATGGTCCTGTAGTCCTCAAAAGGGGGCAGAGGGGGCCACGCTGGCGGGCCTCCTCGCAACTAGACGCCTTGGAAAAAGAAAAACAACTCAAAAGGGTAGACCTTAAAGAGATATCTCAGCAGTTCCACCAACTTGTCGGGGTGATTATCCCAGGGCCGGCAGAGCCGTCCGCGGACCTCCGGGCTGGGAGCCCCAACTCCTCCTGTGTTTCCCAAAAGGAGTACGAGAGACACACAAGGAGCAAGGTGGTTCTGCTGTTTATTATAACAGCGGCAGGGATGGGTCTCGGATCATACGCGTCTGTCCAGACTCTCACTCTTAGTGGGGCTCGCAGGCCCTTTTTACGGCAGTATGACGCGCTATCTGCGTCACCTGGGAAAGTTAGCAAAAAACCTATTACCACTCCAGATTGATTCCCCGAGTGGTAGGGCTAGTAAGGGGGACATATGGAGAAGGATGTTAGTGGTTAAGGATGAGTCAGGTGGTATACTTGGGCTGTCCCTACTATTAGATACTTGAAAATTGCTACAAGGACCATCGTCGTTCCCAGCTCGCGGTGTACCTGTCATTAGCAACAATGTGAAACTATATGTTTGTGCAGGCAACGTACAGGTCTGCTCATAGGCTTGTGAGCAGGTCGTTCCCATCGCCGTAGGTGTCCATCTTGCCACTTTGTTGTTGCAACCTGTGTCCCAGACGTCGGACCCAGGCGACTTTCTGTCTCGTCGGTCTGGCACCTTGTCAGATTGGCTTGGTCATGTGTGGAGAGACCGTAGCTGGAGCAGAATCCTGCACATTAGATTTGCATTTCGTTTCTGTGGGCTTGGCTTTTTTACAGGTGTAACCTTGGCGCCGGGCTGGTAGCATGCGAGTTGCAACATCGTGGCCTTGGCTGTGAGCTCTCGCTGGGACTCGTTCTGCATGATCAGCACTTGTACTCTTGCTCTGAGAGGATTTTCATGATGAGGCTCTTGCTTGCGGTCTACTTGGGCCTAGTTCATGGGTGGAGATATATAATCCATTGTATGGAGATCGCGGGTTGACATGGCGTCACAAGCAGTGTTAGGTATACATGATGGTGTCGTCACAGGGCGAGTGGTGGGAGAAGCGTCAGCAAGCGTATACACAAGCTCTTCAGGCGTCTTGCGTTTCTGCATTACTATAAAAAGGCCTATGTGAAAAATAACAACGATGCACGTCTGTGGGTGTGTCAGTCACCTACGTCATAGCACTGAATATGTTCTTTGTGTAGGTTGGTGTGTGAGCAACCAGTGTGCATGGTGGCACGTGTGTTCTTGGCAGTTGGCTAGGTCATTATGGCATCTCTAATGATGTGGATACTTATGGCTGTTGTCTTAGTCGAGTTCATCCATGCCGCAGGTGTCGGCTTGAGTCGGACAGGCTGGTGGGCATACCCTTATGTTCCTGAACCAGGGTATTTTGTCATCTGGTAGATAGACAAACTCGTCCCGTGGGGGGTGCCTGGGCTGTGATACTCTAGGCCATGGTCTTGCTGAGATTGGGGGGAGCTTGTTTTCCCATTCTCCCACTTCAGAATCCGCCAGGTATTCTTCCCTTTCAAACTGGAGGATGCAGACTTTCTGCACAAAATAGGTCTTCTTTGTCCCTTGGTTTCTCCTACTTACCCTCTGTTCCTTAGTTTCCAGTTTTTTGGGGGTAGGAGATTTGGGTTCAGGTTCAGAGGTTTCTAGGGGCTTTTAACGAGTGAGGGAGGAAGCTTCCTCTAGGGCTTCGCAACCCCCTTCCTCCCAAGCCCCCTCCTCCGGAACCTGTTAGTTGTCGGGGTTTTCTCCCCATCATTGTTCTGGGATGCCAGACCCTGGATTTGAGCTGTTCTCGGCAGCCATGTTCATTTGGGGGCTCTGCTGAGCCCTCAACAAGTAACTCAGGTCTTGGGTCAAGCTCTGGACCTGACACTCCAGTTGTGACATCCTCTCTTGCTGATATGGGGGTCTAGGATCAACTCTTTGTGGCTCCTGGGAAGGGTAACTGTCCCTTCTCCCAGAGTCACTGGGGTATTGAGGGTGTCCCATGTAGCCCTCCATTCTTGATCTCCCTTCTTCCTGATTTGGTGATCTAGAATCCTGAAAGCAGGAAGAGAGAGGAGGATTATTCTGGAAGTTATGATTTGGAGGGTACCTATGGAAGAAACTTAAATTGGAGGGTGGACTATTACTTCCTTTCTGAGGGAAGTTTTGTTGGAGATTTGGAGGGAAGGTGGGTGAAAAATTTCCTGGGGATGTACTTACCTGGTTGAATCCCCCCCATTGAACCAGGGGAATCCATTCGTACCTCAAGATGGGTCTGTCTCCCTTGTACCTTGGACTAATGTAGCTAGCAGAGTCAGGTGACCCATTTGTGGCATACCCTGACTGGCTACCACCCACTTGGGACTGGTCAGAGGATCTTCTCTGCCTCTCATTTGGTTTGTTAGTGGGAGGTGTGTTTTAGGTCCACCCCTTTCTAGGTCCAAAATGGGGGTTATCTTCACCTCTGCCACCTTGGCAGCAGCAGGGGTGTATCACGGATTGGGATTTTTGGGAGAATGTTTGTTTTCCAATGACTTTTCAACTTCATAGATCCAGGTAGCCTGTTCTGTTACCCAATCCAGAGTCCTTTCACCATGGACATCCCTAACTAATTGTGTCTTTATGTACTTAGGGAGGGTATGAACATAGGTATTAATGAACTCTTACTGTTTGTGTGCACCCGTCTAGAGATTTGGACAAATGCCCACTTTAATTCTTGTACAAACTCTCTCTGTGCCTGATCCTTTCTAGACTGCAGATTGTAGGCAACCTTGAGAGCCTCCTGGGGGTTTCGGTGCACAAAGAAGTATTTCAAGATGGCCACCTTGTAGGTAGACCACCCTGAATGATTTTGATCCTCCAGCTCAGCAAAGAAGCTGGAGCATTTTGGCGAGAATGTCCACTTGTCAAACTCCATGGAATTATGGTCATTTTTTGATGCCAAATGATGTCATGATCTGGCCATACAGCTCCAGATGCTCCCAGACTGAGTACCTGGCTTTTTTGTGGTAAAGGGTCATGAAGTTTTGAATGGTTTTAATTTGTCAAATGGGGTCTTTTACCAGAGTTCTCTTTTGTTTACCAGCCGTCTTTTTCTGCTGCACCTGAGTCCATTCGTCCTCAGACTCAGAGCTGCTGCTATTTGTGGTTACGTCCATCTTCTCTAGGCACTCTCTGATTCTTTGAGACTGGGAGTCTCTCCCAGAATGACGGGCCTAGTTCCATCTCCCCTGTTGTATTGTGGGCTCTTTGGGTCACTTTCCTTGGACTCCCTTTTTTGCAGAGGGGAGCACTCATCTAACTCCCCCCTTCTTCTGGAGTTGGTGGATAACTCTCCCCACCCCCCTGAAAGGGTGGAAGTTTACAGGGTGCTCTTTTGGAGCCTAAAATCTTCTTTATTTTCAGAGTTGAACAGATTGTCTCTTTGTAACCTATGTCTCTGCCAGTCCAGTTCCCTGATCTTCCCTTCATAGGAGTCCTCCTGGTTAGATGTGTTTGCCAAAAGATTTTTTAACCTAAGCAATAATGCACATCCATCCATCTTTGTTGGGGGCCGGCCTTCAGGCTCAGTCATGCTAGACCTACTTAAGTCCATCTGCCTCATATTCCCTTTTTTTCTGAACTCATAGGTAAGAAGTTAGCAGCACCTTGCGCATATCCAGTGGTAAATTGGCTTGAGGCCCAGTTACAGAAGACATCACACCATAATCAGGGGTTGCCCTTCCATTCCCTAACTGTTCAGGGTACATCAAGACCTGATTAAATCTAGCCCATTCTTTTTCTAATCTCTCTAATTTATCTTTCTCAGCCCCTATTTCTTGGTAATATGCAGAGGCCTGAGGTTTGTGCTCTGCTTTCAGGGCTGTGCTGGCTTCTATAACCTTACCTTGTGCTACCACTGGTTATTTTCTTCTTCCAACTGCTTAATCTGATTTTTTAAAATGAAATGCACATGTCATGTAAGTAGATTCTACTGTATGCCACTTCTTGATTCAATTTTAGCTGACTCTCTTTGAGGTTGTCAACCCCTTCTTGGCACTCCTCTTTCAGTACAGATAATTGGGACTCTCATTCTAAATTAATTTGATGCTGTACTGCCAACTCATCCTTTAGTTGTTGAATGATGTCACCTAATTCTAACTCAATATTTTGGCTCTGTAGCACTTTCTCCTTTACCTGCCTTAACTCACTCTATGTTTGATCTAAAAGCTCAGATTGATTTTGCACAGAGGCTACACTCTCCTAGTACCTTTCTCCCATAACTATCATGTGGAAGTACATACATGGAGCGAGTTGTACCATTTTAATTTTCCACTGTCCTGCCACACATCCACATTTATAGGGGTCACCTCTTGCATCATTCTAGATTGACAGGCTTCATGTTTTTGTTCTGCCCATTCACCAATTGAACAATTTGGATAGGAGGTGTTGTCTTGCCATGTTAATTTCCATGTTGCTCATTGTGAGAAGTGTTCGGTACCTGCCGGGTTGTCTATGCAAGGGCAACATCTCCACTCTGCTCCTGCCTAGTTTATGCTTACAATATTTAATTTTGAGACACAGCTCTGACACTTAAGGTACACGTTTTTGAATGGAGCCTTTACAATGAAACACAGCTTTCTATCCACTAAAAGTCACAATACCTTCAATGGATTAGTCTGCTGTGTTGCACTGTCATGAGTGAAAACTCCTCCACAATCCCAGCATGAGACCTCACTTTGTCATGGGTTACTATGCCAGCCAGGGAACACCTTCCCCTACACTAAATATGGCACACAATAAAACACTTTTTATTTTTAGTATACTATGGATTCTTTTTGAGTAGGCCTCCAACCCGTCGCACACCTAACCTCCACCAGCACTCCGTGTCACAATGGACTAGGAACCAAGCCAGTGTGTATCAATAAGATATTTTATTAATGTATTATTCAATGTAAATGAGGATAATAAAATACAGCAGCCACCAAATTTGTGGCAACATAAATGCAGTATCCTATCTAGAGTGAGCAAGTTGAAATAGACTATTACACTTGCTTTTGTTTTAATGAGAAAACAGGAAAATAAAAATTCCACACAAAGTGATAGCACCTACAGTTAAGCACTCTCCCATGCAGCACTCACCCGCAAACATCAATTGGACTTGATTCCTTTGAATGGAAGGCATTGGCAAGGAGAAGGATTATAGGGGGAAAGTCAGATTTGGGGTGAAGCCCACCACCAAAATATGGGAAGTCAGCAAAGAAAGGGAACATCCGTTTTTAGGGCAAAATGGAAGAATGGTGATTTTATTATTTCTCACAACTGCAAGGGGACAGAATAGAAATAGATTTGTACTGCTTACACTTAGGAGACTGGCAAAAGGTTAGATAATAGTAATCAGCACACCAGGGAAAATAGAAATAAAGTAGGAACACCGTTTTTTTTTTTTTGGGAGAAAGCAAATGAAACAGGAAAATACAGTGGCAATTGGAAATTCATTTACACTGTGGCTTACAATGAAAGGTGGGCTCTGGGAAAGGGGTTTAGTTCACAAAACTAAAATCGGTTTGGTTCAGGCTGAAAGATGCAAAGAGTAATGATACTGGCAAATGAAAATTCTTTTAGCAGGGCATAATGTAAACAGGGACACATTCTTGTTCAGCTCCCATGGGGATTGATTCTTTTGGTCAACACTTCAATGACTATAACAATTAACAAAACACGGGGACTAAAATTGTTGGTTCCAAACTCCACCAATCCTTATTCTCTGAAATTCAATGGGGTTATTCATTGGTTTACAAATGAGGGAGTTTTCAATGGGGATATGCTTTTATACACAGGCAAACAAGAGATTCTTCTATGGGGAGATGACTGAACTACACTGGCAATTGGAGTTTCCAAGAGGGCAATATTGGATGCACTGCTACAAAAATAATGGCCTTGTGCAATTTAGGGCTAGGGTGATTTCAACTTCCATAGCAAGCCTTTGTTTAAGGATCAGGAAAGCCAGCTGCATCTCAGGACACTCTGGACAGATAGGGCAGGGGGTCTGGTCACTCCACTCTCAAAGATGATAAGTTTCAGCAGCCTTCTCTCCGTCCTCCTTTTTCTGTCTTGCCCGGTTGTTGTTTGTTGAGTCCTAGTACAGTCCCCCTTATATGGCAGAAATGACATCACTAATTTTGCAATCTAGAGGCAGTACCCTGCAATAATCCCTGTCACTTCGACTGGACAGTTGCCCTCTCTCTCTCTCCCCCAGTCAGGATTGGCTTAGTGTTTGGGAGCACCAGCTGTCTTTTTCCATTTGTCACTCTCCTTTGTTCTCTTTTCAACTTTTTGGCAAAAACTAGTTATGTATCACAGCTTCATAATTGTACTAGCAACTTTTTTAGACATTGTTGTCTCTTTAATACAATGTACAACAGTTATAAATATTTAAATTATCAAGCATATTCCTAATTTCATTTTCCACCTTTTCACCCCCTCTCACATTTGTAAAATGTTTAAATCAGCCATAAACCTAGTCTAACTGGCGATTACATTTCCCAGAGTCACAGGTAGATTCATTTTATACCCACAAAACCACGCAGAAATTACACAAAAATGGCATAAAAATAAAATGAATCCTCAGTCTGGTTTCTGCTCAAAATGCCTAAAATGAGATAATCTTTTAAATTAATGATGAGTTTTTCTGTCAGCAAATGGGATGGCTGTTCATCCCCCACAGCCACCTGTTCCCCTCAGTCAGCCTGATACCAGATGTTTTTATGAGTCTCTTTGAAGTTAGTGTGTGCTCTTTGGAATGGGTGCAACAAGGATTTACACCTTTTAGTCATTCTTTAGCCCAGGATGGCGTTCTCTTAAATTCCCTGCTTTCATGCCAGCAAGTTTAGAGAATAGTGAATTTTGATGCCTTCAGCAGCATCACATTGTATTGAGAGGGTTATTAAATGGGAGGTGTGACATCAAGCTGGTGTGGAGCTTTTCATTGTGAAGTTCTGCAACCAGCCAGAACATGTTTTTCCTGAAATAAGTGTCTCTTCAAATGTCATTCGAGATTTGTGGGTGAACCATAATATACATTGCTTTGGTCAACTTACATACCCTGTACTGCTTTCCTGACATTTTTCTGTGAGCAGTGATATCTTTTTTTGAGTGTGGCTTTTTAAAGATGTTTTTATTTGCAAACACTTGTGCAGGCTGTTTTTGCTTCCATTGTTTAAAAGTCCTGTTTCCATGTCACATGATTCTTTGATTCCTCCTTCTTTTGTGAATGAAACTGCTGCTTGTCCATTGATAATCATAGGTTGGCCCTTTTCCCCATGGTTCTTTATTTTTTCATGAACAACAAAAGGAAAAGCCAGGCCGTTTTTGTTGCAGTGTTTAATCACTTAAATGCCAAGGGCGAGCTATCTCGTCCGGGACATTACCTCTGTAATGCCAAGGACGAGATAGCTCGTCCTTATAGGCATTCTGTTTTGTGCAATCCCGTGTAAGTGATTTCAATCCAGCACACACCCAAGTCAACGCCTAGCATGCAGTGCACAACTGTAATCCTTATTTATTTTTGTCTAAAAGCTCTTTATTCTGAACGATATACCACTCATATCGCACCCCTCTCCTGGAACCCCCCCGGTCACACTGAACCAGGAATCAGGTTGGTTTGCAAAGTTAAAATATTTATTTTTGTATTTACAATTTAATCACACTATACTTTAATGGGTATAAAATAATCACCAATGGGGTGATGTACAACAGAATAGTCTCTTTAATACACAAGGAGTAATAGTGAGCAAAACAATTCAGCACAGAAATAATACTTTTGTGTGTGTGTTCATATCAGATAGCACTGTGGTTAAAGGTTCTCTCTGCACTCCCCTAAACCCCCCCAATAGGCAATGTAAAGAGATAGGAGGAGAGAACAGGTTTTCAGGAATGGCAAAATGCACACAGAATATCAATCCCACTTTCCCCCAGCAAACACAAGAGAAAAACAGAATTGACTATCCAGCTGTCAGAATGGCTTTTAAAGTTATCTTAGAATGGACTGGGCAAAAACACCAAATATGGTCAAAATTGCTGAAATTACTATAAATTCGTATGGGAGCCACTTTGGATAGTTGCTCACAAACACAAGCAATGATTTAATACCAAGAAACAATTTGTAATCTTAAAAATTCAAGTCGGAAGCAATCAAGAGCTGTTCCATCTGAGGAGCAGGTGAGTGCGCCCCCATCCGCGACCCCGTTCCGCGTGTCCTTTTGTGTATTTCTCCCCCCCCCGGCCCCGCGTTGCCCCATGGTTCCCTGCCTCTCTCTTCCGGAATCCCTCGCCCGCCCGCCTCCCAGCCCGCCCCCCAGCCCTGATTGGTCACCTAGTTTAGCGTTGCTGGGTCTAGCGACCCGCGCCACTGCACCTACTCCTCTTTCCATCTGAGGAGCAGGTGAGTGCGCCCCCATCCGCGACCCCATTCCGCGTGTCCTTTGTGTATTTCTCCCCCCCCCCCGGCCCCGCGTTGCCCCGTGGTTCCCTGCCTCTCTCTTCCGGAATCCCTCGCCCGCCCGCCTCCCAGCCCGCCCCCCAGCCCTGATTGGTCACCTAGTTTAGCGTTGCTGGGTCTAGCGACCCGCGCCACTGCACCTACTCCTCTTTCCATCTGAGGAGCAGGTGAGTGCGCCCCCATCCGCGACCCCATTCCGCGTGTCCTTTTGTGTATTTCTCTCCCCCCCCCGACCCCGCGTTGCCCCGTGGTTCCCTGCCTCTCTCTTCCGGAATCCCTCGCCCGCCCGCCTCCCAGCCTGCCCCCCAGCCCTGATTGGTCACCTAGTTTAGCGTTGCTGGGTCTAGCGACCCACGCCACTGCACCTACTCCTCTTTCCATCTGAGGAGCAGGTGAGTGCGCCCCCATCCGCGACCCCATTCCGCGTGTCCTTTTGTGTATTTCTCCCCCCCCCCGGCCCCGCGTTGCCCCGTGGTTCCCTGCCTCTCTCTTCCGGAATCCCTCGCCCGCCCGCCTCCCAGCCCGCCCCCCAGCCCTGATTGGTCACCTAGTTTAGCGTTGCTGGGTCTAGCGACCCGCGCCACTGCACCTACTCCTCTTTCCATCTGAGGAGCAGGTGAGTGCGCCCCCATCCGCGACCCCATTCCGCGTGTCCTTTGTGTATTTCTCCCCCCCCCCCCGGCCCCGCGTTGCCCCGTGGTTCCCTGCCTCTCTCTTCCGGAATCCCTCGCCCGGCCGCCTCCCAGCCCGCCCCCCAGCCCTGATTGGTCACCTAGTTTAGCGTTGCTGGGTCTAGCGACCCGCGCCACTGCACCTACTCCTCTTTCCATCTGAGGAGCAGGTGAGAGCGCCCCCATCCGCGACCCCATTCCGCGTGTCCTTTTGTGTATTTCTCCCCCCCCCGGCCCCGCGTTGCCCCGTGGTTCCCTGCCTCTCTCTTCCGGAATCCCTCGCCCGCCCGCCTCCCAGCCCTGATTGGCCCTGACAAGAAGATCTGCACTCATTACCAGTCCCTCCAGGGCAGCCCTCTGCCCGGCAGCCCATCGGCTAAGGACCTGAGGCAAAGGACGGCTCCTACAGAGACGGCTCCAGGTTGTATCTGCAGGTATCAGCAGGAGAAGCAAGAAGCCAACATCAAGTAAGTGTGGAAAGGGCGGTGCCAGAAGCAATTACTTCAGGCCATACTACCCTACCACTCAACTAACAAAGCATCGCCACTGTAAATTCACTATATTTGCCTTCTGAAACTCTGCCCTCTGTATGTGAAATTTGCATCTGGAAGTTGTACCCAATAACCTATAAGTGTATTTAGAAATTGTGCCCAATAGCCTCTCTGAGGAAAACTGCATCTAGAAGTGTTCCCAATTGCATTCAGGAGTGGCGCCCAATAGCCTCTTTGAAGAAAGTTGCATCTAGAAGTGTTCCCAATTGCATTTAGGTGCTGTGCCCAATAGCCTCTCTGAAGAAAATTGCATTTAGAAGTGTTATCAAATGCATTCAGTAGTGTGCCCAACTGTATTTAATACTGCTCCCAATTGCACTCAGGAGTTGCGCCCATTAGCCTCCTTGAAGCAAGTTGCATTTAGAAGTGTTCCCAATTACATTTAAGCACTGCGCCCAATAGCCTCTCTGAGGCAAATTGCATTTAGAAGTGATCCCAATTGCATCTAATATTGTGCCCATTAGCCTCTCTAAGAAAAATTGCATCTGAACCGTTCCCAATTGCATTCAGGAGTGGCGCCCAATAGCCTCTCTGAGGAAAATTACATTTAGAAGTGTTCCCAATTGCATTTAGGTGTTGCGCCCAATAGCCTCTCTAAAGCCTCTCTGAAGAAAGTTACATCTAGAAGTGTTCCCAATTGCATTCAGGAGTGGCGCCCAATAGCCTCTCTGAGGAAAACTACATTTAGAAGTGTTCCCAATAGCATTCAGGAGTGGCGCCCAATAGCCAATCTGAAGAAAGTTGCATCTAGAAATGTTCCCAATTGCATTTAAGTGTTGCGCCCAATAGCCTCTCTGAAGAAAGTTACATCTAGAATTGTTCCCAATTGCATTTAGGTGTTGCGCCCAATAGCCTCTCTGAAGAAAGTTACATCTAGAATTGTTCTCAATTGCATTTAGGTGTTGCGCCCAATAGCCAATCTGAAGAAAGTTACATCTAGAAATGTTCCCAATTGCATTCAGGAGTGGCGCCCAATAGCCTCTCTGAGGGAAATTACATTTAGAAGTGTTCCCAATTGCATTTAGGTGTTGCGCCCAATAGCCTCTCTGAAGAAAGTTAGATCTAGAATTGTTCCCAATTGCATTTAGGTGTTGCGCCCAATAGCCTCTTTGAAGAAAGTTGCATCTAGAAGTGTTCCCAATTGCATTCAGGAGTGGCGCCCAATAGCCTCTCTGAAGAAAGTTACATCTAGAATTGTTCCCAATTGCATTTAGGTGTTGCGCCCAATAGCCAATCTGTGGAAAGTTGCATCTAGAAATGTTCCCAATTCCATTCAGGAGTGGCGCCCAATAGCCTCTCTGAGGAAAATTACATTTAGAAGTGTTCCCAATTGCATTTAGGTGTTGCGCCCAATAGCCTCTCTGAAGAAAGTTGCATCTAGAAGTGTTCCCAATTGCATTCAGGAGTGGCGCCCAATAGCCTCTTTGTAGAAAGTTGCATCTAGAAGTGTTCCCAATTGCATTCAGGAGTGGCGCCCAATAGCCTCTTTGAAGAAAGTTGCATCTAGAAGTGTTCCCAATTGCATTCAGAAGTGGCGCCCAATAGCCTCTCTGAAGAAAATTACATTTAGAAGTGTTCCCAATTGCATTTAGGTGCTGTGCCCACTAGCCTCTCTGAGTAAAATTGCATTTAGAAGTGTTATCAAGTGCATTCAGTAGTGTGCCCAACTGTATTTAATACTGCTCCCAATTGCATTCAGGAGTTGCGCCCATTAGCCTCTCTGAGGCAAATTGCATTTAGAAGTGATCCCAATTGCATCTGATATTGTGCCCATTAGCATTTGATATTGTACCCATTAGCCTCCCAAAAAAAAAAAAAAAAAAAAAATGCATTTTGAACCGTTCCCAATTGCATTCAGGAGTGGCGCCCAATAGCCTCTCTGAGGAAAACCACATTTAGAAGTGTTCCCAATTGCATTTAGGTGTTGCGCCCAATAACCTCTCTGAAGAAAGTTGCATCTAGAAGTGCTCCCAATTGCATTTAGGTGCTGTGCCCATTAGCCTCTCTGAGGAAAGTCGCATGTAGAATTACTCACAATTGCATCTAGCTGTGTTCCCACATTTAGGTATTGTGCCCATTAGCCTGAGGAAAGTTGCATGTAGAAGTTGCACCAATCATGAGTGCAACCACTCCACCAGAATCAGTCAGAAACACCACCCATGGACCACCCCCACTCTCCGATCTGTCCCCCGTCCCCTCCCGCCGCACCCAAACCCCCCCACCCTATCTCGCACCCCCTGCTCTTCCCCTCTCCAAACACCAAGCAAGGGGGGCACGATGGCGAGCCACCCACCCCAAGACCACTCATCCTCTGAACCCCACCCCTGACCCACCAGCATTACCCATACCCGCTCCCCTCACGATCATACCTGTCACACCCCACCCTGCAACCACCCAACTCCCGCCCTCCCCTTATACCCCTGCCACCATCCCCACTCGACCTCACCCGTTCCCCTCCCTAAAAACTGCACGGCTAGCCCTAGCAAGAACCGAAGCTGACTCCCACTCACCCTCCGACCCCCCCACTCTCTCCCACACACCAGCCGCAGCAAGGAAACTGAAGAGGAAACGTTCCTGGTCCCCCTCAATCTCACAGCACTCCTTGCCCCCCCTATCTCGACCAACCACATCTATCCCGCAATCCCCCCTCTCTCCCGCGGCCTCCCCCCACCTGAAACCCCTCTCCCTCGATTTCTCATCAGCTGCAACTGAAACCCCTTACCGTCAACATCCCTCTTTCAAATCCCCCTTCCAAAACCCGATCATCCTATCACACGCAGCCTCCCAACCCCTCCCGAAGCCTGCCAATCTCTCTGCTCGCCCACTATTCCCATCCATCATCACCCAACCCACCCTCCCCCCCCCCAAACTCTCCACCACTGCACCCTCACCCCCCACCACCAAGATCATCCCCGACTGCCGATGTGAACTGCATCCTATTTAACGCCCGATCAATAGCAAAAAACAGACACTCCATCTTTGACCTCCTCACCTCTGACAAACCAGACCTAGTTTTCATCACTGAAACATGGCTCTCTGACGACTTCGGCCCAATCGCCCACGAAGCCTTTCCCCCCAACTACTCCCTCATCCCACTGAACCGTCCGTCCAGGGGAGGAGGGCTAGCATTCGTCTTCAAATCTCTCTTTCGCGCCTCAATCATCAATAACCAACCCTCCATTCCATCCTGCGAATCTCTCCTTGTTAAACTATCCCTCTCACCATCGCTCTCACATAGCTTCCTAATAATCTACAGGCCCCCAGGCTACGATAGACACTTCGCAAATAACCTGTGCGACTCTATCGCCACCCTCCAAATAAACCATCCCAACCTCACCCTTCTTGGAGACTTCAACATATGGTTCGACATCCCCACCAACCCTATGACATACTCCCTGGTTGACGGATTAGATGCAATTAACCTCCAACCCCGCATAAACGGACCGACCCACTACAAAGGACACACTCTCGATGCCATCTTTAGCTCCAACAACCTGATTCAGCTAATGCCGCCCACCCCTATCATCTGGTCCGATCACTACATTCTCTCTTTCACCATCCACTCACCCGAACCCCTCCCCCTACTCGTATCCGAACCTCCGAACATAGGCAAATGCTGGAAGAAACTAATAATCACCCCAGACCTAGCCGAGGTTCTCCTCCAGTCTCCACCACCATCCTGCCCTCTCAACAACCATCTCACCCCTGAGGCCCTTGATTCATGGCTTAGCGCATCTCTGATGCGCCTCACCCCCCCCTGCAAACCATCAATCCGCCGTGGCCCTTTCCCCAGATGGTTCACTCCTGAGCTGAAGACCACTAAACGACTATACAAACACCTAGAACGCAAATGGCATAAAGAGAAAACCCATGAGAGCAGGACCACCTTAGCCCGACACCTGTATCGGTACAAAGCCGAAATCCGGAAAACAAAAAAGGCCCACTACAACTCCCGATTCCTAAACTGCAAAAACCCAAGCAAAGAACTCCACAAAATTATCTCCGAATTCACCAACCCAGCTTGTAACACAACCATCCCGACCGCATCGCAATCACTCTGTGACTCACTCTCCCTCCACTTCTACTCCACTGCTATAGAAAGGACAAATACTCTAACCTCCAAACCAGCACTCTTACAGCCACTAGACAATCCTCAGCCCTTACCACCCAACCCATCAGCTACAACCTCCACGCAACCAACGTTCGACTCCTTCAGTCCATTAACAACAGAACAGTTTCTCAAACTCCTATCTGCCCGCAAACCATCCGGATCACCATTGGACCCATGCCCTGCCACTACCCTTAAAGAAATCTTTGCCTCCACCTGTGCAGGAGAACACGCAAGATCTATCATAAATGCTTCCCTCTCCTCCGGTACCTTTCCAGACGCATTCAAATTGGCGCACGTCAAACCCCTGATCAAAAAACCCTCGCTCGACCCGCTCGAGCCCAAAAACTACCGCCCCATATCAAACACCAGGTTCCTCGCCAAACTCATTGACCGAACCGCCTACTCTCAACTTAACGCCTTTGTTGAAGCCAACAAACTCCTAGACCCCGCCCAATCAGGCTTCAGAACTTGTCACGGAACTGAAACCACCCTAACCTCTATCTGGGACGACCTTAAAATGACTGCCGACTCCACGGGTTGCGCCGCACTAATCCTTCTCGACCTATCAGCCGCCTTTGACACGATCAATCACTCAATACTCCTTGATCGCCTCCACTCCCTAGGAATACGTGGAACCGCCCTCAAATGGATAGCCTCATTCCTCAAGGACAGGCACCAAATAACGACACTCTCCAACTTTACCTCCCAAGCCCGACCAGTTGACACAGGAGTCCCACAAGGAGCGTGTCTATCTGCCCTCCTCTTCAATCTCTACCTGACCACCCTCCCACCGATAATTCGTGCACACAACATCCTATGTTACAATTACGCCGATGACACACAACTGATTCTAAAATTCTTGAACACGAATCCTAACTCACAACCTGACCTGGCATCCTGCCTCCTTAACATTGAACGCTGGATGACCCAAAACCACCTCCTGTTAAACCCCTCCAAAACAGAAATCATGGTGTGCGGCAACCAAGATCTTCTCCCGCACCCTCTGCCCTGGCCATCCGCCATGGGCAACTCACCGATACCCTCCAACACAGTGAAAAATCTTGGATGCACCCTAGACTCTGACCTAACACTCTCGCGCCAAGTCAACAATGTCTCAAAGTCCTGCCACTACCACCTCAAAAACCTTAGGCGCATCTTTCCATATCTATCATTTCCTAACAGAGTCTCTGCGGTACAATCAATCGTCATCTCACGGCTGGACTACGGCAACCCCCTATACCTCGGAATCCATGCCTACCAAATGAACAAACTTCAAAGAGCACAAAACGCGGCGGCCAAAGTGCTACTTGCGCTTGGTCCAAGAGACCACGTATCCCCAGCCCTCAAGACACTCCACTGGCTTCCAGTAGCCCGTAGGGTAGCTTTCAAAACCCTATGCCTCACCCATCGAGCAGTACATAAAACTGGCCCACAATATCTTCAAGAAAAACTAATAGCTTATCACCCCACTCGCACCCTCAGATCAAGCACAGCCGGCCTCCTAGTAATTCCTAAGACAAACTCAGTCAGGTTAGGCGGAGCATCATTCTCAGCCCTAGCCCCAACCCTGTGGAACTCTCTCCCACCCCACATCAGGCTAACCGAGGAGCTAACAGCTTTCCGCAAACTTCTGAAAACCTGGCTCTTTCCCTAAAACCAACCGGTTCCGTTCTAGCATCATCAAAATAACACCGACCCAGCGAAGCACCCAAAGCAAAACCAAAGGCAAAAAAAAAAAAAAAAATGTATTGTATCAAATATTCAGAAATGAAATTAAAGCGAGTAATGAAGATGTAAACAGTGAAGTCAATAACACGAATTGACCACTGATAAAAGAAAAATAGAGCATGGACGAGCTTGGAAAGACGATGAGTGTGATGAACGGATGATTGAGAAGGGCGAATGAATAAAGATGATTCTAGACAAGTATAAATGAATGTGGAGGATGAAAGCGGTTGACCGGTGCGTCTGGCAGACGGTTGGGTCTGGAGACCCGATAAATAATACGAGCAAAATCGATGGGGATGAGGGATGAGTATGTAAACCAATTGACTGTAGAAAGCGGTCCAAGTATGAAGAGCGGCTATGTGTAGAAAGTGGAGGAAGGTGGAGAATTGGAAGAGCATACAGAGCGAAGGAGCTTGTTGATCGAAGAGAGCACACAGAGCAGAAGAACGTCTAGAGCAGATGCGCATAATAAATAGACAAAAGTATCAGCGACTGAATGGGGGAGCGACAGGGTGTGGAAGAGCGGAAGAATGTCGAAAGCAGAGGAATGTGTAGGGTGAGAGGCCGGAAGTGGGAGACCGACTGAGCACCGACGAGTGGAATGCGCGTGGAAGATGAGCGCTGCTGACAGATGACTACGGAGGGCGGATGACTGTGGAATGGCGGATGACTGTGGAAGGCGGATGACTGTGGAAGGCGGATGACTGTGGAAGGCGGATGACTGTGGAAGGCGGCTAACGGTAGAGGGCGGATGACTGTGGAGGGCGGATGACTGTGGAGGGCGGATGACTGTGGAGGGCGGATGATTGCGGAGGGCGGATGACTACGGAGTGCGGATGATTACGGAGTGCGGGTGACTGTGAAGGGCGGATGACTGTAGAGACTGTGGGGGGCGGATGACTGTGGAGGGCAGATGACTGTGGAGGGCGGATGACTGTGGAGGGCGGATGACTGCGGAGGGCGGATGATTACGGAATGTGTGGAGGACGGATGACTGTGGAGGGCGGATGACTGTGGAGGGCGGATGACTGTGGAGGGCGGATGACTGTGGAGGGCGGATGACTGTGGAGGGCGGGTGACTGTGGAGGGCGGATGACTGTGGAGGGCGCATGACTGTGGAGGGCGGATGACTGTGGAGGGCGGATGACTGCGGAGGACGGATGACTGTGGAGGGCGGATGACTGTGGAGGGCGGATGACTGTGGAGGGCGGATGACTGTGGAGGGCGGACGACTGTAGAGAGCGGGTGACTGGGTAGGGCGGACGACTGGCCAGGGCGGATGACTGCGGAGGGTGTATGCCTGTGGAGGGTGTATGCCTGTGGAAGATGACTGTGGAGAGCGGATGACGGTGGAAAACGGATGACGGTGGAGGGCGGATGACGGTGGAGGGCGAATGACTGTGGAGGGCGGATGACTGTGGAGGGCGGATGACTGTGGAGGGCAGTTGACTGTGGAGGGCAGATGACTGTGGAGGGCAGTTGACTGTGGAGGGCAGATGACTGTGGAGGGCAGATGACTGTGGAGGGCAGATGACTGTGGAGGGCGGATGACTGTGGAGGGCGAATGCCTTTGGAAAAGGGGTATGGATGGAGGAAAACTGTGGAGAGCGGTTGCCTGGGGAAGATGTGTGTGGAGGGCGGATGCCTGTGGAAGATAAGTGTGGAAGGCGGATGACCATAGAGGGCGGATGACCGTAGAGGGTGGATGACTGTGCAAGGCGGATGTCTGTGGAGGGCGGTTGTCTGTGGAGGGCGGTTGTCTGTGGAGGGCGGATGACTGTGGAGGGCGGATGACTGTGGAGGGCGGATGACTGTGGAGGGCGGATGACTGTGGAGGGCGGATAACTGTGGAGGGCGGACGACTGTGGAGGGCGGATACCTTTGGAAGATGAGCGTGGATGGCGGCTGACCGTGGAAGGCGGATGACTATGGAGGGCAGATGACTGTAGAGGGCAGATGACTGCAGAGGGCGGATGACTGCGGAGGGCGGATGACTGCGGAGGGCGGACGACTGCGGAGGGCGGACGACTGCGGAGGGCGGACGGCTGCGGAGGGCGGACGGCTGCGGAGGGCGGATGGCTGCGGAGGGCGGATGACTGCGGAGGGCGGATGACTGCGGATACGAGTCCAATACCTTCTCTGATGAAATGAATTTAGAAGTGTTCCCAATAGACTCTGTATGGAAAATTGTACTTAGAAGTTCGCCCAGTTCCCTCTCTGGGAAAATTGCATTTAGAAGTTGCACACTGAAAGAGCATATAACCCATCACACCACACCCCACGCTTACTCTCTCCTTACATCACCACTCAACTAGAACACAGAGATACTATGACACCATTCGGTATAACTGTTCTCATACGAACATCCACCGCTTACTACACATCATTCAATGTAAACACTGCTGGTCCCACACCCCCAGCCAGGCGTTTTCCTCAGGCCTAACGCAGCCACATCCGTTCCGGATAAATCCTACCAGAACGAACACATTCTCCTGTTCTCTCAACCACCACACCTACCGATAAGAAGCAGCTATTACACGTGTACCGCACAAGCTGCACACATATCCGGTGCTCACACGCACCTTTTGACTCTCCCTACTCTCTCTACTGATCTGAACTTCGGTTCCCAAGGGCGTTCAACCTACCAGCGCCTTCAGACCATACCAATGGTATATAAGGCGCTATATAAGTGCAAAATAACAATAACAATAACAATTACACGTGTGAGGATTTCCCTAAACAAACATTTGCGGCAAACTTTCACCGTGCGATAATCGTGATACCTGGAGAACCGTATGGAATGCTGTTAAATGCAATTAAAAGCTATGGATGTTAGCTACAAGCAGAAGTTGAAATTTTGTTTCTAGCACAAAAACTGAGGAAGTTATGGACGTTTTAGTTGAGGTCGTTTTTTTGAGTTAGGCGGAAGAATGGGAAACAGGAATGTACTTTTAAAATGACAAAAGGATTTCTTACACTAGAGGATGACTATGAACAAAATGAATGCCCCACAGGAACACAGCCACTTCATCAGAATGACTGCCTGCTAAGGACTCGCCTCATTCAGATGGGAAATGATCAGCGCAAAGATAGTTTTAGCAATACTATTACAGGAGGAAGATAGAATGGTTTGGAGAGAGTTCAGATAATTCAAAAGTGCTCCTAACAATACAGGTTCTGAATACAAGAAAGAATGGGTTTAAGATAGGGATTAACTAAGCAAGGTACATATGCTAGTGACACAGTTCTATCTATAGATACTCACTAGATATGTTTTTAAACAGAACCGTCAGGATTCTGGTCCGTCAAGATTCTGGTCAGGGAACTGGATCTGGTTCTAGGACGGACAGCTGGGCACATTGGATTGGATCTGCAATCAGCAAGGCGCTCTGGTCACAGCACGGCACAGAACTGGACTGGATCTGCAATGCACTCTGGTCACAGCACGGCACAGAACTGGAATGGATCTGCCCGTCTTGGTTCTGATAATAAATCTTTTAGCAGGCAAGCAGTACAGCACTGCCAAGCTGTATTTTGATGTTTCCCTTTAGGTTTGTGGGGTTCTGGTTCTGGAATTTGAGGCCTATGGGTTTCTGTTTTGCCAAGTTTCTGGAGTCCGGAGCAAGGAAGATGTAGAGTTCAGCAGCAGGGTGTACCACCAGTATCAGGATAGGTAGTGAATCTGCTTATCTTTCTGAGTGGTGAGCTGTCTCTATTTATGCTATGATAATGGGGGTGTGTGGGCTAGTTTATCCTAAACTCGCCCCTTTGCCAGGTGATTGGGTCAGCGTCTCCTCTCTGCCTTGATAGGAGGAGAGCAACAGTGTGTCACCTTTATGGTGTGATTTTATGAGGCAGGGAATCCACCCTTAGCCCCTTGAACACAAAATCTACTTTTGCCACCATACCTATTTACACATGAGCAACCTCTATAACAATCACATATACAGATTATATATTTTATATAGCAGCTATTCCTCAAAACCCCATATCTGTGGGATCTTGTCTCGGCTTTTCACCTAATTTTGCCCTTTTCATCAGGAACACAATGTCCAATTTATAAGCAAATTTCTACAAGTGTGTCCGTTTAACATGGGCATAAGTGTATAACATTTCATACTTCTAGCAGACATACATTTTGTGTAACACCACATTTTCTGCCATTTCTTTCCAGGACATGTCACACAATGTTGCCGGCTCTTGAAACGTGCAGCCACAATTTAGATTCACAAATCTGTTATTTTTATATTTTGTACAAGTTTCACTGGCAAATTATAAGTCTTTTAAAAAAGTGTTCTTTGTGAAGGTTTAGCCACAGATGGTTGTTTGAGTCCACCTCTTTCTGTCTCCCTGCAGTCCAGAAGCAGTCTCCTCCCTGTTTGCTCTTGGCAGAGGCCATTAACGACTGTCCTCACACCTTGTATTTCCTTAGCAGCAGCTGTTCATTGTTCTCTTTTGCCTCTGTATGCCAAGTTCTTTCCAAACCCTATAATTACTGCTTGGGTGTGATTTCCTGTTGGGACGAAAGGCCATGCTTCTGTGGAGAAACCTGATATTGCATTTTGGTAGCTTTTAGCCAGGTTTGATTTAATTGTTAATTCTGTTGCATTTTCCCTTAGCTAAAACAAACTTGTGATTTCAAAATAACAGCTATAATTCTGATTCAAGATTTTAAACCATGGAATCGAAACAATTACAAGATGGTTACTCTCAGTAACAGGCCTATTAGAATGCAAACATTTGATTTCATTCTATACATGTTTAAAGTTCAATCAGGCAGGCTTTTGACAGCTGTCATCTCAGCAGTCCACTGCTGCACAGATTTTTTTAAAATCCACAGACAGGCCACTTTTGCTGTGGAAATCCCTTTATGCTTTCAGCTTTTCAGGACCTTGCAAGTTTACAATGATTTCTTAAACTAAGTGAATTGTAGCACCCAGCAAGAATGTTGGATGTTTGAGGGTGTTTTGTACTGGCATTCTGCAGTCTTAGCAACAAAGAAAAAAGGATTTAAGGCAAGATTTTGGGGTTTCATTTAGAAACACTTCTTTTTCCTTCTGTACTCCTTTTTTACTTGTTGTGGAGCCCAGAAGACATATTCCAGGAGGGAGATCTCTGTTCCACCACTGACAACATGCATGGCAGATTGGGAAACCATCTTTTTGTGCATTGCAAGGCGCTATTTTCAGGGGTTTTGGCGCGCACAAGGGTTTTGCAGCCATTTGGTATTTCTGGCACTTTCATACAAGTGCTGCAGCATAGCAGAGCAGAAGTGGGTTAAAACACCCCATGCCCTGTAAAAGGGGGATCACACAAAACTGTAATCCAAACCCCGGGCTATGTAAGGAGGAGATCCCTCCTCACAGACCGGGGTTTTGATTACCTTCAGTTTCACGTTGGCGTACACAATACATGCCGACATGAAACTGAAAGTAATTTTCACCTCGGCAGCCCAAATGGTTGCCGTGGTGAAAAGAAAAGGTTCATTTGCACCTTTCTAACCCTCAATCTGAATGGCACTTGAACGGGAGGTGTCCTTGGAAATGGGAGACTCTCCCCTTTCCAAGGACACCTTTTCTGAAGCATTGCTTGGGGGCGGATTGCTCGATCCACACACAGCAATGCCCACTAGACACCAGGGATTCATTTTTGAAATGGGGGGGCTGCTTACTGTGTAAGCAGCCAACTTCACTCTGCCCTCAAAGCATGGGGGCAATACCCTGGAGGCTGATGGGTGCTCATCTGCCTCCAGGGAAGGGGGCAAAATAAAATAAAAAATAAATATAAAATAAAACAAAGATTTGCGTCGGGCCACTAGTCACCAGGGAATTTTGAAAGGGGGGTGGCCCTCTCCCCCGTACCCTAAGTGGATGGGGGCAACTCATGTAGCCATCCCTTGGGGCAGATTTCTGCCCCTAGGAGGGGTACATGAGATGCCCCCCATCCATTTGAGGTGGGGTGCAGAGGCCACCTGAATACATTTTACTCCCCTGCCCCTAGGGAAGGGGCAAAACAAAAAATAAACATTTTTTTTAGCCTTTTTCCTTTGCGCCCAGGTAGGTGCACCCACACATGTGAGGTACTGTTTTTGTCAAGACACCTGTAGAAATGCGAGAAGGTAGGACATGCCAGGGATTGTGGGTAATACATTCTGGGCGGAGTCACGCAAGTCAGATCTCTGTGGATTCCCACAGGTGTCTTCTTTTCAGAAATGCATGGGGTTCCCTGTTTTCCTTGGTGGCTTCCACACCCTAGGCCCAAATCTGCACATTGTCCAAATGAGCAAAATCTTCTCTGCCGAAAGACTTGGCGTTAACAGTGGTTTATCCTTTTCCCTTTGCGACCAGGTAGGTGCACCCACACATGACAAGTACCGTTTTTGTTGGGACACCTGTGGCAATGCGGGATGGTAGGACATGTGTTGTTAGCAGTGTGTTTCGGTGGATTTCCAAAGTGAAATGTCTGAAAATTGTGTTTTTTTCACCACATTTCAGATTTTGCTGGGGATTGTGGGTAATACATTCTGGGCCGATTTGCGCAAGTCAGACCTCTGTGGATTTCCACAGGTGTCTTCTTTTTGGAAATGCATGGGTTCCCTATTTTCCTTGGTGGCTTCCACACCCTAGGCCCAAATATGTATGTTGTCCACATGAGCAAAATCTTTTCTGCCGAAAGACTTGGCATTACCAGTGGTTTAGCATTTTCACTTTCCACCCAGGTAGGTGCACCCACACATGTGAGGTACCGTTTTCGTTGGGACACCTGTGGGAACGTGGGATGGTAGGACATGTATTGTTAGCAGCGTGTTTCAATGGGTGGCCAAATGGAAATGTCTGAAAGTTGTGGGATTTTTTTGCCAAATTTCAGAGTTTGCTGGGGATTGTGGGTAATACATTCTGGGCCAATTTGTGCAAGTCAGACCTCTGTGGATTCCCACAAGTGTCTTCTTTATGGAAATACATGGGGTTCCCTCTTTTCCTTGGTGGCTTTGACACCGTAGCCCCAAATCTGTGGGTTGTCTCCCCAAACTCTTTGGGGGTTACCAGTGTTTTAGGCTTTTCCCTTTGCGCCCAGATAGGTGCACCCACACAAATGAGGTACCATTTTCATTGGGATACCTGTGGGAACCCCGAGAAGGTAGGCCATCTGTTGTTGGCAGCATTTTTCAGTGGGTGACCAGAGTGAAATATGCGGAAATTGCGGGTTCTTTGGACAAATTTCAGAATTTGCCAGGGATTGTGGGTAATATATTCTGGGGCGACTAGCGTGAATTAGACCTCTGTGGATTCCCACAGGTGTCCTCTTTTCAGAAATGCATGGGGTTCCCTGTTTTCCTTGGTGGCTTCGACACCCTAGGACCAAATCTGTAGGTTGTCCACATGAGCAAAATTCCTGAAAATGTGCTCTGCGAATAGACTTGGGGTTACCAGTGTTCTAGGCATTTTCCTTTGCGGCCAGGTTGGTGCACCCACACATGTGGGGTATTGTTTTCATCAGGACACTTGTGGGAACTTGTGAAAGTAGGCCATGTATTGTTGGCAGCGTGTTTCGGTGGGTGACCAGAGTGAAATATGGAGAGATTGTGGGGTTTTTCACCAAATTTCAGACTTCGCCAGGATTGTGGGTAATAAGTTCTGGGACGATTCACACAAGTCAGATCTCTGTGGATTCCCAACGGTGTCCTCTTTTCACAAATGCATGAGGTTCCCTGTTTTTCTTGGTGGCTTGGAAACCCTAGGACCAAATCTGTAGGCTGTCCAAATGAGCACAATTCCTGAAAATATGCTCTGCGAAAAAATGTGGGGTTACCAGTGTTTTAGGCTTTTCCCTTTGCACCCAGGCAGGTGCACCTCACATGTGAGATACCGTTTTTCTCGGGACACCAGTGGGAATGCGGGAAGGTAGGCCATGTTTTGTTGGTGGCGTGTTTCGGTGGGTGACCAGAGTGAAATGTGCGGAAATTGTTGGGTTTTTTGGTCATTTTTCCGATTTTCCCCAAAACTATGGGATTTTTCCCTATATATTTATTTTCTGACCTAGGCAAATCACCCCTTGCTAAACTTGGAATTGTGTCTTCATTTTAGATATGTATGCCTTTCTGGATTCCTATTTAGCTTTTTTACCCTTTTCTTCCATTCCGTCCACACATGTCCTATTGGACAAAAAAGGCCAAAATCGCTTTCCTCTCACAAAACGGTTTATTAACATATCAAAATATGTTTCAGTTTCCACTGAATCTGTTCTTGAAAGCCTGGAAAATGGCGAATTCAGCACAGCAATTCATTTGTTCCTAGCTCTTACAAGGAAAAAACACAGGCTTCTTTGTACATTAAAACAAAGGGGGGTCTGGGAATCTCTCTACCAGCACGAACACAGCCCTTTCTTTGTACATTATATTGGCATTTTCTGAAAAAACCCAAAATGTTCTCCTTTTTTGGTTTTTCTCTCTCACCCCCCCCCCCCCAAAGCAAACTAGGATTCCAGGGTGGTGTTACGACTGCCTACATGTGGGAAAAAAGGAGCCACATTTGGCCAAGATATCTCATGTAACAAAAAAGTTACAAGGGATTGAATGGCAACATACCGAAATCACCAAAAAAGGCCTTGGCACTGGGGTGAAATACCCATGGCAGTTAAGTGGCTAAATACCTGACATTCACATGACAGGGAAAGTAAAAGCCAGTCCGTTTTTGGTTGCAGTGTTTACATGGCTGCTATTTACGTAAAAGGGACTTCTATTTGGGCCTTTAAATGCACCCCACATAGTGAACCGTGATGGTATGCTATCATTTTTGAATACATGCTTGTTTCAGATTATTTGTACACATCTCATACATAGTTCTGTGCAAAATGGCATTCGCCATGAAGTGCACTCACTAATAATCTACTATTTTCTCAGGTTGGAAAATATAGGTGAGTTATACATTTGTTTAAAAGCTGAACATATCTCACCATTCCTTACATGTTTTAATTAGGAAAAGTCATCAAGTGCAGTGACATGAGGTTATTAATAGGAACATTATGCTTCATTTCCCCAGAGCAGTTGACATCCAAGTACAAATTAAATGGTGGGCGCTGGCACCACCAATAGCAAGCAATCAATAGATGTGAGCGCATTTGCCCCACTTGACAGGTCTATGGGAGTAATTAACTCACTCCCATCAACCTTTGACACTGTCAAGCGCAACATTGTCACAAACAGTTGTGTTGGTATCGAGGACAGGCGCACACGTGGAGACACAGAACAACACAGCCTGTTGTCTCTCTTCAAGTCCAGCACTCTTTGGGAGTGTAAATTAAAACAAGCATGCTGATTGAAAAGCTGTCGTAGATCGCTGGTCGGGTACTGTGATGAAAAGTCCTTGGTTCAGCTCACAAAGTCCAATGTTACAGCAGGCAAACATGCATTCATTGATGGGCTTCATATGCACAGTGTTGCCGTTAAGCAGTGCTAGCGACAAGCAGCACTATGCCTCATGTGGCCATGTCTTTCAAAGGCAATATCGGGCCTCATTACGAGGTTGGAGGTAGCGGGCATGGCAACCCCCAAGCTCGGGTCCGGATTCGGGTCCCGCGAAAGGGGAATTACCGGGCCATTCTGACCTTGGAGGGCCCGGTAATTTCCCTTTCGTGGGACCCGGAGCCGCTATGTCCCCATTCAAATTTGAGCCCCCATAGTTTATAACAGTACCGTTGCTAGCATCCTGGTCTGTTCGCGGGTGCCGCTCTGCAGGCTTGGTCTGATCCGCGTCCAGAGCGGCACCCGCAAGCAAACTCGTAATGTTGTGGCATTGCAACAACAGCGCTGGTAGCACTACCGGCGCTGTTGTTGCCTTACTGCAACAGTCGTAATGAGGCCCAATGTCTTTGAAGGTAAAATGTGTGTTCAGCCCCGGCCTCCCACAGCCCTCAATCAGTCACGTTGTGACATGACAACTTGAATGACGAGCTGTAGCAGCAGCACTTCTGGGTAAATTAGAATTTTGTTCTACGATACAGACTCAGAGAACACACTGGCCTTTCTCAGTTTTAAACAATTCCTTTTCAGAGGTATACACAAATGTATCAGTCATATACGTATGTACAATTCAGCTCCAGGTGGCATGTAATGCTTTTACTTTCATAAACACGTGTGCAGCCAGCATCCAATGTGCATTTAGACCCTGTGAAACAAGAAACGCCACATTAATCACCTCTTGCTGAAGTATGCGGGCTGTTTATGGAAGGAGGAGTTTTCTGAAATGGCCTTGTCTGCAGCCGGAACAACCATCAAAAGAAACTCCTGCGATGGGTGTGGTTTTTGTTTGGGGTAGAAAGGAAGTGGGAATCCATTACTTTGCTCCAACATTAGTTCCCCGGACATCACTTAATATCATGTTGTTGTTCAATTACTAATGGTTTTCTCCAATATGCAAGTCTTGAAGGCAGAGGCCCGATGTTGAGGGCGTGTCTGTGTCCTGCGTTTCTGTGCGAGGAAGCATCATGACATCAACATGATGCTCCTCTAATAAAAGGGGATCTGCTGGCATGCTCTAGTCAGTGCAGCATAGCCCCAGGAAGCAGCAACTCGTGTCTGTGTTTGTTTACTGGGATTGGGAGTTGCCACGTGATCGTGGCCTGTGGGTGTTGGTCCGTCCTGGGTGCCCTCAAAGCCAAGAACACTGAGTGCTGGGTGCCCCCAGCTGATGTAACCCGTCCGGTGATCCGGACCAAGCAAGGTGACCCCTTCCTCCTGCCCACTGCGTGCCCGCAGTCAGAGGATCTGTGTCGTGTGATCCCGACTCCATCTGAGGCCCGCCCTGGTGACCGGAGGTGCGCCCCCAACATTGGCGATGAGGAGGTCTCGCCCCCCCGCGCACATCCGTGTGCGGGTTCCCTGAGGTGGTTCTCTTTGTTTGTTTGTTCCCTTCTTGGGGAGTGGGTGGGACAAAAAAACAATGTGCATGGTTGCGGCCCGCGACTGTGTGAAGTGCAGAGGCGGTATTGGCCATGTGGCGGGTGGGCCAGGGACCTGGTGCTACACAACTGCACAGGTCACCTGGCGCCGTGACGGCGGAGGAGCCGTGGCCGCCGAACAAAGGGCAGTGGGCATGGCCCACTTTTAACTGGTGGTGAGAGAGCATCAGCTGTGGTGTGAGCTGCATGGAGGGCCAGTAGCGTCGGCTGAGCCGCCGCATGGAGTGACACTGCCCAGCCCCAGGACAAAGGAAGGGGGCAGGGCCAACTCTCCGTTCTTCCCTCTGTTGGGCTCCTGTGCAAAAGTGCAGCAGGGGTCGGCCCTGAAAAGGGGCCAATGGCCTGGGCTACCAGGTGATTTTGATCTAAATCAGAACGTTTTGTTCCGGGTGGTGACACACCTAGAAAAGAAGAAGGCAGTGTGTCCTCCAAGCAAGCCCGGCAGACAACGAAGAAAACAGCTGATCCCACATGGGTCGCGTGGGTATGGCCCAGCAACATTGGGCTCCAGCCTTTGTGTACAGGAACTAAGAGGACACAAGTGATGACCGGGGGTGTATACCGACCCAGAACAGGTTAAGCAGCACATCACTTATATGACAAGCCCAGGAGTGTTCTGTAGCCCTGTAGTGAAGAGCACATGAGGGGCAAGGACTGTGAGGTTTGCTGGGGCGTGGGATGGCACCTTAACCCATAGTACTGGGTGCATTTCCAACACAGGTAGCAGCTCCCTAAGGAGTGCTTGTGCGCCGGTGGGAAAGTAGGTGGCTAGCACCCCTGGGGCAGCCAAATTAGCAACATGGCCGCTGAGGGTAGCGGCTCCTCAGGAAGTGCCCATGCACCTCTCAAGAGTATTCACCCAGAGAATCAAGGAACAGCCGTTGTACCACTTTCACTGGCAGAGGGTAGTGTCTCCTCAAGAAGTGCTTGTGCGCCCTCAAGAACTTCCATTTGGTCCAGACGGCCCAGGGGCCCATCAGCAGTGAGTGCAACCTGTGCCACGCCCTGTACCCATCATGGGGGATGAAGAGAATGAGCTGGTGTGTCGGCAGGGTGGTCAGCTCGCACCTCTCTGTCCATTCAATGTCATGGGTGCTCCTGCCAGTTTAGGGCCTCGGTGGACAGCATGGGTGCAGAACATGGAGCTGTATTTCGAGGCAGTGGAAGTCAAGAATAGATCAAAATGCCCAACTCTCCTGTACTCCGCTGGACCCGCCATTCTGAAGCTGTTTACGACCCTACGGCCCAGAGACTAGTCCTATGCCACAGCCATTGAGGTTCTGAATGAGTACTTTAGGCCCATGGTCAACAGGGACTATGAACGGTTCAGAATGAGTAGCGCGAGGCAAGAGAAAGTGGAGAGCCTTGATGCATTTCATGGGAAGCTGCATGGCTTTTGTCCTGGGCAATTTTGAGGAGGACGAAATCAGGGCGCAAATCATCTACGGCTGCAGCTCATCGAAGCTGCACAAGCAAGTCCTGAGGGACCCAGCGCTAACCCTCCCATGCATATTAGAACTTGGCCGTACCCAGGAGTTGGCAGAGGTGCGGGCCTCGGCCATGGACTCATCCAGACAACACTTCAAGCTGGAGGCCCCTATGCAATGGATCAAGTTGGAGGAGGTGGCAGCCGTCGGCAAGGGGCAAGGAAGTAGGCACATGAGGAGAAGGGACTGGCCGCGGAGAGACCCCAGTGCCACCACATGCCATCAGTGTGGGTGGGATCTTCCACATCCGCAAGACTGCCCAGCCAAGGGACACATCTGTGGGAGGTGCGGGAAGGCAGATCACTTTGCACGGATGATTTTCAGGGGAGAGCAGTTTAGGAGTGCTTTCGAGGATGCGGTCAAGGAGAATGGGAAACACTGCCAACTACCTGATTAAGTCCCGCCCAACATCTTCCTCTCTCCACCTACCCCTTCATCCCTGTGGTTGGTGCTCCTTCCATCAATTCCCTTCTCTGCCTTGCCGCCCCTGAGAAAAAAAGTACACAAAAATGCAAAATTGAAAAAATACAAAAAAACGTTCCTTTTTGGAGCCACCTTCACAATCAAAAAAAAAAGAAATGAGAAAAAAGAATCATAGGCCCCTGCCAAGCCTGTATAGTACGGGGACAATGCAATAGTCCACGAACATCTAAATGATTCCAGGCACTAAAATGTTTGCTCTTAAAAGAACTGTTTTTGGCATTTTGGGTTTTTATATTTTTTTTTTATTTTTGGTTTTACAAACTGAACTAAGAAAACATTCAAATGATTCACAGAAACTGTTTCAAAGCATTTTGAATGTTTTCCACAAAAATCGGATTACCCACATCAGTTATAAAATGTTGGCCCTATCAAATTTAACGTTCTCATTATGGAACAATGTCATGCCAACATCGCAAACAAAAGCACCCTCCGCTTAATTGACATTGCGCCTCGCTTTTTCCATTTGTGGACAAAATGACTGGAACGCATCCACATCTGTCTCTGGGCAATTCTTGAAAAAAATATTTTGGAATTAGGGACCATTTCCTTCAACTTTCCCAATGTCGTCAATTGAACCATATTTGCACGAAATGGGAGCAAGTCCACACACCTCATGCCACGCACTCTGTGCCAGAATACTTCCAAATCAGGAATCCACCATTTTTGGCTATTCCACAATGCTCACCGTACACCTTCACACAGTGGACCCAAGAGTCCCCCAAAACCCAAACAATGTGCCTGCTGAAGGACATTGCCATGGCCATTTTCAATCCTCTCACAACTCCTACCAACAGAACTGCTGCTACCCTCTCTTCCTGTACACCACACCCAGGAAACCTGATTGGCTGATTCCTCTCATGTTCATGGACACTACGACCAAATTTAGGAGCATCTTTAATCCATAAAAGCTTGTGGATATGTGGTGCTCCTCTGGCTTGGTATTCTTTTCTCCAAAAGAAGTGTTGCACTTCTCCGAGGGAGGAACAGTTTTATTACAAATAAAGTGTAGCATAGCAATGAAACGATGGTGGAAACATCTTGAAACATTAACAGGATCTAGAGAGCAAAGTTCTCCAGGTATTAGTATATCTATGTTTGTTTTGTTTTTGTTTGATATGCGTAGGAAATCATGTAAATCTTCCCATGCATATTCTGCACAACTTAATGTAACAAACCAAGTGGGTGGTCCAAGGTTTCTGATCATACAACGTACATCTCTGTGACATCGGAACCAGTATTCTTTCATACCACGCATGTTTGCAAACAGATTTGTTATGCTTGATTGTAAAACCTTTTCTTGCACTTTTTGTATTAATTGCATAGCTGACATATTTTGAAAGTGGATTCCCGATTTCATTATGTGATCTTCAGAATACATTTGTAATGAGCAGTGTTCTGATGCTGTTATCTGAGTGGTTCTATCATCGTACCTTCCTCCTTTGCCAGTAGGAAATAGTACAGGAAAAGCATGTGCTTCTATACTTTTTTCCAAAATGCTCATTGGTGAACCTTTGGTTTTTCGGATTTGGTACGTTTCTAATGCATCATATATGCTGTCATTAGAGTGCAATGGATGAATTATATAATGGTCTAAAATATTGGATACTGCAACAGGATCCAGAAGTTCAAATTGACCAGTTTCAGGCGACTCTTGAATTATTTCAGTTGTTTCCCTTAAGTTTTCTTCAATATTTATTTCATTGTAGTATTCCTTATTGTCTTTCAGATATTGCAAGGCGTGTCTAAGTTGATGTAAGTCCACGAGTTGTTGCCACATTTGTTTGTCTTTTGTTGATACACCATTTACTAAGACAATTAAAGATTGCACTATTGGACATTGTTTTCCTAGAGTGTGCATATTTTCTGTCAGATCTAATGGTAAATAAACTACTTTGCCACGAATGCGTTTCACCAATTCAGAGGGAGGTAATTTTGCTGTTTTTGGTTGAAGGCTTTTTATTGCTTGAAATGGGTGTACTGTTTGAATTATGATGCTCTCATACCAGTTGTTGCAGGGGTTTTGGTAGTGGGAATAATTCCAAGTTATTTGTGATAGCACGTGAAGGAGTTTTGTTGTCAAGTTTTGTAGTGCAGTAACTACAAACTATTAAGGGGTCACGTATTTCATATTTGTTCTCTGCTAAAAGGTAGAGAGCTAATTCAAACCATTTGGTATCTTCATTGTCTTCTATTTTGTATGTTATGTCTATAGTTTTTGTGTTACTTTTGTAAAAAGTTCTGTGGCAACACACACACACATTGTTTGGTATTTCAGCGGATGTACTTTTAAATTTTAGTATTTCTTTTTTGTATGTGTGTAGTAAAAGGTTGTCATGTGCAGAATTGTTGCTACTCTGTTCTAAAGCTATTGTATTTTGTAAGTGGCTTTCACTTCTAAAATATTTTCTCTGAATATGGTCGATTTCTTCTTGAAGGTATTTGGGTGTACCATGTAGAAGAGTGTTATTTAAATTGGCTAGTTCTAAAGCAGGACTTTTAGGATAGTACAGTTTATACACTAGATTTCTTACATTTGAATGATGTGTGATATCATTTTGATATCATGGAAGGTGCTTTTGCAAATAGGTCCTGAAATGCAGGCTAATGAATGTCCTTGTAGTCCTTTGTATTTGCACACTGGACAGGTATCCATATTTTGCAGCACTTTCATTTTGATTTTGTCTTTACCTTTCACATGATTTAGGAACTGGCGTAAAGATTTGAAAGATTTGTTGGGAATGTTACACATTGACGTGCACAGCCATTTGTATACTGGACGTTCTGGTTCAGTCGAATGGAGAGGTCATTCTGAATATTCTGGGGATATTTTTGTAAGCAGTGTTTCTTGTTCCATGATGGTATTATTAATTTTTTCATAACCTCCTCCACTTCTATGGATGGCAATTGTGTTTGTTTGGTTTTGTTAGTTTGCTTCTTCATTAAAATATGGTTCTGTGGTCGTGGTGTGATGCCATTCACCTCCACAGATTTTTAAGAAGTTATTTTTGTTGACATTTCGTTTATTGAGATCTTCTTTTTTTTTAGTTTAGTACTTAGTTTTGTTAGTGGTTTCATCCTGTTTAAAACTAAAATGAATAACTTCCTTTTGAGAAGGATTGCACTGTCTACGAGAGCTTCTAGGATTAATTTTCTACGGTAGGTTTTAAGAGTTGAACATGATTTCACTCCTGTTTATATAAGATTCTGAAGGACTCTCTGGCAGAACATTTTTGCTAAAATACTTTTTTAGTATGGTTACTTGCTAGTATATGAAGATTTATAGGAGCAGTTTTAGCAGTAGTGGTAGCCGAATTCTTGTTAAGCATTTTCGGTTTCGTTTTACATTTTGATAGAGGAGACATGGATGCTTATTTTGACACTTTTATTTTCATTTGCTCTATTTCTGCGTTGTTTTCTACAGACTTGCTTTTTGGTAGCATTCTTTGGGGTCTGTTGAAAAAAAAAGAAGGTATGGGTTGGTCTGTTTTGCAATGTATGTGTGTTGTGTGCATGTGTGCATGAGTTTGATGTGGAAGATGTATGTGGTGGTGTGTGAATGTGCATTCGGTAGTTACAATGAGTTGGGAAGGCTAATCTTCTGTTTGTATGTTACTACACTGCGATTCAGATGAGAGTAGAATGTGAGCTAGTGGTGAGGAGAAGCATCAATAATAAACATAATGGTATAAAATTGAAACAGTTCTTTATTTTGTAGTACTAACATTCTAAGGGTTGAGTATGGTATTTGTGTTCCAAAAAAATGGGGATTTGTGTGCCATTCTGCCTGCCAATTTCTGTTTAATAAATGGGGAGTTGTGGACAGAATGGTTCAGAAATCGATGTTTTTTTTGGTGCGCAAATTACATGAAGGAAACACACAGAGGCTGATTCATGGAATTAATGTGCGCTGAGAATTCCCACGCAAGCGTGCGAAAGCGTGCAAATCGCAGCACAAGTGCGAAAATCACTGCGAAACCCGCGCACAGTGATTCATGGAAGACCATGCACGTGTCAATCCCTGGATGTGTGCTAAAATCCTGCGTTGCGCACTCTGGCGCACACGTCTCCAAACATCGTGCGCTACGCGCACATCAAAAGCACACATAGCGCACACAACTAAAGTAGGCGGAACAGGGGGCGTAACAGGCGGAATGGGGAACAATGCATGAAAATGTGGCCATCACAGGGGACGTACAGGAGCCAAATGCGCGGAATGCTCACACGTGCGTCTACAACAAATATTCATGGATTCGAACGGGGCCAATGCGTGCACCAAAAAAGATGCGCTAATCCGGAAACACATACGCCAGCAGGAAGCAGGCATACGTGGACCCGTGCAGCATAAAAGTGCGCGCAAACAACAAACAAGCTCAGACGCCAAGATGAATATCCCGTTCCTCACAGCAGTGGTCATGGGATACCGCAGGAGGAGGAGGATAGTCAGGCACAGAATTTTTACACCCAGAAGCAGCCTTTTTGGGATGCCTGATAACCAGGTGTATGGGAGGTACAGGTTTCCACCTCACATAATACTCGACCTGGTGAGTGAGTGGGAGGATGACCTCACATCAGACACTCTGTGCTCCCAAGCACTGAGCCCCTTGGAAAAGGTGCTCAATGTACTGCACTTCTTGGCCACTGGTTCATTTCAGCAGACAACTGCCATAGTGGGGGTGGTCTCACAGACCAAGCAGTCACGCTGCCTGCACCAGGTGTTGGCCATCATGACTGCACACCCATCAGTCCGCAGGCACATATACCTGCCCAGAACACCTGCAGAAAGGCAGGCCGTCGTCCAGGATTTTTACAGGGTGGCACACTTCCCCAAAGTGCTAGGTGCCATTGACTGCACCCATCTGGCTCTACGTCCTCCCAGGGCAACTGAGCACATCTACAGAAACCGCAAGCACTGGCATTCCATCAATGTGCAGGTAGTATGTGATGCCAAGGGAATCATCACCTCAGTATACGCCAACTATCCAGGGTCCACCCATGACAGTTTAATTTACAGAATGTCAACCCTAAACCGGGACCTAGACGCGGGGCGGCATAGTGATACATGGCTGCTTGGTGAGTATAAATGCCCCTGCACATGCATGCATGCCAGATACTGAGTAATGTCACAACCCCACTAATGATACCCATCATCACCTCCCCAGGGGACAGTGCCTACCCACTGAGCACCCACATGATGATGCCAATTCAGAACCTCACCACACCACCCGAGGTAAGATACAACACAGCCCATATTGCAACCCAGGGCATAGTGGAGCGCACATTCGGAGTGCTCAAGTCACATTTTCGCTCCCTTGACCGCTCTGGTGGGCAGCTGCTATACGTGCCCCCAGTAGTGTGCAGGATCATAGTGGCAGCATGTGTCCTGCACAACGTTGCAACACGCCGGGGCCTGCCCGTGGACATGGTGGTGCCCCCACATCCCCAATCTCAAGCACGGCCCCTGCGCATGGGAGGGGAAAGGGCACATGGTGAGGCAGCCCGTACGTAGCTGGTGGCTAATTACTTCACCTAAAATCACACCCCTGTGGATTGCACACAGCCCTGGCACATACCAGCTGACAATCAATGATGATGACATAAGGGACAGTCAACTGTCACAACCATACCAGCCTGAGATTGGTCACCTGGAATTGTTACATTGTGTGCATCCCTACCTGCCGAAAGACAGCCAATGCTGTGTCACCAAAAAAACACACATTTATGCTGCATGAATGACTACCCCTTGCAAAATACAACATGAAAATAGCGCCATGTCACCCAGCCCCTCCCCAGCTCCGCCACCCAACACACCATGGCATGTCATGCAATGTGAAAGCAAACAAAGCAATGCACAAGACCTGACACAAGTGTCACAAAGTGCACTGTCCAAAATGAAAACTGCCCACAGACGATATGCTCCCAGTAATCAATAACAAACAGCACACATGAACAAATACTTACCACCAACACAATACAGCAAGACACCATGAAACATTGCAAAAACATGACAGTATTAAGTCAAAGTAGTGGTAGTCTTACAACCTGAATAAGCCAGCACATCGACCCCTTCCAACTGTAGAGTGTTGCTGCTACGCAAATGTGTCAGTGTACTGCATACAACATAAACTCCATCTGCAAAGGAGACAGCCTTGTGAAGACATGAGGAAGGAACCTGCAAATTAGGAGGAAGACATGGATGCACAAGCACATATCAATACACCATGAAGTGTACAATACAACAACAATACCCACTAGGGATTTACACACAGTACTGACTACAGACTGCCCACACAGCTCATGGGAGCCCAATGTCACTTTGTAAGTCACTGTCACTTGGTCACACCCTTTGCAAGCCCATGGAAACGGGAAGCAGGACGGGTGTGTTTGTCACGAACCCAAGCATCTAACCCAAACTCAGGACAAGCCTGCATGTGCCCAGCCGGAATACAGTGGATGCCCACGGGAGCCACCGAAGGCAACACACTGTTAAAAAAAAATAATCAAAAATGGCCATGTGGGGGCCAGAGGGGGGAGGCCACCCAGGAGGTCGAGGACAGGGTGCACACCAACACCCACCTGCATGGATGTTGCGAAAAGAAAATACCTTCATGGGCTCATGGCCTGCACGGCTATGCCATTGTGGGAGAACTGCTGTCGGTCTCTTCACCCTCTGCTGCTGCATCAGGATTTGGTGGCACTATGGGAGGCAGCCCACGCAGAGCCCTTGTATGGTCCTCCATGGCAGCAAGCATGCAGGTCTGGAAAGTCTAATTCTGGAGGATTAAAGTGTGGAGATCCCCATGCAGCAAGTCATGGGTTGCTTGCACTTCTGCCCGCATGGCCTCGCGGGATGCCTGGATCTCCTCACGTGTTGCCTGCAGCTCAGCTGAGAGCAAACGTGTGAGCTGCTCCAGCTGCTGTTCTGCCCTAACTTTTCGGAAAGCGTCAAGTTCAAGCAGACTCTGCCTGAGGTTATGGAGTTACACCCTCAGGGCTTCCCTGTGGCCCTGTGACTCTATTGATATGGATTTGTGCAGAGTCTCCAGTGCCGCTCGTCAGTCCCTGTTGGACGCCAACATGTCTTCCCTGTGTGATTGGCAAATGGAGTGTGTTGCCTGCTGTTGTTGCTCCATCTGCCTTTCAGGTGCGATAATGGAAGTGGCCACCCTCTCCATTGCCTGAGCCATCATTTCTACTGATGCTGCCTGTTGGGTTGCCATACCGTAAATGAAGTTTTCCCATACAGTAGTGCCCGGTGATGCACGGCCACTGTGTCGGCGGGCACCACACCTTTTTGGGGCAAGGCGATCTGCACCTTGCTGTACTGGCACTGCCTGAGGCTGCAGGACTGCATTCCCCTTCTGATCTGCTGGCCCAGGAACAGGATCAGATGCTGTGGAGTGTGACCCTGCATCCGTAACCGCCAAAGGCGGACCTACCAACACTGACATCCCCATAGATGGTTCTACCCCTGGTCCAGGTGGGTTGGACAGAACAGAATCCCTGCCAGAAGCACTGACCTTTGACAGCACATAAGTCTCATCATCCGACTCAGCATCTGAATAGAGGTCTGGGGAGCTGCAGCCAGAGGCACCCCTCGACAGTATGGTCTGCAGTACCAAAGTGTTTTCACCCAGCACCACACCACGTCACCCACTGGTGCCTGGTCATGGCTGAGAATCCTCATGGGTCTGCACCATCTCCTGAACCTCACGAGCATCAAGTGCATCTTCACCTGCAAAAACATGAAACACATGAAATGGAAACAGGCATGAGCACCATAGCACACACATAGGCCTGACAAGATAGAGATCCTGTACATGGTTAACACATGTCCCACATGACTATAACCCTGGCATGCATGCACTGTCAATGATTCTGAAGGGGAGTCAAAAAGGCAGACAATGAGGACACCAAGATGGAAAAGCAACACATTCGCAGCATGTCGTGTAGCACTGGCATCACACATCAGCCTGTGAGTGGCATGTCCAATACACATACATGACACATGCCAGCAAACAGATGTCATGTAGCATAGCCATGGTAAATTAGACAACTACAGAGATATGTCAGTGAATGAGTACTGTCACACATCCATGTCACATGGACATGATGAGAAGATTAATGCAGAATAGTGTTGCAAAATATGCATGTGCTGCACACTGCAACACATCCAGTGTACAATTAGATAGTGATTGTAGGCAGATGTACACATCAATGGTTGGTCACTTCAACATGACAGGAAACAACTATCATGTTCCACATGTAAACAGGCCCTTAAAATAAATGTCAGCAGGCCAATACTCCCTAGCCCTGAATGGTTTAAACATTCACATAACCAGGTAACTAAAGTTGCAAAATGTGGGGTGTAAACAATGACAGAAGCATGTCACATATGTGGCATTAGGGATGAAAAAAGCATATGAAAAATTGGATAATCTAAACAATCATCCTGAATGAGCACAGAAAAAATCAGAATAATGTTGTTGCATGATGATAGTTCAAGTGCAACAGCAGTAATGGGGGTCTAATTGGCTACTGTGGGCAGAAGGGATACTGTCATACCCAAAACAAAGGCACATGAATGGATTGGAGGAAGCACATGAGTGACCCATTACACTCAGGAGTCCACACCCTCACCTGGCACTCAATCAGAACCCGTCACCCAAACAACATACACATGGATTACACACACATGCATTGGCACTCACCGGACAATGCCTCATAATCAGGTAGCTCTCCCACACCTTGGATCTGTTCCTCTGTGACGAAGTTCCCAGCAACAGACTCATGTTCAGTGAGTTTGTTGTCCTCTGGTGGAGACCCACGCCAGTCACCAGATTAGCGGCATGATTTGAGGCCAGCTTGTTCTTTGCTCTGCATTTCAGGTCATTCCACTGCTTGTAGAAATCATCAGCTGTGCGCCGAACAAATCCAAGGGCACTTATGCGGTCCGAGATGGTCTGCCAGTGTGCCCTACGTTGACCAGGTGTGGTCTTGCACCCTGCAGTCACCACCATTTTGCAGCTATGTGCCGACACATAGGTCACAAGTGCATCAAGTTCGGGGTCATTAAAGCTAGGCTTCCTTGATGTGCTGGACTGTGTAGCCGTGTCTAGGGTCTCAGCCTGTAGTGCCAGAGCACCCTTTTTCATCTTTTTCAAAGGTGGAGCAGAGCCTGAGTGGCTTGCACCGCTCTGGTCAGTAGGAGCAGAAGCGCAGGTGGACTGGGTACTGGGGGTGTGCGAAAGCACAATGACCATAGGTCTTGGTGCAGGCATTGGCTGAAGTGTGAGGTTGGCAGGGGCAACGTCAGTTTGATGGACCAGGACCGACACCGTCCCGGCTGGGAGACTCAGAACTGGGGTGGATAGAGCTGCAGCTGCCCCTGCAGCCTCCCCACCCTGCCTACTTGGGGCAGCAGATGACATCGCTGCCCCAGATCCATGTGGCCTGGTGACACCAACTTGCACCGGCACACGTGGCTTATACTTGCTGACCTGGAAGTCAGCCTGGTAGTCATCCTGTGCCGGGTCAGGTGCCACAATGGGCTGGTCCAACAAGGTCTGAGCTGGGATGGTGTCAGCCACGTTTCCCTCAACCATGGGGGTAGCATGGTTGTCACTGATTGTTCCTCCACACATGGGGGTCTAGGGGCACCCTGCAAATCTTGGCCACGTCCCCTACCGCGCCCACCACGCCCACCTTTTGGAGGTCGACCAGCTTTGCCTCCCTTACCGCTTGGTCGCCTCCCAACCATGGCACTGATGTTGTTGTGCTTATGGGAGTTGCAGTAAACAATTGTCCTGGGCAATTGGGGGTGAAAGGGTTGGGTACTAATGGAATTCGTACCCTAGTGCTCTAGCAAGGCTGTCTTTGACCCCTGGGGGAAGATGATGAGTCACGCAACGCACAGGCACCCCGAAAACAAAAAGTAATGTGCACGCAACCCCTCGTAGACCACGTGCGTGGAAAAATGAACCCGCACTACGCTGTGGCACCCAGAAACACAAAAATAAGCGTATGCATGTTACACGCAGCCTACAATGACCTCTCAAGGGTACGCAACACAAGGGGCAAGCACAGTTGGTAAATGTGTGCGCGTCTCAACGTCTGCCTGGAAAAAGAACGTGAAAAAAACATGCGTGTGCGCGTTGGCAACACCCCCGCCAAAAGAAGAATTGTACGCTGTCTGAGGAGACAGGACAAACGAAGAAGTGAACGCTGTGGTAACAGGGAGTACGAACTTAAAACGCTGTGAAGTAATCGCGTGTGAACTGACAAGCAGTACAGAATTCAGCCACTCACTCTCCATGAAAAGCACATGATCAAAGAAATGGGGTCCAACACGTACCTTTTAAATCGGCCCACAGGTACAGCGTCACTTACGCGTGTATGCGCTAAGGCCCTTTCCTCCAATTACACGAGCTGACACTCAGACGTGCAGTTTTTGGATGTGTACGATGAACATGCACCCGTGTTAATGGAAAGCGCATCACGTCACTTACGTGCATAGGCCCTTTCCTCAGATTACACGCATTCACACGTGGACGTGCAGTTTTTCACGTTCATTAAACCATTATGCCCACATCACGAGGGAAACGCCAGCGCGAGTCACGTCACAGAAGCGCTTACGCGCTAAGGGCCTTTGGTCCAATGAAACCGCATACGTGTGCTGACGCGCTTAGGCGCAAAAGGCCTTTCCTCGAATTACACGCTGACGTGCAAGATTTACACGTGCCAAATCACTCCGTATCAAGCTGGCCACGCAACAACACATGGAAGACCACGCTCCTGCCCAGAAGGCCGAATTACTGCCCCCCAGAGCCCTGAGCACGCTCCCCCTGCCATCTGATGCTGCCTGCCTGCTGCCCACGTGCCCTGGTATTTGGTGCCTGCACATCAGCCAGGGTTCCAGTTGCTGTGTCCACCCCTGCAGGAACAGAAGACTCCCGACTGGGATACCATCGCTCCACAGCCCAGCCCCAGGACCCAGTTGCCCACCCACGCCTGCCTCGGGGTTCTCCATGTTGGGGCAAACACCATCTGAGACCACTGTTGACCCCCAGCCAGAGAGGCAGAGGGCCACCAGCTTCAGTGTGAAGGAAGTTGTTGTCCTGGTGGAGCATGTCCTTGGGCAGTATGATGCCCTCTTTGGAACCTCACGCGCCAACAAGGAAGGATGGGAGAGGATGTGGGACGAAGTAGTGGTTGCCATCAACGCGGAGAGGGTGGCAACCCGTGGCATCAAGCACGTCAAGAAGCGCTGGGAGGACTTCAGGTCCAGGACCCTCCACAAGGCCCGGCGCCTCGTGGAGGGGGGACGGGTCAGCATGAGTGACATCCAGATGAGGGTCCTGGAACACGTATGCCCAGCACTCCACGCCCAGATCCTTCGAAGGAAGACCCTTCTGGAGTTGAGCGGTAAGTGGCCAAGCATTGTTGTGTGAGACAGGGCATGTTGCAGTGTGCTGGTAGTCTGATACTTGCCTGTAGGTATGACATGGGCCATGTATGGATGTATGTGTGTGCAGGGACATCATGTTCATGCATGTGAGACCACTAATGTGTGAACCACACGGTTGGTGCATGAGTTCCAATGCAACATGAGGAGCTGTATGGCAAATGCACACATGCAAGCATGCCAGTGTCTGTTCTTGCACATGTTGGGGGTGTGAGGGATGGGTGCTGCTGTCATGTACATGTATGGTGCACATGTTTATGTGTCTGAGAAGTGTGTTTGTGACTTTGATACGCAATGGATTCATGACACATGTCCGTGATGATGTGGACATTCACTCATGCAGTGCGCTCACCGTTGTATGCACTGTGCCTATCAAATGTGTCTGTGGTGTACAAGGCATGATGCAAGACCCTCCGGTGATGTGTGGGATCAGTGTGAGCCATGATGCATGTGAGTTTGAAGGCAACATTTGGAGGAATAGAGGCCCTTGTACATGGATGCTGATGTTGATTGCAGGCGCCGTGCCTGTTTATGCATGTGTGTTGCGTGCATTCACCCATGTGTTGTGGAGGGACAGGATGGAAGTGACGTTAGACACTGCCACTCATGTGTTATTGCTTCCTGTCTAGGCAAATATTGTACTGTACCCTGATGCTTGTGTTCTATGTCTCCCTCTATGCAGCGTCAAGTGAAGAAGAGGGCAGAGAAGGCGCTGGGAGCCAAGAGGCAGGGATGCCCCCACTGGGCGGCGACGCAAGGCCCAGCCACCCTCCCTGGACTTGCCATCATCTAGGAGCGAGTGGGCTGGAGCTGCGTCTGCCACTACGGCTGTGGCAGAAGGGCAGGGTGAGCCCCCACAGGGGCTTGAAATGGCGGAAGATGGTACAGAGACATCCAGGTTGGTGGTCTCTGCAGAGGAGGAGGAGCTCGCTACTGATGCAAGTAGTGCAGTCCAGGACCAGGGTCAGGAGGCAGCACAGGTCACTGTGGAGGGGCCTGTGCATGTCCCTGTCCTTGACCCTGTGACTGCACCACCATGCACCAGCAGGGATGCCCCGTCCCAGGCCCGTCCGCAGGTAGGGGAGAGTGCCATGTCATCTGCCTCTCCACTACCTGCGGATGAGGGGTCCAATGAACATATGGGCTCCATCCTGATTGGTGTCGTGTGCGCACGCGTGACATTCGTGATGACGTGCGTTCTTCCTGGGCGGAGAAAGCACACCATCATGAACAGCAGCGTCGCGACATGGCACTGTTGGGAGGGGCCCTGGTTGGTGGGTTCCTACATGTGACGCGCACTCTGGCGGACCTCTCCTCCTATGTGGAGACTATGCACCAGTCGTTCTACCTGCCGTGTTCTGGCACAGATTCCACCAGGGCCCCCTGTAGACCTGGCCTGACCAAGACAGCCAGCTTAGTGGAGATCCCATCCCTGCCACAGTCGGGAGTCAGCGGGAGTCAGCGGTCCAGCAGGGGTGGACACCACAACTGGAGACCAGCTGATGGAGGATGTGCAGGCATCATCGGATAGGGCACATGGACAGCAGCAGCAGGAGCAGGCTCTAGGTGGGAGCAATGATGGATCGGGGTCATCAACATCAGGGGGGCAGGCATCGGCCAGCGGGCAGGAGAACTCTGGAATGGATGTGTCTTCCGTGTGGCTGTGGTTGGGCCAGCGTATAGGTGCGGAGCAGCGGCGGGCGGAAGAGGCGCGGCTCACCTTGGTCAGGGCGGAGTTCTCCAGGCGTCGGGCGTTGAGGCGGGCAGAGTGCCTCGAAGCGACTCGCAGGGAGTTGGAACAGGCCATGAGTGCCTCCCTGCGAGACCTCGGGGCCAGGACAGAGGCCCGCCTCCAGCAAATAGACATGGAGTTCGATGATGCCCTGGCCAAAAAGATCACTGAGTGAGCCGCAGGACTTGCCCGTCGCCATTGTAAATAGTTTATAGTGTTAGATTTATTTTTTTTTATTTTGGGGCTTTTGGACTATGCCCCACACTTTTGTATATAGTTTTTTTGTTAGGTAGGTTATTACATAGGTTTCATTTGTTTCGTTGGGCTCGTGGACCTTTGGAAATTTGATTGTACATAGTTGGACAATGGATTATTTTGAACTTTTCGTTTTGATTTCACCATGGATCAATGGATTTTTAATTTACGTTTCCTTTGGATTTGCGTTGGTGGAGGGAGAGTTTGGACTATTTTCCTTTTGGATTTCTTTGTATTGGCTATACTTTTCATTTAATCTTCTTTTGCACATGCTTTTCATTTCATGTTTGCTATTTTGTTATGCTTTCATTTTATCGATTTATTTTTGTACATAATACATTTTCATATTTTAGTTCCATGTGTGGGATTTGCTCATTGTTTTAATGCATGTGAAAATGTGGATTTACAAAATCAATGCCAATGAGTGTGTGTGTGTGACGGACATTTGTTGATGTACATAGTTGACTATTGGTGTGTGTCTTGAGATGGGCATGTCAGTGTGGGTTTCATTGTGAAATCATTGCATCTCAGTAATGGGGTGGCGTGCTGTGGTGTTTTGGTGTAGAAGTGGGCCATGATTGTGCATCTTTATTTCATGTGGGGGGGACATGAGTGGGACATGAGTGGGGGCCTGCTGGCAAGTGCCCCTCACTGCTGGGGGGTGGGGGTAATGGGGGACATCAGTGGGACATGAGTGGGGGCCTGCTGGCATGTGCCCCTCACTGCTGGGGGGTGGGGGTGCTGGGAGACATGAGTGGGACATGAGTGGGGCCAGCTGGCAGGTGCCCCTCACTGCTGGGGGGTGGGGGTGCTGGGGGACATGAGTGGGGGCTGCTGGCAGGTGCCCCTCACTGCTGGAAGGTGGGGATGCTGGGGGACATGAGTGGGATATGAGTGGGGGCCTGCTGGCAAGTGACCCTCACTGCTGGGGGGTGGCAGCTGGGGAACATGAGTGGGACATGAGCGGGGGCCTGCTGGCATGTGCCCCTCACTTCTGGGGGGTTGGGGTGCTGGGGGACATGAGCGGGACATGAGTGGGGCCTGCTGGCAGGTGACCCTCACTGCTAGGGGGTAAGGGTGCTGGGGGACATGAGTGGGAAATGAGTGGGGGCCTGCTGGCAGGTGACCCTCACTGCTGGGGGATGGCGGTGCTGGGGGACATGAGTGGGGGCCTGCTAGCAGGTACCCCTCACTGCTGGAGGGTGGGGGTGCTGGGGGACATGAGTGGGGGCTTGCTGGCCGGTGACCCTCACTGCTGGGGGTGGGGTTGCTGGGGTCATGAGTGGGACATGAGTGGGGGCCTGCTGGCAGGTGCCTCTCACTGCTGGGGGGTGGGGGTGCTGGGGAAATGAGTGGGAGATGAGTGGGGGCCTGCTGGCAGGTGCCCCTCACTGCTGGGGCGTGGGGGTACTGGGGACATGAGTAGGGGCCTGCTGGCAGCTCACTCTCACTGCTGGGGGGTGGGGGTGCTGGGGGACATGAGTGGGGGCCTTCTGGCAGGTGCCCCTCTCTGCTGGGGGGCATGGCCATGGTGGACGGGCTGCCTACGGGACATATCCAGGGGTGCAGGGTAGTCCTGTGTGGTGTAGGTTGCCTGCAGTTGCCAAGGATGGGGTAGAGGGGACACCTGGGAGGACCCACACTGCCAATTCACGTGTAGGACTCCCCACGCATCAAACTGGATACACATAACCCGCTCTGACAGCAAATTCATGTGTGAAAGTTCCCGGGCACCCCAGTAACACACGTACCCCGCTTGCAGAGGGCCAATTGCATGTGATAGTTCCCGCGCACCCCAGTAACACACCTACCCTGCTCGCACAGGGCCAATCGTGTGTGAAAATACCCACGCACCCCAGTAACACACATACCCCGCTCGCACAGGGCCAATCGCATGTGAAAGTACCCACGCACCCCAGAAACACACGTACCCCACTCGCACAATGCCAATCACGTGTGAAAGCTCCTACTCACCCCAGTAATACATGTACCCCACTTGCACAGGGCCAATTGCGT